>NC_057863.1:234838660-235438660 GCF_019393635.1 Dromiciops gliroides | reverse complement strand
AATGCTGATAAAATTAATTTGCTTTCAGAATTCTTTCACCTTATAATTTCTAATTAGATTTTCTCTCAATTCAGAGAGCATGTAAATAAAATGTTTTCATTTGGGTCTTTTCTCAAAATTAATTCTGACTTGACACATTTCTCATTTCATGGAGTAGGACATTCAGTGGAATGCCCATTGACAGCTTGAATCAATATCTAATTACTAACAGGTTATTACAGCCATTAGCATAGGCGAAAAAAACAAAAAACAAAGAACAAAATAACAAAAAATTTAAAAAAAAACCTGGAGCACTGTTTTCTCAAGAAATTCTAAAGGCGGATTCAGTAATATATTGAAGATTACTTTTGCCAGCCATTTGCTTAGTCTCATGTGTAAAGACTTTCCCCCTGTAAATCTATTATGAGTTTTCTCATAGGTCAGCAATTTCTAATAAAACTTATCCTTTTTTAATAGTGGATTTTTTTGTCTCACTGTAAGCCCCTTGGAAGAGAATAAAGATGCTTGAACATAATGAAAGTACTTTTAAGTGATATGGAAACTGTAAATTGAATAGCATGATCATGCTTAGCCCTGTAGTCAACATCCAGATAAACTTGATCAACAATAAATAAAGGAGTGTCAACCAAAAGGCTGCAGTATAGATTTTGTTATAGAAACTGAGGATTTTATGGTAGCAATTTAGGATCAATATCTATAAGCACACAGCCAACAATTTGTCCAATGATCAGGCAGAAAGGCAAAAGGCATTTATGAAGTTTTTGCCATGCACTGGGGAACAAAGATATATAATAAAAAGTCACTGCTGATTGATGAGCATAGGGATGGGGATCCATTGTTTACACAAATAAATACGAGGTAGTTTAAGGAGAGAGAGCAGCAATGGAAGTTGGGGCAGAGGTGAATTCAAAACAGAGCACATAGAAATGAAATCTGAAGAGAGCTAAAGTTTCTAAGAAATGAAGGTGAAGAAGGGCCTGTGTTTCAAGTAAGAGAAATAGCTAATGAAAAGGCTGGGATGAGAGATTGAATACTTAATTTGGTGAACAACAAGTAGGCTAGTATATATAGAGGGCATGAATGGGAATAAAATAAACTAAGTTTTGAAAGGCAGTCTGGACTAAGATTTTACTTGTTGTTCAACAGTTTTGGTTTTTATTCAACTCATTGTGACCCTATTTGGGGTTTTCTTAGCAAAGATACTGGAAAAGTTTGTAATTTCCTTTTCCAGTTCATTTTAGAGGTGATAAAACTGAGGCAAACAGGATTAAGTGACTTGCCCAGGGTCACACAGCTAGTGTCTGGGGCCAGATTTAAACTCAGTAAGAAGAGTTTTTCTGACTCCTGAGTTGCTGCTCTATTCATTGTGCTACCTAGCTGCTCCAAGATTACACAGAGATTTATAAATGATATGTTGAATGGTTTCCTCTACACTCTGTAGTTATTAGACAGCCACTGGAAATTTTAAATAAAGTGATGTGGTCAGTTACATGCTATATGAAGATTATTTTGGTGATTAAATAGAAGATAGATTAGAGAGAGGAGATTTTAAAATCACGGAAACCACTAAGGCAATTCTTATAATAGTAAAAATGAGAATTGAAAAGGATCTGAAAAAAGGCAATGGTGCTTTTAAAAGATAAAGTACAATTATAATGAGTATTGACTGGATACACAGCAAAATTAGAGGGAAGGAGAGTCATCTAATATTTGAAAACTTCATCAAGGTAAACAAAAGAATGGTAGTTCCCTCAAAAGAAACAGAAAAATATAGAAGAAAGGTAGGTTACAATAATTTAATGATATTTCCTTGTAGTCATGTTGATATTGAGAGGTTAGTGGAAAGTCCAGCTATAAATATACAGTAGACAATTCTTGATGTGGCCATGGAGTTGAGAACAGAGATTAGAGGTGAATATGTAAATTGTGAAATCATCTAACAATAATACAGTCCCCTAGAATATACATGCCAAAATAGGATCAAAGGTTATTCCTTAAAGAATGTCTATGATTGTTAGAGATAGATAATGATCAATTAAAGGAGATTGGAAAGAAGATAATAAATATAATCAGGAGACAAGAATGTCATAGTAGCCAAGGAGGGTGAGGGACAGGAGTGAATATTCAGGAGCTACCAGTGAAAACAGTGTCAAAAGCTTGAGAAATGTCAAGTAAGCTGAGTACTGATAAAAATCAAGACCAACAGTTAAAACATCAAATATAAAGAAATGAAAACCACTGTCCAATTTAGTTATGAAGTTTATCAGCCTTGGGGAAAATAGTAGCTACAGTTGAGTAGTGGGATTGGAATGTAGTTAGCCAACTTTTGAAGAATAGCAGACGATGAATTAGAGATAATGAGTACAGGCAACTCTCTCCCATCTTCAGAATTTGGCTCTATTAGAAGGGAAAGCAAGTAGGACTGGGGAACCAGTGATAGATTTCTTGTTTTTGTTGTTTATTTGTTTTGAGTATTGTGTAAACTTGAGCATGTCTGCATGCAACAGGGAAGACTCCAATAGATAGGAGACACTGAGGAAGTGAGAAAATGGGAATGATTAAATGAACAAGCTACAATAAAGTTAATTAAGAGAGAAAACTCAAGGGAAACATGAAGAGTGGTGGCTTTGGCATGGTTTGTAACATCATTATGAAGACTTTGAAGATGTTAGATTACATGATATTTCCTGAAATAATTGAGGTCATCTGCTAAGGGCATCTTTTTCTTCTCCCGTCCTCTTCATCTCATATCACCCAGATGCCTTCTGCCACTACTTCTTTACCCATGTGTCATTACATAAGGGGTAACATTTCTTACCAAGGCAAATCCTCCATCCATACAAGTGATTCCGTATCATTCTGTCTCCTTCAGCAGCTTGACCTTTAAATTATGACTATGATTATGACACTCACCTTCAATTTCCCTGTCTGCTGCCTGCTTCTCAACTGTGTACAAATATGCTAATGTCCACCATCTTCAACAAACCCTCACTTGATCCTTCCATCCATGCTAATTTTCATTGTCCATCTCTTCTGACATTCATAGCTAAAGTACTTGAGAAGTTAATCTTTAATAAATGTTTCCACTCCCTCTCCTCTCAGTCTCTTTTTAGCTCTATAAAATCTGTCTTCCAACTTCTTGAAGTTTCCAGTGATGTCATAATTGCTGGCCTTTTGCCAGCGCTCATTTTTCTTAACATTTCAACAACTTTTGACACTATCAATTGTCTCCTTTTCTTTATATTTTCTCCTCCCTAAGTTTCTTGGACACAAGTGTCTCCTGGTTCTCTTCCAGCATGTAAGATCCATCAGTCCCAGACCTCACTAGCACTTCATCCAGGTCAAATTCACTAACTGCAAGTGTCCTACAAAGCTATGTCCTGGTTCTTCTTTATTTCTTCCTCTATACTACTTGGTAATCTCATCAGGTCTCACTGATTTAAGTATCATCTCTAAACTGATGATTTTCAAATCTGCTTATCCAGACCTAATTTCTATTGACTTCCAGCCTTTAATATATAATTATCCTTCAGGAATCTCAAACTGGATATCAAATATCCAAACTATTCAACAAGTCCAAAACTGTTAATTCCCCATCCTGTAAAAAAAAAATCCTCTTCCTTTCAAAACTTCTCTATTAAAGGTAGCATCCTCTTAGTTGCCTGGGATTGCAATCTAGATATCTTCCTCAACTCATTATTATATTTTACTCCTATATCCAATCTTTTGAAAGGCCCATCAATTTCATCTTTGCAACATCTCTCAAATATTGCCTTCAACTTCTCTCTTCTTATACTGCCACCCTGGTGCAGGACCTTATTTCCTTACAGCTAGAATATTGAAATGGCTTATTGGTTGGTATGCCTTCCACAATTCTCTTCCCATTCCAGTACAGCATCCATTTAGTTGCCAAAGTGATTTTAATAAATAACTCAAGTTCAATAATGTTTAATCCTTGTTCAATAAACTTCAGTGCCCCCTATCAATTCTAGGTTTAAATATAAAATCCTCCACCTTTCTAGTCTTTTATGCATTATATTCCAACCCCATGTAATCTTTGATCCAGTGGAACTGACCTTCTTGCTTTTCCCTGAACAAAGAACTATATCTCTCAACCTCCAGAATTTTCTCTGGCTTCCCCCAGGCCTAGAATGCTCTCAGAATTTATCTATGTCTCCTAGTGCAATAAAGAACTCTCTGTTGCATTACTCACTTAATTCACTTCTCAGTCAAATCACTTTCAATGACTTTAGGGAAAATTTGCCATCACACGTTTTTGTTAGGTTTGAGGAATTCTCCAAGGGGCAGGCCATCATGTTGTATATATTCCCCAGAGAAACCTTTTCCCTTCAATTGTTCCCTGACATGAGGGCTTTAGTCTATGCCACAAAATATCTATGTCGTGGCAACTTCTTTCATTTCATGCCAGATGTGAATGGTGTTTGTCTAAAGTCTTAATTTTTGCCTATGATATTATGTATCTCTGCAGTGAATAATTTTCAGGGGAGTAACATAAAGACATAGAAAATGATAAGGCCTGGTATTATGAGATAGTATGACTCCTTAATTACCATTCTGGCTTTGTAATCAACAAGAGTATAAACTCACATCAAAAAGGAGATGACAATTCAGTGTTAGCGACTGCTTTGACATATTAAACAAATATTTTAATAAATATCTGTAAGGCATTAAACAAGTTGCAAGGAATACAATAGAAAAAAGGAGTCAGACCTTTTCATCAGTATTCCACTACAATAATAAAATATCCCTCCAGTATAATGTTGGCTCCAAAAGTGAAAAAAAAAAAGTGTTGCCCACAAGGAGCTTATGTTAAAACCGGGGGAAAGGAAAAACAAAATAAAACAGACCAAACAAAAATGTTTCACAAGATATTTGGGGGAGGGAGAGAGGGTGGGAAGTAAAGAATCCAATTAGAAGGTTGCTGCAAGAGTCTTGGTATGGTCTGAATTCAAGTGGTAACCGTTTAAGATGAGAAAAAAAAGGGATGAACCTAAAAGATTTTGTTAAATTAGAATTGATACTTTAACCAGTTGGTGAATAATTGTTTATGGTGGTTGAATAGAAAGGAAGAGTCAAATGTGACTTGAAATTTGCAAATGTGTGCAACTGGAAGGATGGTGGTCTGATCAACAGAAATGCTGAACTTCTGAGAAGGAGTGGGATTGGGAGAAAGATCACTAAATTTGGGAAGATGAGATTTGGATATAGATCGCAGCTCTGCTACAAACCAACTTTGTGATCTAGGTTAAAATGTTTAACCTATCACAGCCTAAATTTCCCCAAATATAAAATTAAAATGCTTCAGTAAATTATGTCCAAGATTACTTTAACAAAAACATCTCTGTTGAGACTAATGTTACATTTCTCAAATACATACATTTCCTAAGTATATATACTTAGATAAAATATTAAAATACCAGATAATGTGTTCATCCCCTATTTTTCTAAGGTCTCAAGGCTTCAAATTGCCAGTTACAACTATTGCCTTTATCTCTTCATCTCCATGATTCTGATTAAGAGACACATACAAAAAATTTGCTGAAAAGGTAGATAAGGAAGGCAAGAGTTGAACTTATTAGTTTGGTACTACCCTTGATTATTCAGGGAAATTGTACAGGATATTAGAGGTTATTATAATAAAAGTTAGTTGCAAGGGAATGTGAAATACTTTGTCCAAAGAATTTATATTTATTCTTTAATTCCTGGGTTAAATTTCCAGATACAAGAAACAGTATACTTGTTATTAGGGAGGTGGGAAGAGCTGTCTCAGGCTTGGAAGAGGTCAATAAATATCATTACATGGTGGAAAAGCATTATGGGATCTAAAGTTCTTCCCTTTAAGACTTTTCCACTTAAAAAGTTACATAGGAAGTGGGTAATAAATATCCTTTACTGTAAATTGAAGAGGAAAGAAATATAACAAAAACACAAGAAAATTCCTCCCAATTTCCCACATAAATTTTATCATGTAGCACTTAATATTCTTTATTCATTTCTATAAAAAGACAGAAACATGAACCATAATACTGGTCCTTGACACTATTTTTTGTCATGTAGATATTTAACAACACTATTATAAGCTCCATACTTAATGATTATGATTATTATTAAAGTTCACAATAAATGTAAAGTATGCTAACGTTTCATATAATCCATCTATCACAGTTTTATCTCTTGTAGTATACATAAAGCAAATCAAATAAGGTATATAAGTGGATATGGCACCATTGACAGCAAACTGATAATTCTTTTTTCTGAATTGCCTAAATGTCCAGGTACAGTGAAATGTACTTTCTCTTTTTTACATATCTCTTTGCAATTTAATATATGCATATAAAATCAATATCAATGTGTCTATTTATTTGAGTTACTAGTAATACATCTAAAAAGACTAATAGCCTAAAATATGTAGATATATAATATTTATAACCAGACACATCTGTTACTTTTATAAAATCATCCTTCCTTCTCACATTGATCATATCATTTAAGTAATTCATTTAAACTTTGGGAAATATCTATGGGGATTAGTTCCTAAATATACATCAATGACCTAGTGGGTATTGTGGTGTTAAGGGCTAAAATTCTAGCTAAACTGTCTAAAATATCTAACGAGTGGTTGCCAATAAATTAGAAGCTCTAGCAAGAGTTAGGCTTTTAAGAATTTATTAAGGAGAATAAGAATTTGGTAAAGAGAGAGAGAAAGGCCTACATTCATCTATCTATTAAAGGGAGAGCACATTTCTAGCTCCGCTCTCCACTAGAGTCCAAAGGAAAGAGAGCGAGACAGAGCGCCCGGCTCCCCGTTCCTCCTCCCACCAGCAGACGGCACTTCCTGATGCCAAAGAAAAGACAACTGGTCTTGCCCTCAAAGACCTTCACTTCATCGCGGAGCTTTTCTACAGTAAGTCTCCAGCAGGTGGCGTCATTGCAATCATTACAGTGGTAAAATTCTAATAATTTTACCACACTATATGATACTAACTTAACTTTAAAAAAAAAAATTAATTGTTCTGATAGCATATTCAGTTTTGTACATGGAAAAAGGTCTACAGTATTTGAATAAAGAAATTAATATGTTTGAATTTAAAGAGTTTTGTTTGTTTCTAAGTAGTCACTATATAATCATGTGACTAGGAATTTGAGCCCTCATGGAACCTATGTATCTGTCTGTTTGAACTGATTATCTTACTCTGACTCTCATCACCCCCACACTTCCAGTAAGTATAGTAAGTTTATAAGTGAACAGTATAAAGGGGCAGTTGAAGGAAAAAAGATTTCAAAGGAAATCACATACAAACCACCCCAAATATCAAAGGAGTGAAACATACAAATTTTATCATATATTAAACAAAATTGATATTCTGGTGAAATGTACTGAGTAAGGAGAAACCATCTAGGTGCTGGTGCCAAGCATCATGTCCTATGATATATAAATTTTCAATGAATTCCAGACTTCCACAATTCTAGACCAGCAGAACATCAAAAAGCTACTAATGATTTTGAAGTTTTATTGATAACTTTGAGATGAGTTGGATATATTAATGAACTAGGAGTTAATTTGTTTCCCAAAAAGACTCCTAAAAAAATAAGACCTCAAACTCCTCCCCAAGTTCTCTTCCATCTCTATTGGGTCTATTATGTCTGGTATTCTAAAGTCTATTCCATGATTACAAGTTATATTCACTGCTTCCCCCTTCCTATTCATTTCCCTACATTCCCTAATTTTACCACCTCATCCCCTATGCCCACATCTCTGTTTGCCTCTGTATCCCTCCTCCCTTTTCACCTCTTATCTCTACTTTTATAGGCTTTTTGCTCCCAAGTCATCTGTGTTTAATTAAAATGTGATTGTTACCTCAATTCCTGCTGTTAATCATGATCTTTCCTGAAAGTTCCAAAAGAACTGCACATGCCTGCTCCCATTTCATAATTTCTTCAATCAATTATCAACTAATTGTCAGCAGATGAATATACATTTACCATCATAAAGGATGTGTTTTGGGATGAAAGACCTTAAGTATAAGCTCAAAGAAACTGTAAAAGGACAGAGTCCAGGTAAAGGTAGATGGAGTCAAAACAAATTTCATTAATAATATACTAGTTAGCAATATGGAGAGAATATTAACATGGAAAAATAGATATGGCACAATCTATAGTTATGTGCCTATGGGATTTGAATACCAACTTTTCCAAAAAGCTTTCCCCTAACCTGTCGGTGAGGAAAGATATTCTAAAGTTTAGATGCAGCACTTTGCAGTTCCCAGGCTTTCATTATTGTGTATTACAATTATGTATAATATGGCCCTAATTAACTACTAAGTCCATCAGGTCAGGATGTCTTATCTAAACACTCTTTCTGCAATAAACCTCACATGGTAGTCTATAATCAATAAGGATAGATGCTAGATCAATAAATTTATTAGAATAAGGAATACCTACATAAGGAAATTTCATCTCTCAATGCAGTTTAGAAGCTTCTGTACAACCAACAGTGTTAAGAAATTGCCTAGGGGATTGAAAGATTAAATGACTTACCCTGAGTGACAAAGCCAGTGTAACTTATAAGTGATACTTGAACATAAGTCTTGATACTATGGAACTCTCTGTTCATCTAAATTGAACTGAGAGTTGGAATTATTTATTTTTGTCATCTAATATTACACATCGAAATTTGCTTTATAATCTAATGCATCATTTCTAGTTTTTTAAGGTTTAAAATCCTTTGGAAATATTTTTAATTAAAAGACATTTATTTAGGCCAAAAATATATTCAATAAAATATGACTTGCTATTAGCCTGAAAAAGTAAAAAGTATCAATAATATTAGAAATAGCCTTTGTATTAAATATCTTTACAACAAACATAACATAAACCATGAAAAAGAGGAGCTTGAACAGAAACAACAATAGTGATAGTTTATTTTTCATGTGATCAGGAAAATATAATAAATTTTTTTAAATTAATTCAAATTAACTCAAATAGACCTTTATTAAGTACCCACTCTGTGACAAGAGGCAGCAGCTAGGTGGCACAGTGAACAAAACTGGACCGGAGTGAAAAAAACCTGAGTTTAAACCCAGTCTTAGATGTTTACTAGCTGTATGACCTTGTCAAGTTACTTAACTCTGTTTGACTCAGTTTCCTCATCTGTCAAATGAGTTGGAGAAGGAAACAGCAAGCTATTCCACAATCTTTGCCGAGAAAATCCTCAAAGGGGTCACAAAGAGTGTGGTATCACTGAAATGACTGAACACCACAACATGTGCTAAGAACTAGGGATACAGAACAGAAAAAAAAAAAAGAGCCACTGCCATCAAAGAGCTTAGAATCTAATGGGAGAAGAAAATATACAATAGGAATCCAAAAAGAGAGAGGGGAGCAAAAGGTATGTTGTCAGTGCCAAAGAGAGGAACTGATGGAAAATGGAGTGAATTTAATGAAATTACAGTATCTTTTTCTAATCTATCTATCTATCTGTCTTTCTATCTATCTATACATAGGGGATATTGAATGGACCTATGATTTCTCTAGTGAAAAAAAAATATTATATTGACACAATTCTAGAGTTTAACTGCAGCTAATAATCTCATAGACTTGCCTAGAGCATTCAAATGTTATAGGACTTACCCAGGCTCATAAAAACAGTTCTATTAGTGTCAAAATTTGAAATCAGGCATTCATAACTCTAAAGTTGGCTCTCTAATCACTATTCCATGCTGGTTTTTTCATACCAATCCAAGGTAACTCACAATGTATGGGTATATCCATTCTATACAAGCTATATAAGTGAATACACACATGTATATGTATGTGTATACACAAATTTGTATGTACACATGTATATATGTTGTGGGGTATATGTGTCTAACACATATCCACATGCAAATAAACCTTTATATATGTGTATAAAGCCTCACAATGTACAGATGCTTCTATAATCACTATACAAGGCTTTTTGTATATATGTATATTTTATATATATGTATATATGTATGTATACATACCCATATACACATTTATATCTATTCATATATTATATGTAATATACGCTTGATAGATGTGTGTATATGTATATATGTATGTCTAGTGTTTGTAGGTATACACATGCATGTGAATATACATATGCATGTACATATAGATATAACTATATATGAACATATACACACATAATTACAAACTGTATAGTCAGTATACAAATACCCATATATATTACATTTGCATGTATGTGTACATTACAATCCTTATGTCATCAGTATAAGTGTACCCATAAAATATGTGTATAAATACATGTATGCATGTATGTATGCATGTATGAATATGCATATAAGCACACATATTGTATAGCTAGTATGTATGTACCCATGCATTATAAATATATATGTGTGACTACACAGAGGTATTAATCCATATATAGAAAAATATTGATCTCTCTACATACATACACATACACATACACGCATATGGATCTTTTTTTTCTATCCTTGACAACATCATTGAACATTATAGCCCTTGCTAGCTATGTTATATAGCTAGAATTCATTCAACTACACTCCATTTTCACTATAAGCTTGAAATGACACACTGATTTTGAAGTTTTGTTTTGTCTATGAGATCTACTTCTCATTTTGATCGTAAATTGCATCCTCCTAATATCATTAAAAAAGATACTATTGAATAATACTGAAACACGCAAGAGATGACACAAAGAGGAAGAAGACAAAGCTGGTAACATGAAACTATATTAAAATTATTTTAGAATTCCCGAAGCTTTAAAACACTTAGACATTGTAATGTGATATTCCATTAATAGTGTTATAACAAACTACTACACATCATTAACCTTGATTTATGTGTCTTCATATCAGGCCTGGGAGGTGGGAAGAAAATAGATGAATACTATAATATGATACTCCCCCCCCCTCCCCGTTGGCTACAGAAATACTTAAAACATATCGATCTTTGTTGTTAAGGCAACTATTGACAAGATGATTGTTCATGACACCTTACAAGAGGAGAAATCATCATTTGGACACATTGATTTCTTCATCTCTAAAATGTGTGCTCACAGTCTCATTAAAATGTTGGGAAACAAAAATCTAGAAAACACTGAGTATCTAAGAAAAAATTGTCATAAAAGGTATAAAATTAAAAAGTAATTCAATGCATTTATGGTTTCATTGGATTAAGTGACTGGTAAATAAGTAGAGATTAAAAGACTTTTTTTCTGCATTCTCATTCTGTTATTATGTTGTTATGTCCTAACATGTTTAGGAATAGGTCATGCCCTTGTGTACTATAAAGCAGTGGTGTCAAACTCAAATTAAAAGGAAACCCTGCAGGTCACATATTGACACAGGAAAGCACAAAATAACAATATTAAGGTTGTACCATATTTTTATTTATTTTCTTAAGTGGCTCCCAGTTACATTTTAAGCTGTTTAATGCTATACTCTGGAGTTTTGGAAGCCCTGGACTTTCGCACGACTGTCATAGAATGCCCTTAGAGAATTCTATTTTTCTCCATTCAAGTAAACACATGGGACTCAGCTTTTAATGATACTGATGCTTTGGTAATGAAGATATTGCCTTATTGAACACTGAACTGGAAGAGTGATTGACTCAGAGTAGCTTTTAAAAGGAAAGGCCACATCTTCTTACTCTTTCTCTTCCTTCAAGTATCCAGGTGATATCATGTAACTCTAAAAATCATTGGAGGAAGGAATTGAAAGATGGGCTCCTTTCTTCACCTCAACAGTGAAGTGCTGCTATATGCTAACAAGAACATAGACTTAATTAGATGATCTTGAGCTTAAGCCTAGGTTTCTGGATACCTCTTTGGTCTTGTGCTCTATCCTGATCATAGACAATTTAATGGTGATACCAAGATAGATATATCCATCCCTGTGATTTGAAAATTTGGATCGCCTGGATGTGAAAACTTCCTTCCCCACCCCCCCTTCCCGCCCAAACAAAATGGCAGATGAGAACACTTGGTTGCAATGATCATGAAGGTGACTGAAGCAGGTGCTGTGGAGTGCTTTGAGTTTGATCAGGCATTGAAGATGCTGTGGTCTTCCCTTACAACCCTGGCCATTGTGAGTTGTTTTGACTTTTGTTCTTTCACTGGTCTTCAATGACTCTGGGAGAGAGAGTGAGGCTGATGAGTTCACACAACTCTGCCTTACTTAAATACAATTCACGTTCAACTCAAGACATCACTCATCATTTACTATTTTACTCCAACATCTTGATACCATTGGTCCTCTTAAAAAATTAATGATAAAGGGCAGCTAGGTGGTGCAGTGGATAGAGCACCAGCCCTGGAGTCAGGAGGACCTGAGTTCAAATCCAGCCTCAGACACTTAACACTTACTAGCTATGTGACCCTGGGCAAGTCACTTAACCCCCAATTGCCTCACTAAAAAAAAAAATGAATGATGTACAACAACTATATGAGATGCCCCCTCCTACAATATACCATTTTTTATAGAAGATGACTACCCATAGGAAGAAAAACACAAGAACTGATCAAACTTCAACTCTGAGGGGGCACAATGCAGAATAGAGGTGAAATATCATATTGACATCTCATAATCAGTAGTCATACAATTTGCTTTGTGTTCTGATATTTGTTAATCTATTGGCCTTTTCTCAATCCTCATTCTCCTTGACCTCTCTGTAGTCTGTGACACTGTTGATCACTTTCTCCTTGATACTTTCTTTTCTTTAGGTTGTCAGAACATCACTCTCTCCTAATTTTCTTCTTATGTATCTGATTTTTCCTTCTTTGTTACCTTTGCAGGATCTTCCTCTAGATACTGTCCTCTAATTATAAGTGCACCTCAAGGTTCTATCCTGGGTCCTCTTCTCTACTCCCTGTACTCCCTTCACTTGGTGATTTCATCAGCTCCTAATGACTTAATTACCATCTTTATCCTGATGATTCTCAAATCTATCTTCCCTGCCTTAATCTTTCTGTTTATCCCTAATCTTATATTTCCAACTGCCTTTCAGAAATCTTGAACTGGATGTCCACTAGACAAATTCAACATGTCCAAAATGGAACCTCAGATAACTCTTGAAAGTCACAAATTACAAAAGTCCTACTGATCTTCAATGGTAGAAGGTGCTTCCTTATTGAGTTTCCCCAATACCAATAAAATAAGAGGTCTGTACAACAAGCAGACATAAATGTAGAGATAGAGATAGATAAGAGAAAGAAAGAGATAGAGATAGATGTATAGAGTTATTTCCTCAGTGTCTAAGATTGTAACCTTGAATAGAGTAATTAATCTCTCTTCAAGATTTACAGAAATAATCATACAGAACTTGTTTTAGTTCATTAATATAAGGATATCTTTTGTTGATTATATGGATGAGTAGACAAAAAGAAAGTTAAAGAAGGCTACCAGAAATTCTACAATTTGACAAGTACTGAGATTACATAGAAAAAAAAAATGAAGCAATAGCTGCTAGAAAGGAATGTATATCTACTGGTAAGAAACAATGTATACACAAATAAATATGTGCCAAAATACATAGAATAAATATGTAGAAATGTAAAATAGGCTATTAAAAATTAAGAAAAATTAACTTACGCCTTTTGTAAGAGACAGCAATTGAGGTGACCATTGATGAAATCTAGCAATTCCAAAAAACCCAGGGGTAGAGACAGAGTATTGAAGCCAAAAGGTTTGAACAACTGAATAGAGTAAAGATATAATGTGATACATGGCAAAGTGCAAGTAAGCCAGTTTGGGAGGAAGGTATGTGAGAGGAGTAAGATCAAATCTCTCTAGAATGTTAGGGTGGAGCTAGATTGTAACAATTTTTGTTTTATTCCTAAGACAATAGCCAGTCACCAAAGGTATTTGAAACTGTTCCATTTGATGACTTTTGGATGATGATATAGAGAGAATCCTAGGGAAAACAAACAAACAAGCAAACAAATATTATTTTCATGATCAAATCTGTAATGTATTCTTAGGAAACCTTTTTTAAAGAATCTTTGATAATTCTTTTGTTCTTTCAAATTATTTATTGAAATATTATAATATGAACTGTATTTTATGAATTATTTTAATATATATTAGAGGGACAATGTCATTGAGGGTCAGCCTCAGGTTAAAGTAAAAAGAACTTATTGAAGTATAATCTCTGATATACAAGGCAGGGCAAAAGTCATAAATATTGAATAACTCCTTTTGTTTTATTGATGTACAATACCATAGAATCAAATACAGTATATATACAGCTATACATGTATATGTATATGAAATGAATTTACATTACATGTGAAAAATAAATATCTTAAATAGTGAAATATAAAGAAAACTATTTTTTTTAATTTATGAAAACATCAGACCCCTTTGTGATTTCAGCTGACCCTGTATACTGACTGTTAGACCACAGTCAAATAACAACCCCTCATTGTCCCAGGGAATGATCTATGGTCATAAGTTACAGGGAATTACTTATCTACATTGGAATAGAGGAGTTTTCACAACAAAATTTCTCATCATAGATGAAATTGTAGGTCAAGACAGAATAACAGCAATAGTCATGATGCTATATTATGTCTTGGTGTTCATTATTATTAATGTTATCTTTACAAAATATGTTTAATACTGATTGTAAGGAATTCCTGTTGCAAATTAGCATCTTCTACACAATTTTCAGTATTAAATAGCTCCCTGGGGAACTAAAAGGTTAAGTGATTTGCCAGTATGTGTCTGAGGCAGGACTTGATTTGAGTCAGGTTTTCTTGATTCCAATGGCAGTGCTCTCCACTCTGACCCTAGTATAATATCTCAATATAAACATTACAATATACCTCAAAATTATACTCAACATAATTAAATTGAAACATCTCCCTGAGTTATTTATATTTAATAACTGCTCAAAAGAGCTTTCAACCCCTTAGAATACAAATTTAGTTCCAGGTAACTGCTTCCATAATACAAGAGGTTTTCCTGTAACTCGAATGGGGTTTTATTGCAAGTAGGCACTAGAGGGCAGTCAAAGGACAGATACAGGTCATTTAATTGAAAGGGCAAGAGAGAATCTAGGGAGATAAAAATGGGTCATCACACTGAGACACATTCTGAAAATAATTCAGAAAGAAGTTAGGTGAGTAAAGAGAGAAATAGGTCAAGTTAGTCGGTGACATTTATAAGTACTAGTGAGGAAATCTGAGGCTTTAGCCAGAAAAAAGACATATTACCAGGGCAGATGAAACATCAGAGTTAAGAAGACTCAGTGCTATCAAAAAGCTGAGAAGAGGGGAACTCCTAGCCTACAGGAAGATCAGAGAAAACAGTCAAGCCACTAGGGACAAAGTCCTTTGAGAAGAACCAGTGCTGACTGCTGTAATTGTTTTTGTTCTTATATATTTGGTTTTTCTTTTGTTTTTAGCTACTGCATGAACTTTCTGGTCACATGAACAGGGGAGTTACACAGGAATGATGAATATATGAAAAAAAAATCATTTAACTTATTCTAAAAGTGTTTCTACTTAGGTACTTAGCTAGTGTTTTGTATGAAGTTGTACATTTGAAGTCTAAAAAGCAAAAGACCTGAATTCAAGACTCGTCTCAATCTTTCACTAAATATGAAACACTGGGCAAGTCACAACTTCTCTCAGTGTGTTTCTTCACCTATAATATGGAAATAACAATAGCATCTACCATATAAGGTTGTTTTGAAGATTAAAAAAAAATGAATAAAATTTTGTAAAGTTTAAAATGCTATCATTACTATTATCTACAAGTCACTGAAATATATCAATAAACAGGGAAAAAGCAAGGTATATCCTCTGGACTATAGAATTGTAGCAGGGAATTTGTTTCCTTCCTTTGCTTTCTTAGAAAGAAGTTATATAAGTAGTCCCTATTAAAAATGATGGCGAATTCTTGGTTTCTCAGCCTATTTTCCTTACCCAATTAGGGTAGGGAATAGCATGGCTATTTACAATGAATCTACTTAGTACCTCATAAGGAAAGGGGCAGTATTGGTTGAGGTCTCAAAAGATACCTAGGGGAAATTAAGGTTGTTGTCAATCTCCTGTACCTATGGGAAGTGGTGATGCCTTCTAGAAATGCACTACCTAGATGCATGGAAGGAAAAAGGACATCAGACTGTAGTAAGCAGTATCACTCAGTGATCAATAGAGTTCAACTCTGAGATGAGAGGAATGAGGTCTACGTTACTCTGGGAAGGGAACTTTCCTGTGTTGAATGTGATGAATGGAAATTGTAGCAAGAAAAGAGATCTTTCAGAATAGATGTCCTCTAGCTTAACCCTGCTTTGGGGTTGTAGCAGAGAGAAAAATCTGTTTTTCTTGCCAAAGCAGGAAAATTGCAATGTACTATGTTCTACCACACTGAGATATCTATGGAAAAGAGGTTAGCAGGCAGGTAGGTGGCACAGTGGATAAAGCTCCATCCCTGGATTCAGGAAGACCTGAGTTCAAATCCGGCTTCAGACACTTGACACTTACTAATTGTATCACCCTGGGTAAGTTACTTAACCCTCATTGCCTCACAAAAAAAAAAAAAAAAAGGAAAAAAGAGGTTAGTTCTGTCATCTGCTGAGAGGTATATATTTTTCCAGCTCATTAATTTTAATTTTTCTTAATTATATGTAAAAATATTTTTTGAATTCCAAATTTTTCTATCATCCTACCTTCCCTTCACCCTCCTGAGGCCAGCAAGCAATTTGATAAATGTTAGATATACAATCATATCCAAGGGGGAAAAAACACACAAGAAAGAATAAACAAGAAAAATAACCCAAAAAAGTGAAAATAGTATGCTTCCATCTACATTCAGACTCCGTAGTTCTTTTCCTGAATGTGCAGAACATTTTCCACCATAAATCTTTTGGGATAGTTTTGGATCATTGTATTGCTGAGAAGAGCTAAGTTTATCACATCTGATCATCACAAAATGTTGTTGATACTGTATACAATGTTCTCTTGGTTCTGCTCATTTTATTCAGCATCAATTCATATGTCTTTCCAGTGTTTTTTTCCTGAAATTCATCTGCTTATCATTTCTTATAGCACAATAGTATTCCATAACATTCATATAACACAACTTGTTTAGTCATTCTCAATTGATGGGCATCCCCTCAATTTCCAAATTTTTGCTACCACAAAAAGAGCATCTATAAATATTTTTGTATGTGTGGGTCCTTTTCCCTTTTTTATGATCTCTTTTGGAGACAGACCTAGTAGTGGTATTGCTGGGTCAAAAGATATGCATAGTTTTAAAAGCCTTTTTGGACATGCTTCCAAATTGCTCTCCAGAATGGTTGGATCAGTTCACAGATCTACCAAAAGTGCATTAGTGTTCCAGTTTTCCCACATTTTCTCCAACATTTAACATTCTCCTTTTTTGTCATATTATCCACTTGTATAGGTGTGAGATGGTACCTCAGAGTAGTTTTAATTTGCATTTCTCTAATCAGTATTGATTGAGAACATTTTGTTTTCATATGGCTGTAGATAGTTTTAATTTCAGCATCTGAAAACTGCCTGTTCATATCTTTTGATCATTCTCAATTGGGGAATGACTTGTATTCTTGAAGATTTGATTCAGTTCTCTATATATTTTAGATACGAGGCCTTTATCATAAACACTGCCTGTAAAAATTGTTTCCTAGCTTTCTACTTGCCTTCTAATCTTGTTTGCATTAGTTTTGTTTGGGAAAATCTTTTTAATTTAATGTAGTCCAAATGATCCATGCTGCATTTCATAATATTCTCTATCTAATCTTTGGTCATAAATTCATCCTCTCTCCATTTATCTGACAAGTAAACTATTTCTTCCTTTTCTAATTTTCCTATGGTATCACCCTTTATGTCTAGATCTTTTACCAATTTTGACTTTACTTTGGTGTATGGTGTAGGATGTTGGTCTATGTATAGTTCCTGCCACACTATTTTCCAATTTTCACAGCAGTTTTTGTCAAATAGTGAGTTCTTATCCTAGAAGCTGGAGTGCTTGGGTTTATCAAACAGGAGGTTTCTATATTCATTTACTGCTGTGCTTTGTGTGTCTAAGCTATTCCACTGATCCTCCTCTCAATTTCTTAGTGAATACCAAATAGTTTTGATGATTGCTGCTTTATAATTTAGTTTTACATCTGGTATAGTTAAGCTACCTGCCTTTGTATTTTTTCATTTATTCCCTTAATATTATTGACCTTATGTTCTTCCATATGAATTATGTTATTGTTTTTGTTCTAGAACTATGAAATAATTTTAGTGGTTTGATATGACACTGAATATAGAAATTAATTTGTGTAGAATTGTCATTTTTAATATATTAGCATGGACTACCCATCAGAAATTCATATTTTTCCATTTATTTAGATATGATTTGATTTGTGTGAAAAGTGTTTTCCAATTGTGTTCATAAAGTTTCTGGGTTTGCCTTGGAAGGTAGATTCCCAAGTATTTTATATTGTTTATAGTTATTTTAAATAGAATTTCTCTTTCTATCCCTTGCTGTTGGAATTTGTTGGTCATATATAGAAATGCTAATGATTTATATGCATTTACTTTATATCCTGCAACAGTCCTAAAATGGTTAATTGATTCAAGTAATTTTTTAGTTGATTCTTTAGAATTCTCTAAGTATACTTTCACATCATCTGCAGAGAGGGATAGTTTTGTTTCTTCCTTGAATATTCTAATTCCTTCAGTTTCTTTTTCTTCTCTTATTGCTAAAGGAACATTTCTAATAGACATCCTTGTTTCACCCTTGATCTTATCTGAAGTGCCTCTAAATTATCCCTATTGCATATAATGCTTTCTGATGGTTTAAGATAGATACTATTTAGCATTTTAAGGAAAGCTCCAGTTATTCCTACACTCTCTAGTGTTTTTTAATAGGAATGAGTGTTGTATGTTGTCAAAAGCTTTCTCTGCATCTATTGAGATAATCATGTGATTTGGGTTAGTTTTGTTATTGGTGTGGTTGATTGTGTTGATAATTTTCCTGATATAGAACCAGCCCTGAATTCGTGGTATAAATCAAACCTGGTAACAGTGTATTATACTGGTAATAAATTGCTGTAATCTTTTTCCTAATATTCTATTTAGAATTTTTGCATTAATATTCATTAGGGAGATTGGTCTATAATTTTCTTTCTCTGTTTTTGTTATTCCTGGTTCAGGTATCAGTACCATATTTGTCTCATAGAAGGAATTTGGTAAGATTCCTTCTTCACCTATTTAGTATTGAAATTAATTTTTCTTTAAATGTTTGTTAGAATTCACTTGTAAACCCATCTGGCCCTGGAGATTTTTTCTTAGGAAGTTCATCAATGGCTTGTTCAAATTCTTTTTCTAAAATGGGATTATTTAAGAATTTTATATCATCTTTTGTTAATATGGGCAGTTTATATTTTTGTAAATATATATCCACTTCATTTAAATTGTCAAATTTACTGGTATATAGTTGGGCAAAATAGCTCATAAATATTGTTTTAATTTCCTTTTCATTGGTGTTTAGTTCACTCTTAATTTTTTGATGCTGTTAATTTGGTTTTCTTCTTTCTTTTTTTTTAAATCAAATTAAACAAATGTTTATCTATTTTATTACCCCCCATAGGACCAGCTATTAGTTTTATTTATTAATTCTGTAGTTTTTTTTAATTTTCAATTTTATTAATCTCTCCTTTAATTTTCAGGATTTCCAATTTAGTATTTAATTGGGAATTTTTAATTTGCTCTTTTTCTAGTTTTTTTTATTTGCATGCTCTATTCATTTATCTTTCTCTATTTTATTAATATAGGAATAAAATTTCCCCTAAGACCTGCTTTGGCAGCATCTCATAATTTTTGTATATTGTCTCATTATTGTCATCCTCTTGGATGAAATTATTGTTTCTATGATGTGTTGTTTCACCTCATTCTTTAGGATGAGAATATTTAGTTTCCAATTAATTTTTGGTCTATCATTCCATGGCCCATTTTTACCCATCATTTTTATTGCCTCATGATCTGAAAAAGATGCAATTCCTATTTCTGCCTTTCTGCATCCAATTGTGAGGTTTTTATGCCCTAATAAATGGTCAAATTTTGTGTATGGTGCCATGTACCACTGAGAAAAAAAGTATATTCTTTACTATCCCCATTCAGTTTTCTTCAAAGGCCTATCATATTTAATTTTTCTAAAATTCTATTTACCTCCTTAACTTCTTTCTTATTAATTTTCTGGTTAGATTTACCTCGTTTTAAGAGGGAGACTTTGAGATACCCCACTAATATAATTTTGTTCTCTATTTCTTTGCATAACTCACTTAACTTCTTCTCTAAGAATTTGGATCCTGTACCACTTGGTGCATACATGTTTAGTATTGATATTACTTCTTGGTCTACAGTACCTTTTAGCAAGATGTAGTTTCCTTCCTTATGTCTTTCAATTAGGTCAGTTTTTGCTTTTGCTTTGTCTGAGATAAGGATTGCTCCCTCTGCTTTTTTTAATTCAGCTGGAGCTTAATATGTTCTTCTCCAGCCTTTTGCCTTTACTCTGTGTGTATCTCTCTGCTTCAAATGTGTTTCTTGTAAATACCATATTATAGTATTCTGGTTTTTAATCCACTCTTATCTGCTTCTACTTCATCCTGTTCACATTCACAATTATGATCACTAATTGTGTATTTCCCTTAATCCTATTTTTTCCCTTGTTTGCATTTTTCTCTTTCATTTCCCCTGTTTTGTTTCTGGCCACCTCAGTCTTCTTTCCCTTCTGTCAGACCAAGCTCCCTTTTGTCCTTTCCCCTTTCAGTTTCTACTTTTGCCTTCCCTTCTATCAACCCCACCTCTTTTTTGTCCTTTCCTCTTTCACCTCAGTTTTTCCTTATCTTCTATCAGCATCCCATTCTTTTCTTTCCCCTTTCCCCTTTCCCTTCCATGTAGGGCAAGATAGAATTTGATATCCAATTGAATGTGTATGTTATTCCCTCTTTAAGACAAATCAAATGAAGAGTAAGGTCAAAACAATGCTCACCCCTCCCTTCTTTCCCTCTATTTTAATAGGTCTTTTGTGCCTCTTCATGTGATGTGATTTACCTCATTCTTCCTTCCCTTTCCTCTTCTCCCAGTATAATCCTTTTTGTTTCCCCTTAAGTTTTTTTATAATATTATCACATCAGAATCTACTTATGTCCACACCTTCTGTCTGTATATACTCCTCCCATCTACCTTAATAAAGATACAGTTCTCAAGAAATACAAGTATTTTCTTCCCATGTAGGGATACAAACATTTCAACCTTATTGAATAACATGTTTCCCCCCCTTTTTTACCTTTTGCTGTGTTTCTTGAGTCTTGTATTTATAGATTGAATTTCCCGTTCAGTTCTGGACTTTTCATTAGAAAAGTTTTTAACGTCTTCTATTCCAATGAATATCCATCTTTTACCCTGAATGATCATATTTAATTTTTCTGGGTTGTACATTATTGGTTGTAATCCAATTACTTTGCCTTCCAGAATATCATATTCCAATCCTTTAATATTGAAGCTGCCAGGTCCAGTGTAATGCTTATTGTTGTTTCTTGATATTTATATTGTTTCTTTCTGGCTGCTTGCAATATTTTCTCCTTTACTTGATAATTCTGGAATTTAGTTTTGATATTCCTTGGCATTTTCTTTTTTTGGTCTCTTTCAGGAGGTGATAGGTAGATTCTTCCCATGACTAATTTTTCTGCTGATTCTAAGACATTGGGGCAGTTCTCCTTAATAATGTCCTGAAATATACTCTTTTTTTGATCATGGTCCTCAGGTAGTCTGATTATTCTTATATTGCCCCTCCTGGATCTATTTTCCAAATCTGTTGTTTTTCTGAAGAGGTATTTTATGTTTTCTACTTTTATATTCTTTTGATTCTGCTTTTCTTCTTCCTGTTGTCTCATTGAGTAATTACCTTCCATATGCTCAATTCTGATTCTTAAGAAATTATTCTCCTTTTCCAGTTTTCCAATTTTATTTTTAAGGCAATATTTTCTTTTTTGGAGCTACTGACTTTCCCTTGAAAAACTCATTTCTTTTCTCAATTTTTCTTCTACCTCTCTTATTTGGTTGTAAAATCCTTTTTGAACTCTTTAAGGAGGGTTTTTTGGTTTCAAGACCAAATCTTCTTTCCCTTTAAGGCTTCATATGTAGTTGTTTTAATTGCTGTTCCCCTCTGAGTTTATGTTTTGAGTCTCCCTGTCACCGTAGTAACTGTCAATGGTGAGGGTCCTTTTTTGTTTCTTATTCATATTTTATTGTTATTTTAGCCTCTTTTTTGCCTTTTAAAGTTGAGTTCTGCTTCTGGGGTACAGCATGTACTGTCTGGAGCTTCTTTTGCTGGGGCTGGGGCCCTCAGACTGAGTCAGCAGCTTTCTGTTCTGAGGCATCTGCAGGGTTGGGGCTGGACACCTCACAGCTGGCCTGCTGTGCCACTATCTTGCTGAGCTAGGACATTGGGTCCTCAGCTGCTGATATGTGCTGTAACTAAGAGCCTTTTGCTGGATCACCCAGACACCCTCTGTGCTGAGCTGTGCTTCCCTTTTACACAGGTGAAACAGAGCTTTCCTGAAGGATCTTCTAGGTTATCTTAAGTTGAAAGATTGTTTCACTCTGTTTTGTTTTGTTTTTCAGGCTTTACATATCTATAATCTGTTGAGAGGCTTAATTTCACATTGTTTCTGTGGGAAATTTGGGAGAGCTCTGGCAGCTTCCTGGCTTCACTCCACCATCTTGGCTCCCTGATGAGGGCTTTAGAGAATTTCAAAAGGAGTAATGGAAAATATGAATGACTTTAACCAGCAGAGACCTATAGTAGCAACCACATTTAGAATAATTAGGAGAAACAAGTCCTGGTAAGAGCCCTACCTTGTCCATGGTTTAAAAGATTGAAACTAAACAGGTCACTGGGGAACAGTTCAGTAAAAGGTGTCATTCTTCTCAATGAGCTTTGTTATGAACTCTTTTTATTGTTTTTCACTTATAACTATTTTATTTTCTTTAAGTTTGCAAGAATTTCTATAAAAGAAATGAGGGTTAAATCTCTCAGATTACCTAGAGACAAGACCATAAAGAGGTAACAATCCTCCCAAAAAGCCTCTGATAAAATTTATTCAATGAAGATTTAAGACATGTTCCCTATCTACATGGAACTAATTTTATATTAGGAAAGTAAAATAACATGCAAAAGTAGCTAGAAAGCAAAATTATAAAAAGAAAAGTTTAAAGTTCTATATATTATCAGATGGAAAGGAGATGGAATTATGAATATGAGAATTAGAGATGGCTTCATGAAGGTGGCATTTGACACAAATAAAATACAACAGAAATAAAATAAAAACAAAAACATCAAATACAAATATCTCTAAAAATATAAAGGGGTAGGCAATGGCAATTGCTCTCTTAAAGTCAGTCAGCAGCATTAGGAACATCATTGCCACAAAATTAATAAGAACTCCTTAGAGGTCTTCCAGTACCCAATATAGGCCAGTAAGAGATAAAGAGATGATAGATAAGGAGAGAGAGAGAGAGAGAGAGAGAGAGAGAGAGAGAGAGAGAGAGAGAGAGAGAGAGAGAGAGAGAGATGATAGAGATAGAGAGAGATATTTAGCAAAGTAACTAAGAGGACCTTGCATATAACCAGTCTAAGGTTCATACTGAGATTTATCTCATACCACCCAAATTCAGTAGCTAAAATTTTCCCCTTCTGGGAATCCCATAAGGGGGAACATACCAATTTCCCCACTTTAGAGACTTCTACTGAAGTCTACTCTGTTCTTGGGGGAGAAGATATGAATAAAGACACTCATATCTCTATATAAGAGCTGAAAAGTACCAACAAATCAAGTAATTTTTTTCCTCCAATTGAATACACATATTTATGTAAGAATAGGTTTATCATCTCCAAATTATTATAAAGCAAAGTAAAGCAATAGAGAATGAGGAATATGTCAATTATAAATTAGAACATGGGGTCATTATGGAAGTTTACTAGACTCTGAATCACAAAATACTCCAAAGACATCTTCTGGTGCTCATGACAAATAGAACCCCATCTATACTGTGTTATTTTGTTGTTGTTGTTGTTGTTGTCTAACTTCCTTATAACTGGTAAATTGAACCTCTCTCTCTATCTCTATCTCAAGGTAAATGATGCGCCCTTACTAAAAAAGGTTTAATCCTCATGAGCTTGACTGCCAAAGTCAGAGATCTTAATTCCCAAAAGTAATTTCTGTGAAGAGGCTATGACAAATTCGTAAGGAGAAATGCTCTCCTGTATAGCAATTACTCAAAACTAGTCTCCAGGAATATATAGCCAATAAGGATATTTTGATTTTTAAATAGTTACTCTTGATTCTGTCCAGCCTTTCCTTCTTCCATCTACTTACTTAAGATACTGAATGTTCTTTTCTTCTCCCTCTATACTAATTCATTTAGTGATCTCATAAATTCCCACTGATTCAATTTTCTTCTCTATGCTAACAGTTCTCAAATCTACCTATCATGCCACAAACTTTCTCCTCATTTATAATTTTGCATCTCCAGCAATCTTTCAGACATCTCAAACAAGATTTTTAGTAGAAATCTTATACTCAGTATTCCAAATATGAACTCATTGTCACTTCCCCTAAATCTTCCACCCCACACACCTTCTCTATTACTGTGCAGAGGAACACCATCCTCCTAGTCCCTCAGACTCACAACTTGGGAATCTTCCTGCACTCCTCTCCCTCTCAAAACCTCATTTCAAATCTGTTGCCAAAACCTGTTCATTTTACCTTGTGAAACAACTCTCAAATATATCTCCTTCTCTCTTTTGACACTGCCAACACTCTACTGTAAGTCCTTATCACCTCATGACTGGACTATTGTAACAGTCTGATGGTAGGTCGGCTTTTCTTAAGTCTTTTCAATCCATCCTTCATTCAGACACTAATGTAATTGGACTAATGTATACATGCTATCATGTGACCTCCCCCCACACACATACACATTCAGGAAACTCTAATTTCTCTCTATTGCCTCCCAAAACAAATAAAAATATGTTCTATTTAGCATTAAAAGTTCTTCAGAACCTAGCTCCCTCCTACCTACCCAGGTTTCTTATACAATACCACCCAACACATACTCTGATTCAGTAACACTGGCCTGCTGCCTGTTCCATGAACAAGAAACTACAAGTTTTGTGTCTGGGTGTTTTCTCTGGCTGTGCTCTATGCCTAGAATGTTCTCCCTGCTCTGCTGGCACTACTGATCTTCCTGGTTTCTTTTAAGCCCCATCTTTTACTGGAAGCCTTCCTCAACAGCTATTAATTCCAGTGCTTTTCCTTTGTTAATTATTCCTTTTTTAAGCTGTATATAGATTATTTTATACATACTTGTCTGAATGTTGTCACCCATTAGATTGTAAGTTCTTTCAGGGCAGAGACTGTCTTTTCTTTCTTTTTTATATTCCCAGAACTAAGAACGGTACATTTCAGGTACTAGGCACTTAATAAATTTTTATCAATTGACTTATTTATAGACCTCAACTTCTTTGATTATTCAGAAGACTCTACATACTATGTAAAAATGCCTCAGGCACCCTTAGTAGGCAGGTCTCCTTTCAGAGGACTCTTATTAAAAAAGGCTTTGGTGATCAAATGGTGGTATTATTGAGAGGTGCCTCTTTAAAAATTGTATAAAGCTCATTAAACTATCTCTTTTTATGTATGTTGTGAGCACATTTACCTGGGGGAAAAAAGAGGACACCCTAGCTGACTGCATGGCAATCTGAAGTCTCCCGGTGAGGGTAAAATAGAATTTTTATAAATCCTGATGAAGAAAGAGGCAGCTAATCACATTAGGGTTACAAAAGGGCAAAAAGAATTCTGTCATCTCATTTGTTGACACTTTAGTTGTTACCTTGATGGGCCTCAAAAGAGGAGGAGGTCCTAACTGATGGGGTAGGAAACACTAGAGCAGAGCTGGTTCAGAGAAAATCTCTATCAACCTTGTACCTGGGAAAGGTTGTATACAGTGTAACGATTGGAATGCCGCCACCTGCTGGAGACTTACTGTAGAAGAGTTCTGCCCATGAAGCGAAGGTCTTTGAGGGCAAGACCAGGAGTCTTTTCTTTGGCGTCAGGAAGTGACGCGGGCTAGTGGGAGGAGGAAGGAAGAGACTGGCGCTCGATCTGGCCTTTTTCCTCTGGACTCTGGTGGAGAGTGGAGCTAGAAATGCGCTCTCCCTTTAATAGATAGGCCTTTCTCTCTCTCTTTACCAAATTCTTGTTCTCCTTAATAAATGCTTAAAAGTCTAACTCTTGCTAAAGCTTATAATTTATTGGCGACCACTCATTAAATAGTTTAGACAGTTTAGCTAGGATTTTAGCCCTTAACAGATGGCTGACCACGAAGAGGAAAGCTAAACCTCAGTCTTCTGATCTTCTGGTTGGGTAAGAAATTTCCCCTACCCTTTAACTGCTAAGTACTGGCGTACTGGCTGCGTTATCCCCTTAAATTTTTTCCAATGGACCTTTTAAACTTCCTAATTACCCTATTTTTGATTTTAGTCTGTTTAACCAGACAAATGGGAGATAAGATCATGTTAATGCTTTGTTTTTCTGGATTTTCTATTTTTCTTTTTCTTTTTGTTAAAAGAGCCAGCAACTTACTCACACAAGGAAATATCTCCCCCTCTCCCAACCATGCTTTTTCAGAGAAACCTGAAGAGATTCCCGCAGCTTTTCCCAGTTCTAACACTAATTGTTGCTTTAATTTTGCATGCCTGGAGGCAATGACCCACCCTCTAGAAGCTTTTAATCCCCTAGCACCTGGAGGCAAAGTGGGGGAAGAGGAATCCAGGCCTGAGTTCAAAATCAAGTCTGATTCAAATTGCTCTGGTCCCTCCCCTCCTCTCCAGACCCCACCCTCTACTCCTCCCATGGCCAAGCCCATTGCTTCCCCTGCCTAGGAAGTCCAGAGATCTGATGCACATGCTCAACTTTCTGTAACTACATTTGCAGCTTCAGGCTCAGCCCTTCCCCAGCCTGCCTGTGCTTCTGAGACAACCTTACAAAACCCTTTAAATTCCAGATATACTTGATTTGTTCATAATTTTGCTAACCTGCTTTTGTCTTTAATTACTAATCTTATAAAGCATTTGTATGGTGAAAAGACTGACAGACAATATAGAGGGGTTAAAGAAGAAAAACTTAAGCTGAATAAGGATGACAATCATCACCATAGTCCAAGACTCCGCTTCTTTTGCCATGGAAGGGTACATATTTTACAGAAATGTAGAAGTAAGCAGCAAGGTACTGATATGAGTACTGGGGATTTTAGATATTGGAATCAAAAGTGTTCTGAATTCACGCAGAGTAATAGTATCAGTTCACAGGTTACATAGGATTTCTATGCTATCATATATACATTTTGAAATTAATGATATGGATTTATTTTCATAGAGATTTTCATGCTTTTGAGATTGTGTTTTATACTTAGTTTTTAAAACAAGGAGAATATTTGTAAAAGCTTTTTATGGTCGTGTGATCAAGTTTATATTTTATAATACTCTTATTAATATTAAGTTCACATTCATTTAGATTTCCTTAGTTTGAATTTCATTGTCTTTTATTGTTCCATGTGTATTTTCTTCTATTAATTTGTCTAATTTTGAAACATTGCAAGATGGTTTTGATTTTATTATACAATGTTAATTCTAGGAGTATTGTGCTCCCATATTCTGAGTTGTTTGTTTTTGTTATTTTTTCTCAACTGATTATTTGATCAAACACTTTAAAGCATTTCCTTGGCAAATTGGTTGCCATGGCAAGTGTAAGTTGATTCTAGAAGTATTATTTTTGATAAGCATATTCAAAAAAAAAAGAGGGGAACATTTGTAAAAGTTTTCTTTTTTCAAAAAAAAGTTTTCTTTGAGATTCTGTTGTGCTTTAACTTGTATTTAAATATATTCTGATTTTTCACAAAAGTAATTGTATACTAAGTAAAAAAAAGGGTATTATTTGAAATTGTTGCATAATTATATATTGTGTTCTGAGTCAAGATGTATTCACATTTTTTGCAATCATTTATTATCCTCAATTTTTAAATCCATATGAGACTTGCATTATGGGAACTTATCATTTAAGACATTAATTGCCTTTATTCTGAGTTATCAGATGCCAGTTGGCCAAGATGCCATCCAATCACAAGAGGAATACATGCAAGAGCAGACACTGAACTGTCACGTGAGGGGAGACATGAATGAAGTCAAGGTATGGCCGAGGGAACGGCTTTTGACTAATGTTGAGGTTGGATTCTCTTGGTTTAATATTTTATTCTCTTTTTCCCCACAATATTGTACAGATGGCTGGAAGTATTCATCCCACCCATCTCACTTCTACACCTGGCTTCTATGCTCCCTCCTATATGCCTGATGCCATGGACATCTCAATCCCATGCATCTGATTAAGTCTGACTCAGTTTCCTCCAATATGTTCGGTGGCATGGACATATATTCCATCCACCTATTTTAAGCCTGGCATACTGCATGGACAGTACATATTGCTCAAGTGTGGGAATGCTCATATCCCATCATTTCTCTGTTCTTTTATGGTAACCCCCATAATTATCTCAGGTGTCATGATAAATAACAGTGTTGAATTTGGCCTTGACACCTGTTACCAATTATATTAGATTTTCTAATTTCTCATAATGGCATGAGGATAACTAGGCAGATGATGCAAAAAGTGATGAAACAAAGATAAAAATTATTTTTAAAAATTAATATCGCAGCAATTGTCTTCTCAATTACTCTCCATAAGGGGGGACTATAATAATAATGTAATTTTAAAGAATGGTTCAATTTTTGTTTTATTGTATGTTTCATGTGTTAACAACTAAGATTCTGTATTCCCTTAGACATGTTTTTGAGAACTTTCATTGTTTGATTTGATTATTGACAAAGCTATTTTAAAGTTGTGTTAAGCTCAATTTTGTAGGAAGTTTTCCTGGCTGATTACCAGCATCCACACATCAACCCCTGAAAAGACTTCCATTCCACAACTACACCTAGAGGACATCTAAGAAAAGACTTTCAGAGACTTTAAATGAACAGTTTTGATTTGTTGTTTTTTTTTTTTTTTTTTTTCTCTTTCTTCTTGAAGAACAACAGGGGGGACTGTAATGATTGGAATGACGCCACCTGCTGGAGACTTACTGTAGAAGAGTTCTGCCCATGAAGTGAAGGTCTTTGAGGGCAAGACCAGGAGTCTTTTCTTTGGCGTCAGGAAGTGACGCGGGCTAGTGGGAGGAGGAAGGAAGAGACTGGCGCTCAGTCTCGCGCTCTTTCCTTTGGACTCTGGTGGAGAGCAGAGCTAGAAATGTGCTCTCCCTTTAATAGATAGGAATCTATGCCTTTCTCTCTCTTTACCAAATTCTTATTCTCCTTTATTCTCCTTAATAAATGCTTAAAAGTCTAACTCTTGCTAAAGCTTATAATTTATTGGAGACCACTCATTAAATAGTTTAGACAGTTTAGCTAGAATTTTAGCCCTTAACAACAGGAAGGTACTTATATCTCAGTTACCGTAGCATTTACTTCATGTGGTTGTTGTGAAGATCAAATGAGATATGGAAAACACTTAGCAAAATTTAAAAAGCTATATAAATGATAGTTATTGCTGTTCTTACTACAACTACCATACATACAACAAACACGTGTGTACTGCAAGTGTCTCTATTTTTGGTTTCGATGTTCATGGTACTGCTCTTGCATCATCATTTTATAACTTGATATCCTCTTTAAAATTCCCCCAGTAGTACTCACAACATGACAGAACTAACCATATATTATTTTAAATTGGAAAACCTAAGACTTGGGGTCTTCTTCATATTTGTAATACATACTTTAAGGTCTATCTCTACTGCTACCTCTACCAGGATTCTCATATCCCCAAGGTTATGGTTGCATAGTAAACAGGCCTAAGTCAACTAGAGTGGCAGAAAGTCCCCCAGAAGCCTTTTTTAGGGCCATGTCATTAAGGGGTTGTATATGATCAGAACAATTTTTTAAAATTTCATTTCACAAATACCAAACTAAGTTTTTCATTTGTTTGTTTTGTTTTAGTTTACTTTGTTTGGGGTTTGTTATGTTTTTCCTTTCTTGTTTCAGGGGCTGAAAGCTTGAGTTCTTGACAAGCTTTCCATTGCCATGTATGTCATCAGTAATCTGACCTCATGAATTTCCATATTAGCTATTGTCCTCTCTCTCCTTACTTTTTCAAATTCTTTGAAAGAGTAATCTACATTTAAAACTCCTACTTCTACCCCTCCCACTCTTTTTCATCTGTTTTAATCTAGCTTCTGAGTTAACTACTTAACTAAGCCTAAGATCTACACTTAATTACCTTGTCAAGTAGAGATAGGGGACTGTCAAGGCAAACATCATGTAGAATATTAATTCACTTTCAAAGTCTAATGAATGAAGATAATGTTGTTCAGTCGTCCACTTGTGTAGTCATTTTGGACTCTTTATGACCATGTGCATTATATTGTCCATGTGGTTTTCCTGGCAAATATGCTGTAGGATTTTGCCATTTCTTTCTCCAGTGAATTAAGGCAAATAGAAATTGTTACTTGGCCAGGTTAAGTATCTGAGGCCATATTTGAACTTAGGTCTTCCTGACTCAAGCTTTTCCTGAGATATCTGGAGGTAGAGGTGGTAAGCCAAGAAAAGAATAAGGAACCTTCTTTCCCTGATGAAAAATAACTTTTTCTTTTTTTATTTTCAGGGTACCACAATGTCTGGGTAAAGCAATATGCCAATAATAGGACATCAGTAGAATGGCTTCTTCTAGTCCTATATGGGACAGAGCAGGGCGGGGGGGGGGGGGGTGCATGGAAGGTGAAAATGGGAGAAAAAAACTTCCAGATTTCTGAAAACTCTTTCCCTTATCAATGACAATGGAGCTGATGCATACATTTTTTTTTTTTTTTTGGTGAGGCAACTGGGGTTAAGTGACTTGCCCAGAGTTACACAGCCAGTAAGTGTTAAGAGTCTGAGGCCGGATTTGAACTCAGGTCCTCCTGACTCCAGGGCTGGTGCTCTATCCACTGTGCCATCTAGCTGCCCCCATACATTCTAATATCACACTATATGATGTGTACCATAAAAAATTAGAAATATTGGTAATCAATTAAATATAGAAAAAGCACTTTGTCAGACTAAATGTATACAAAAAAAGTACCTTCTGATAGTGAAATAATTTTGAAAGCATTAAAGGATTAATTCTTATGATACCTAAAAGACGAGAGTACACCAAGTGCTTGGGGAGGGGGAGGAAATCACAAATTTTGAGACTATCAAAAGTAAATAGGCAAGAGAATATCAATAGCTACTAACCCATATACCTGCTTTCTCATCTCTACAAAATTTTTGAAAATTAATTTCTACATGTTATCAAGGGTATGCTTGATGAAAAAAATGAAAAGGGAATAGCCATGCTAGTATTCTATAGCAGACTATATATATATATATATATATATATATATATATATATATATACACATTCATTCATTTATTTTTCTTTTTTTTGTTGTTTGTTTTCTTTGCAATCATACAACTGACTGAAAGGTATAAAAGAGGTACAAAAAACAAATGAGGAAAAGAATGCCTTGAAAAGCCAGTTTGGCCAAATTGAAAAAGAGGTAAAAAAGCTCTCTGAAGAAAATAATTCCTTAAAAATTAGGATTGAGCGAGTGGCTTTATGAGAAATCAAGAAACAATAAAGCAAAAACAAAAATAAAAAAAAATAGAAGGCAATGTGAAATAGCTCATTGGAAAAATAAATGACCTAGGAATTAGAGCCAGGAGGGATAATGTAAAAATTATTGGACTACCTAAAAGCCGTGATCAAAAAAGCAGCCTAACAATCCTCTTCCAAGAAATTGTCAAGGAAAATTGCCCTATTCTAGAAACAGAAGCTAAAATAGAAATTTAAAGAATCCATTGATCATCTCCTGAAAGAGATCCCAAAATGAAAGTTCCCAGGAATATTATAGCCAAATTCCAGCACTCCCAGGTCAGGGAGAAAACATTGCAATGATCCAGAAAGAAACAATTTAAGTATTGTGGAGCCACAGCCAGGATAACGCAAGATTTAGAAGCTTCTACATTAAAGGATCTCAGGGTTTGAAATGTGATATTCTGGAGGGTAAAGGAATTGGGATTACAACCAAGAATCATCTACCCAGCAAAACTAAGTATAATCTTTCAGGGATAAAATGGAAATTCAATGAAAGAGAGGACTTTCAGGCATTCTTGATATAAAGACCAGAGCTGAATAGAAAATTAACTTTCCAATAAGACTCAAGAGAAACATAAAAAAGATAAACAGGAAAAAAGAAATCATAAGGGATATTAAAAGATTAAACTCTACATTCCTACATGGGAAGATGTTACTTGTAACTTATAAGAAAGTTTGTCATTATTAGGGCAGCTGGATGGAGTGTATTTAGAAAGAGGGCATAGGTGTAAGTTGGATATAAAGGGATGATATTTTTAAAAAATAAAATTAAGGGGTGAGAGAATAATGCATTGGGAAAAAGGGAAATGGAGAGGAGAAATGGGGTAAAGTATCTCACATAAAGGAAGTAAGGAAAACCTTATACAGTGGAGGGGAAGATGCAGAAGGTGTCAAGGAGTAAGTGAATCTTACTCTCATCAGAATTGGCTCAAAGAAAGAATAACATACACACTCAATTGGGTATAGAAATCTATCTTAACCTGCAGGAAAGTAATTGTGGAAGGGGAAGAGGGAGGTGTGTGAAAGAATGAAGAGAAGATTGGGGAAAAGGCAGTCAGAAGCAAAACACTTTTGAAGAAGGACAGAGTGAAAGGAGATAGAGAATAGAGTAAATGCTGTAGGGAGGTAATATGATGGAGAAAAATATAGTTAGCAATAGTAAAGGCCTAATTTCTCAAAAATATGGAGAACTTAGTCAAATTGATTAAAATAAGAGCTATTCCCCAATCGATAAATGGAAAAAGATATGAATAGTTATTGATGAAATATACAAAGCTATCGATAGTCATATAAAAAAATGCTCTAATTCACAATTGATTAGAAAGATGCAAGCCAAAATAGTTCCAGGGTACTACCTCATACCTATTGGATTGAATAATAGGATAGCAGAGGAAAATGACAAATGTTGTAGGGGAGATGGGGAAATGAGAAATTAATGCACTGTTGGTAGTGTTATAAACTGATTCAACTATTCTGTAATTTGGAATTATGCTCAAAGGTCTATAAAAACATGCATACTCTTTGACCTAGTAATACCACAACTAGGTTGGCATCTAAAAACAGATAAAAAGTCAAAGGACCAATATGTACACAAATATTTATGGAAGATCTTTTCTGGTGCAAAAAAATTGAAATTGAGGAGATGCCCACCAATTGGGGAATGGCTGAACAAATTATGGGATGAGATTATGATGGAAAATTATTATGCTATAAGAAATAATAAGGGGGACAGCTAGGTGGTGTAGTGGATGGAGCATCGGCCCTGGAGTCATGAGTACCTGAGTTCAAATCCAGCCTTGGACCCTTGACACTTGCTAGCTGTGTGACCCTGGGCAAGTCACTTAACCCCAATTGCCTCACTAAAAAAAAAAAAAAAAGAAAGAAAGAAAAAAAGAAATAATGAGCAGGATGCTCTCAGAAAAACCTGCAAATACTTACATGAGCTGATGTAAAGTAAAGTGCACTGTATACAAATTAATAGCAATACTGTAAGATGATCAGCTGAGAATGACTGCTATTCTCAGCAATACAATGATGCAAGACAACTCTGAAGGATTTATGATGAAAAATGTGATCCATCTCCACAGAACTGATGTTGTCTGAATACAGATAGAAGCATTTTTTTAGTTTATTTTTCTTGATATTTTTTGTCTGTTTTTTTTCACAACCAGAGTAATATGGAAATATTTTGTATGACTACGCATGTATATTGTTTTTGTTTTTATTTATTATTTTTTTTTGTGGGGCAATGAAGGATAAGTGACTTGCCTAGGATCACACAGTAAGTGAGTGTTAAGTGTCTGAGGCCAGATTTGAATTTAGGTCCTTCTGAATATAGGGCTAGTGCTCTACCCACTGTGCCACCTAGCTGCCCCCTACACATATATAATTTATATTGAATAGCTTGCCTTCTTAAGGGGGAGAGAGGAAGGAAGAGAATTAGGAGCACAAAGTTTTAAAAATGGACATTAAAATTGTTTTTACATGTAATTGGAAGAAAATAAAATTCTAAATAAAACAAATTTAGTCAATAACTTAATAGGATAAAGAGATAAAGATAGATTGTGTGTGGTATCTTTAATGGCTCTATGCTTTTCACTAAAATATAATAATTTTGATTATAATATTCTTTCAGTGATATTTGAATTGAATGATGATATGTCATAGGGTCCAAGGAATCAGAATTGTTGACCATGAAGAGACATATTGTGCATACACTATGACATATTAATATCAATAAATTACATCTTTAAATCAATGTAAGATCTGATAAAAACAAATTTATGAGTGGAAAAGATGAAAGAGTCATATAACAAGGAACAGAGAGAAAAATAAGCAGCTTAAGTATAGCTTCGACTAGTGAACTGTCCAGAATTATACTGAGGTAAAATTTTATCAATTTCTATTTACCAAATTGCACTCAATCTTTCTAAATTGTGGACTCTTCCCTTTTAGATAAGAAAACATCAAATGCAACATATGATAAATTTGCAGTGTTCTTACTATAACTTCTAATAATTATCTCTGGGCCTCCACTTTTTATTTCTAAATTGATCTTAGCTTATTTCTCCTTCTATCACATTAACTCAGGTTAATAACTATAAAACAAGACATTATTCTAGAGTCCATGGACTCATTTTGTGGATAGATTGAAGGAGGGTAGTTAATTTTTTTTTTTTATATTTATAGTATTGCATTATAAATGGCTTCCTTTGGGGGCAGCTAGGTGGCGCAATCGATAGAGCACCAGCCCTGGAGTCAGGAGGACCTGAGTTCAAATCTGGCCTCAGACACTTAACACTTACTAGCTGTGTGACCCTGGGCAAGTCACAAACCCAATTGCTTCACCAAAAAAAAAAAAAAAAAGGTTTCCTTTATCATATTTTGTATTTTATTTTATTCATTTAATATATATTCCAAGTGGGGTCCATAGACTTCACTGCCTGCCAAAGGAGATAGAAAAAAGACAAAGAAGCCTTGCCATACAGTAATGCCCTTTGTTAAATACAAACTACCAGCAATTTCAAAGTTGGTTTAAATGTCAGACTCCCTATCAAAGTCTCTTTCCATTTAAGTTCATGCTGATATCAGGCCCTTTTCTGACTTTTAAGCAGATTTTGGCCTTGTAGAAACAAATTATTCTAGATCATTTTCAATGAACAATTATTTCCTCATAATATATAAATAAATGAACTAATTGAACAAATATAGCTTTATATGAGTCATATTTTTCCTGAATCAATAATAATCTATAAATTTCTTTCTTCTTAAGAGTTTCCCTAAACATTCTTATACTTATTATTTGACATATATTTGACATCTCCTGGTTATTCACTACAATCCTATGTACTTGGTTCCAAATCAATGCCAATAGAAATTGCCTAGAGAAGTCTAGCAAGGTGATGAGATAAGCAACAAATGAGACACTGAGGATAGGGCTTCATTACATCAGATATGTCAGCACATCACTACTTCATTTCCTTCAGTTTGATTTCTGGTGATACCTGATTAATGCCCACTATCTGGTAAGCAGTGACAAATTACTCAATGTATTTAACAGTATCTCTCTAAAATGTCGTTTCAATATTTGCATTACCTAATTCAGGGCTATTTTTAAGATTGAGATAATGTTTTTAATTGCAAAATATTATTTAGTGTTACATTTATTGTTATTATTCATATTATTATTGTCAATCCAACAGAGCTTTGAATAAATATATGGCAACTGACAAACATGCATTAAAGTCAATGAAATAGTTTCAGTCAACATTCCAGTTCTTGCTATTGTTATTATTAGCAGTTTTTCTATTAAACTTTTGTTCAAAGCATTTTGCTGAAATATTAAGTGAAGTAGAAATAGACTTAGTCCAGAGAAATTTTTGCCTATACATATATGCATCATTTGTGTATATATTACATGTCATTCTGAAAAAAAGGTTTCAGATGACAGTATGTATCCATAATGATACATGTAATATTGATTATAGATAATTACGATGGTTGAGTTTATATAGAGTTTTATATTTAGAATCTGGTTTTATCATGTAACAACTGGGCTATCATTTCAGAGACTAACTGCTCTTACAATGAGGTTGAAGCAGGCCCTAGGGAAAAAAAAAATATATATATATATAACAGGAAGAGAGACAGGTACACGTAAATCCATTGTTTGCTTATGATGGCAACTATGTAGACCACAATTGCTGGACACAGTCCAGTTTCTTCCTTTCTCACTCCTAAAATAACGTACTTTAACTTAACTTTTTCTTTTTCTTTCACTCAGTCTGATGGCATGGTCAGAATCCATCCATCTGCGGCCTAGCACAATTATTGGATGTCTCAGAACCATGAGATGTGGTATGGTAACCTTTCCATAACATTTTCAGGTGTCATGAACACATTACTAAATTTGGCTTTGATCCAGACACATGGTGGTAAGAAGTGTTATAGATTGCATAACCACCTCAACCCTCTATTATATAAAGGAGGGGAATGTAATGGAATGTATTAATTTGATCATTGACAATGCTATGCTAAGGATTAGTAAAAATCCAGCAGTTCAACAGCTAAAGAAGAGAGTCCAGCTTTCTAGATCAGAATCCAGACCAGAGTCCAGTTCTCCTGGTGACATCTTACCACTCCAAAAAGACAAGAGCTCAGAGACTTTAAATGAACAGTTCAGTTTTGTTGTTTTTTCCTTCTGTTATTATATACACCATCTGTAACATGTACTCTCTGCAGAGCAGTATTACCCCCATTAGATTGATCCCTTTTATTTTCCCAAGACTTCTTGTACTGAATTATTATTATATCGGTGCTGCCAGGTTTCTCTTAACCTGGGTAGCCTAAGATTGGGTAGAGATAGAAGGTTGTCACCTTTGTTGTATGTAGCATATAACTTTTACCTTTGAGCTACTGATTTTATCTAATGAAATTTATTAAATATCTAAAAAAAATAGCAATGAAAATATAAAGACATTGGTTTAACTATGTTTGGGACAAACTGCCTCAGTTTACCCAAATAACTCGAGGAGACTACCAAGTCAAACAGAAACAGATTTATTACATTTTCATGAGAATGGACAACCTCAATCCCGAGATTGAGACCACAATAATAGGCTCATGTTTTGGATTTTTATAGGAATTTTGGAGGGATGGAAGTCCCCATGTGCACTGGGTGAGTTCACAATTTAACATCCAATCCTGTCTCACCCAGAATGCATGCTTAGCTCATGATCAATGTATAGAGACATGTATACATGTAAGGGGGAAAAGGGGAGGGGGAAACAAGGTCAAACTGAGGGAAGAGGGAAGGGGGTGGGTAATGAGTACCAGGGGCTGATATCAGGCTTAGGAATGTGAAAAAGGGGAGGCAGGAACCATTCCCCTATCTGATTGTAATTAATCCATGACAGGGACTGGGGGTCTGACATGTAAGGGGGGGAAGATAGACACCAGGCCAACTGGCCAGAGACACAATTTTTATTTCAGGCAGTAAAACTGAGACATAGCTGACAAGTAAGGAGACTTAAGCAGGGATAAATGGTACTAATTGGTAATAAAGCTTAAACAGGGACAGTCAGAATTGACAAGCAATAAAACTTAGGCAAAGACAAATAAACTAACTATACTGGGGGGGAGGGGGGCGCCAGTATCTTCCAGACCCCATCCTCAGAGTTTAATCTGACTCAAATGCATCATTTCATACAGAACTGACTCAAGTCCATCGTCATCACATACAACTACTATGCATTTCTTTTTTTTTTTTCTATTAAGCTAGTTCAAAGGAATTTAGGGTTTTCTGTCATTAACTCAACCAAACATCTGAACAACCTGCCAGATCGAGAACCTGTATGTGCCACCAGGACAGCAGTCACCACACCAAGAGAGCGAACTAGCATTCCGGAAGTAACTCCAGAGCTAGCATTCCAGAAGTGATGCCAGAACTAGTGTTCCGGAAGTGCCCTCTAACCTCTCTTCAGGGAGTGTTCAATCTTTTCTCCCCCAAAAGGGGAGGTCCTTCAAAAGCTGCTTATACCACAAATAATTTTTACCACATTTCTTTTTTTTGGTCAGGCAATTGGGGTTAAGTGACTTGCCTAGGGTCACACAGCTAAAAAGTGCTAAGTATCTGAGGCTGGATTTGAACTCAGGTCCTCCTCACTCCAGAGATGGTGCTTTATCCACTGTGCCACCTAGCTGCCCCAAATACTATGCATTTCTAAGAAAGGTCATGAAAGTTTATTTCATAGGGAAAATGTTCCCTAGATGAATTTGAGCCAGATGTTGTTCTGTTTACAGTGATTTCTATGAAATACTTTAGGGTAACTGGTATAATAGTGCTAGACAATAGGCTTGTATTTGTTCTCTATATCTCCATTCCTTTAAATGCTTATCTCTTTTCTATTCAACCTGAATGTTTGCTTATAATGCTGTTCTAGATCACAACAATTTATGGAGAATTGAAAAAGCAATTTTCTTGGGAGAGCTAGCTATTCTCCCTAATTTTCACCTGCCAAACTCTGTGCTATGAATGTTGACTCAATCAGATAAAATGCAGGCTTTAAAGATGTTTGATTAGCTGCCTGACTTACATCTAGTGACCTACTTTGCATGTAAATGGCCTCTATTTTCTGTATTCTTGCCATCTCCTTGACAAAATGCAGAAGATAGTAATTTCAATTCTAACTTAAGCTACAATAGTCCACTAAGTCCTTCTAAAAGACATGATCACATTTCAGCAAAATAAACATTTTTTAATTTATGAGCTTCTTATATATTAATCCAATTTTATTACTTGAAATAAAAGGCTGCCAAGGGACTATAGATGCTTGGAGAAAATGTAGAGACTTTTAACGAGTGGATGTCAAGAGGAAAGAGAAACAAAATCATTAAATATATTGTTTATCCTGAATTATTTGAAAGTTAAAGACTTTTGAACTACTTTTCTATTCTAGACCACAGTATAGCTATTTGGAGAATGGTGAAGTTGTAGTAGTGATGTAACATTATCTAAGTGACCTTTGACAACGTTTTTTAAGGCAGATGGAGCAAATGGAAAGAATATATGCTGGATTTTTGGTGTTGAGGATGGAAAAGAAGAAGCTCATTAAATTTATATTCCAGGCACTGTGCTAAGATATAGATATATATACATACATGAATATGTCTATATGTATGTATTATTGAAAATTAAATATAGTTTTCATAGCTATCCTCCTACAAAATAAACAAAACCAGAAACTCACATAGACAGATGTGAGAAGGTCAATTTCGCCTCTTCTACTAGAAGTAAGGACCTCACAGGAAACTGATATGGTGGGAAAATGGGGTACAGGTTGGGGTTCTTGGGAATTCCTCTTTAAAGAATTACACCCTCTTGCACACAAAACCTAGTTAGAATAAGGTGATAGTTTATTTAGGAGCAAAGGAAGGTAAGGGTGGGGGGAGGGAAACCATGAAAGAAATCCTTAGACTTTTCATGGGGAGATTTGGCACAAAGCACATAGCTCAGAGGTACCAAATCTCCTCGAACAGGAGCCCGGAAGGTACTTTTAAAGAGGACTGATGGGGGTGGACCATCTTCCGGTGGAAAGTTCCTTTAGTGAGGGAGGACCATCCCCCAGTGGTGGTAGCTGGGGGAATTGGGTGAGCAGTGGAGGGCCATCCCCCACTGGTAGTGACTAAAGGAATTGGGTGAGGGGTGGCTACAGATCCCTCTTCAGAACACAAAGGCCGAAGCCACACCCAAATTTATCTCCCCAGGATAAGGGAGACCAGAATGAAGGGTAGGAATCCCAAACTAGCTCAGTCCAATTTGGTTCAGCTTATCTCTCTAGGCGTTATCTGTCCTCTGGTTTAGTTTCTCAAGGAGAAGATTCCTCGGTGTGCCCCAGAGAAATTCTGGGGTGCTCTGCGCCCCATGACAAAACCATATCAGAGGATTGGTAGGAAAACTAAGCACTGATTTCTTTCATACCAATGACTTTTTCAAAGAAAAAGTCCCAAAGGTTTTCCCTGTTGTGACAGCATTTAAACCTTTTTTTATTTTTCCTTTCACTGGTTATAAGGTAACATCCATTTCATTAGTGTTATGGGCCCATAGCACTCCAGAAGTTCTTTGGGGGCACATCAAAGAACCTTCTCCTTGAGAAACTAAACCAGAGGACAGACATGCCTAGAGAGATTAGTGGAACCAGATTGGATTGAGCTAGCTCAGGGACCCCCACCCTTCATTCTAGTCTCAACCCTCTGGCGATAAGATTAGGTGTGACTGCTTCCTTTGTGTCCTGAGGAGAGAGATGGCTTGAGAGATCTGCCGCCACCCCTCACCCAAATCCCCCAGCCACCACCAATGGAGGATGGTCCTCCTTCACTAAGGGAACTTTCCACAATCAGGTGGTTACCCCAATCAGTCCTCTATAAAAGCACCTGCCTGTCTCCTGCTCGAGGAGATTGGTATCTCAGAGTCATATTCTGCCATGCCTTTTTCCCCATGAGAAGTCCAAGGATTTCTTTCATGGTTTCCCTTCCCTTCCCTTCCCCTGCCCTAAATAAATTACTACTATCTTAACTGCTTTTGTGTGCAAGAGGGTGTAATTTTTTTTTTTTTTTTTGGTGAGGCAATTGGGGGTTAAGTGACTTACCCAGGGTCACACAGCTAGTAAGTGTTAAGCGTCTGAGGCTGGATTTGAACTCAGGTACTCCTGACTCCAGGGCTGGTGCTCTATCCACTGTGCCACCTAGCTGCCCCTCGGGTGTAATTCTTTAAAGAGGAATTCCTAAGGACCCCAAACTCCTACCCCTACCCCATTTTTGCCATGACATTAGCATACTACAAATCAACCCAAAGCAAATGTCATAAATGTAAATCAGTCAAACTATACAAGGGGCAGGGCCAGGTATCTTCCATCTGCCCCAAAACAACCACTTCAATTTGTGCCAATACAAGGCAACTTCTACCTGCCTCTGCCAACCTAATCTCCCAAATTGCAAAGAAAAACAAACTTCCATTTTATTTCAGGCCTCCCATTTCCTTCTGTCTGTCCTTCAAGGGTAGAGCAGTGGACCTCCATTCTCTAATGAACATTCTCACAGTAGCTCATACCCTTCACATAGTAGATTCTGAACTCCTAACCTTATTCCACATCCCCACTACTTGATTTCTCATTTCCATCCCCCTCAATAGTCCCACCCCAAATCTTCAATCTAATTCCACCCAGACCTTTCAATACTTATTTTTGAATGTGTGTTCCACAGTATGGGGAAATGTTGACTCCTCTCAGTGGATTGGAGCTGTCTGCAAAAACAATTACAGGTGATTTAATGTCTGGGAAGTGGATTCAGATTCAGTTGGAGATACTCAAATGCTAATATCCACAAAAGGGGGTTACTTAAAATACAGAAGAGCTTCCCTGGGGAGGTTCCCATGAGAAAAATCTATGTGGAGTTTGATTGATTAGCTAGGGGGAGGGTCAATCACCATTAGGGATAGGAAGAAAATAAAAACCAGCCTGCAAGCCTGCACTTTTGTTTGCTCTGCTAGGGGGTGGCCCGTTTTCACAAGAATGACAATAAATGACTCTTTGACACATCACCAAAACTGAGTTCCAGAAGTTATTGGAGTTCTATTTCTCATACACAGGCTTCCCTTCATTGTTATATTTTAAATATTTAAATGTTTAATTTTAATGTTTTTAATATTTTCCTTTCCTTCACTCCTTCCATCCACTAGCTCTTATCAAAATCTGGCTTTCTCCTGAAGACATAGTCTCCTTGACCACCCTATCCTATCCTGGCTGCACCATTACTCATTCTTCTTGGCTCAGTTGTTGAGGCAAAGGAGTTTGGAATATGTTTTGTTCCCCACTGTCATTTTCTGGTTCCTCCCCCCCCCCATCATTCATCATTTGAGTTTCATGTTCTTCTTTGATATTACCCAAACTCCCTCTTTTACCTTCTGCTAAATCTATCATTCAGACACCTTCTACTACTTTCTCCTCCTTAACGACAGTCTCAGGTGATGTTTTGGTCATATTGTTTACAAAGACCAACCCCTTCACTTGCTCAAGTATCTTCATTCCATCCTATCTCTTTCAACAGACTGGCCTTCTGTTAACGTTTTTCACTATTCATCTGTCCCTGTCTACTGGCTTATTTCCTAATACCTACAAATATGGCCACGTCTCCCTTATCTTTAAACAACAACAATAAATCCTCTCCCTTGACCCTTCTATCCCCATAACTTATTGTCCTGTATCTCTGTTTCCCTTTTCAACAAATATAGTATTCTATGATGTTTAAAATCTAAATTGTGGTCGCCTTAAATTAGAAGCTTCAGCACTAGTCTTTGGGCATTAAACATTTATTAAAGCATACAGGTATTCAACAAGGAGTTCAGAAAGTTAAGAAGAAGCCTATGCAGCCTAGAGTTCCAGCCTGGTTGGGTTCTTTCTCAAATCCTCCTCCAAGAGCCTGCTTTAATCAGGAACTCTCTCCAGCAAATTGATTGTGGAAGCTTTTTATAGGTCTGGAACAGAGGCGGTCCTTACACACTGCTTCAAGCTGATTGGTTGGCATCATCCAAATCCATTGGTTCTGAGGGTGTTCTCAAGGTGTGATTACAATCCAGTTAACTTGAAGTAGGCTAATCAGCAGTCAATCACTCTCACTTGATTCAATCAGTCTAGATTAATCTCCAGGTGGGTCTTTGAGTATCTGCTAAATCTCATTATTTCATCACAATACTAAATGTTTCCATTTTTCACCTCTCTCCTTAATTATAATGAGATGTTTGATTTTATCATTCCACTGAAATAGTTCTTTTCAAAGTTACAAATGATCTTAGTTGACAAATCCAATGACCTTTTTCAAAGCTTCTTCTCTTTGATCTCTCTGCAGCTTTCTACACTTTTGTTTATTTTCTATTCCTTCAAGCATTTTCCCTCCAAGCTTTTAGGAAAGCACTCTCTACGATTCTCCTCCTACCTAGAAGACTTCTTTTCTGTCTGTCTTCTCATCAGCAGGATCCTCATCCAGGTCATGCACTTTAAACATTGATATACTTCATAATTTCATCTTGGGACCTCTTATTTTCTCCCTTAGTGTGTATATATAGCATAGTAGATAATGCACCAGCCCTAGATTCAGGAGGACCCGAGTTCAAATCCTGCCTCAGACACTTGATACTTACTTGCTGCGTGACCCTCGGCAAGTCACTTTACCCTCATTGCCCTGCAAAAAAAGAAATAAAGAAATAATTAAAGAAAAAAAAATAAAGCAACTATCCTCCCAGTCCCTCAGGCTAACAACCTAGGAGTCTAGGCAGATGGATTCCTCACTATTTCTCACTCCTCATATCAAACCCATTGAACAAAGCCTGATGATTTCACCTTTGCAACCTCTCTCAAATGTGCCTCCTTTTCTCTTTTGACATTGCCATCACTTTAGTTTTGGCTCTCATTACCTCATGCTTGGCCCATTGTGAAAGTCTATTTTGGGGTATTCCTGCTCCAAGTATCTCCTCACTCCAATTCATTCTCCATTCAGCCACTAAAGTGATTTTCCTAAAGCATAGGTCTAATCATGTCACAATCCCCTCCTCAATAAACTCCAATATTTTTTCTATTGCCTCCAGATGCAAAACCATAATGCTGTGTTTGACATTCAAAGCCCTTCATAACCTAGTATCTCCAGCCTTTCTAAATTTCTTGCACCTTACTTTGATACGTGCTCTTCAATCTAGTTACACTCCCTTCCTGTCTGTTCTGCATAGAAGACACTTTATTTCACTGCTATTTTCTATGGGTGTGTCCCATATCTTAAAGATTGACCCTCTTCAACTCTGACCACATACTTTTGTCAACCTGAAAAATCATTAAAGCAATCAACATAACACAATTAAGGTCTTTAATCAGGGCAGAGAAGTTTCAACTTAGATACCACCATAGGAGCACCCAAAGGGTGGGGCTGAACAGGGTGGGAGTTTATATAGGGTACAAACAAGAAACAGAGCACATAAAAAGGCTGCCCTGAGTTGATTGATTTGTTTCACCTGTTACATTTTTTACATTAAGCTGGTAATCAGAGGCTGGAATTGACAAAGTTTCATCAGACTTAGGCAATTCATTAGTCTGGGTAAAAGAAACTAAAAGAACTCAATCTGTTTTCAGTAAATGGTTTGCAACCTTTCTGGCTTCCTAGAAGTTCCAAATAAAGTTAAACTTTTTTTCCCCCCAGAAATGTCCCCACCCCATCTCAAATCTAATGACTTTCCTCTATTAATTAGTTCCTAGGGGGGGGCAGTTAGGTGGTGCAGTGGATAAAGCACCACCCTGGATTCAGGAGGACCTGAGTTCAAATCCTGCCTCAGATACTTGACACTTACTAGTTGTGTGACCCTGGGCAAGTCACTTAACCCTCATTGCCCTGAAAAAAAAAGAAAAAAATTTTTAAAAATTAAAAAAAAATGTTTCCTAATTATTCTACATGTAGTTTCTTTGCATATATTTGGTTACATGTCTCAATTAGACTACAAGCTTCTAGAGGGAAGGGGTCTTTTATTTATTTTTAGTTGGTGAGGAAAGTGTTTTTTAAACCTTCCTCCTGGCCAGTTTCTCTTGTACCCAAATAAACCTGTTCTTTATTCCTAAATAGGACTTGTGCAAGGTTTAAAAAACACTTTCCTCACCAACTAGCCTAGAGAGCACCCTTTTATAGGGCTCTGATGGTGTGGGTAAAATGTACCTTATTGGGTGATGGGTTGGAAGTAGTCTGGAGGTGGGTTGGGATGATGGTAGTTTGATGATGGGTTGTGGGCAATCTGGCCCCTCCCAACAGGGGGTTAACTGGTCTGAGGCCCTGCCTGTGTTCCAGACCTTAAGGAAAACTAAATCTCCTGGCTGGGCCGGGTGTTGGATGACCATGCCATGCTGAGGTGAAGGCTAAGGTAGTATTTGGTCTGCTTATTCCCAGATGGCCTGATGCAGAGGCCCCAACTGTCTGGAAAAACTGGTAATAGCATGGGTGTCTGGATCAAGGAGGGCATCCATTTTAAGAAATGGTCAGCCATACATGAGTTCAAAAGGGCTTAAACCTAGTTTAGCCCTAGGGAGCCATCCATATTCAAGTCAGAGCAATGGGGAGTGCCTAGACCCAATCTAGTTTTGCTTCTGTACAGATCTTAGAAAGGGTTTTTGTTTGTTTGTTTGTTTGTTTGTTTTGTGGGGTAATGGGGGTTAAGTGACTTGCCCAGGGTCACACAGCTAGTAAGTGTCAAGTGTCTGAGGCCAGATTTGAACTCAGGTACTCCTGAATTCAGGGCCAGCGCTTTATCCACTGTGCCACCTAGTTGCCCCAATAAGGATTCTTTTTAAGGTCTGGTTCATGTGTTTGTTAGAAACGCAGCTAATCACTCTTCGAGTTGCACAGCTCAAAGTGTTAGCAGCTCTAGTGTTCGCAGCTTGAGTGTCAGCAGCTCAAGTGTTGGCAGCCCTAGTGTTGCTAGCTGGTCGCTGTTCAAAAATCCCAAGCAGGCAGCAGTTGGTGAGTGAAGGCTTTATTCATCTTCTTGAAGACTCTTCTGAATGTACTGGAGAGTACACTGAAGTGAGGTTCTTCAAATCTATTTATACCCCTCAAGGGGTCCCCTCTGACAAATTGCATTAAGGCCTTTGGATACCCCTCATTTACATTTCAGTTATTACAGTTATTATAGTTGCTATCTATACAGAATAACAGTAACAGCCTAAGAACCCACCAGGTGGTACCAGTTAACCAATCAGATTTTACAAACTACAATACCAGGCCTTAATCTATTCTGGGCAAGATTGTCGGCCCCACCTCAGAACAATACTGTGTTAACATACATAACTCTTCAAGAAAGTAAACCCATCTTGGGATTTGACCAATCAGATTGCCCCAACCCTATGCTGAAGTAAGAATGTCCCCATTCCCCACTAAACAGTGCTTGTGTAAACATAACCTTTCAAAACAAAACTCAAGTCAGGACTTGAGCTCTAAATCATGTGGGGATCACCTTGGGTGCCTCAAGGTGAACTCCAAGCCCAGCCTGACTCCCACAAAACCTAGGCCTTTCTTCAGGCCCTTATTAGGCCTAAGGCACAGTAGCCTAGGCTTGAAGCCTCATGTGCTGAGCAGCCTTCTGCTGGGAGGTTTTTTTTTTTGGTGGGGGGTGGGCATAAAGCTGTTAGCCTGAAACCAGACTCACTCTCTGCCTTTAGGGCTATAAGAGGAGTCCAAATATAGTCTTTTCTCTCATGTTCTACCTTTTTCGAGGACTGGGGGTGCCAGGCAGTGTGGAAGTGATGAGTAATGCCCAATGCCTTTGTTATGAGTTGGGTAACCTGAGAGGTAAAGGCTGTGCCATTATCACTCTAGAGAGATTTGGGGAGACCAAATTGGGGAATAATTTCGTTTAGGAGGGCTTTGGCTAAGTCAGAGGCTTTCTCAGATCTGCTAGGGAAAGCCTCCACCCAGCCAGTGAAAGTATCAACAAAAACCAGAAGGACCCTGTACCTCTGGCATGTGGGTATATAAGTGAAATCAATCTGCCAGTCTTCTCTGGGGAGCTCCCCTCTGTGCTGGACTGGTTTCAGAAGAGAGGGAGGTTTTAAGGCTTCACCTGTATTAGTCTGGGCACATAGGGAACACCTGTGACAAATTTCCCCCACAGTTTTGGTAATGACCTTCCTGGTGAACAGAGTTTTAATCAGGGTAATTAATGACTCCCTTTCTAAATGGGTGGTCTGATACAGGCCTGAAGCTAACTTCCAGACCATATTGCCTAGAAGGAGAATCTGCCCAGTGGGGGAGACCTATACCAGCCGGTGGTTTCTAGGGTAAAACCTTGGCCTGTAGCACAGCTTATTTCCTCTTGTGTATAAGAGGGAGAAGAAACTCCTGGGAGAATAGAAGGGTAGAGAGGAATCAAGGCAAGGGCGTGGCACCCTCTGGCTGTGGCTTTTGCTCTCTTTTTCCTTTCTGCTCTCCTGTTCCCCTGAGAAATTGAGGAGTTTTCCGTATGGTGTCCCTGACAGTGCATCACAGCCACTTCATGAGGGAGAGTTACTGCCTCAAGAAGGTGCATGATTTCTGCCCTATGTTTTATGGGGGAGTTCTTAGAGGTTAATAACCCCCATTCTTTCCAGATGGCGCCATGGGGATGAAGAACATGGAACACATATTTGGAATCTGTGTAGATGTTGGCTGACCTGTCCTTAGCCAACACTAAGGCCCTTATAAGGGCAATGAGTTCTGCTTTCTGAGCAGAAGTCCCAAGAGGGAGGCTCTGGGCCTCAACGGTGTTGGTCAGGGAGACAACAGAGTACCCAGCCCTTCTCTACCCATTTTCAACAAAGGAGGAGCTATGACTAAACCAGATTATGTCTGGGTTTGGTAGGGGAGTGTCTCGCAGGTCTGGACAGCTGGAGGATATGTAGTCAATTAAGTCTGGGCAGTCATGAGAGGTTCTACCTTCAGGATGTGGGAGAAGGGTAGCAGGGTTCACACCTGTAAAGTGAGCCCTGGGGTATCTAACAAAAGAGCCTGATATTTAGTCATACGCCCTGTGGTAAGCCATAGTGTCCCCTGTCCTCCAGAATACTAAGGACACGATGGGGGGTAAGGACTTCAAGAGGCTGGCCTAGAGTTAGTTTAGAGGCTTTCTCAATTATGAGGGCAGTGGCTGCCACAGCTCTCAGGCATGTTGGCCAGCCTTTAGCTACATTGTCAAGTTTGGAGAAGTAAGCAACAGGGCAGAGATCAGACCCTAAAAATTGGGTGAGCATGCCTAAGGCAAACTGTTTCTTTTCATCTACAAAAAGGGTGAATGGTTTCTCAATGTCTGGAATGCCAAGAGCAGGAGCCAAGATAAGTTTTTCTTTAAGTTTTTTAGAAGCCTGCTCCTGTTGGCCTGCCACCCCGGGCCCCCCCCCCCCCCGCCCCCTCCCCCACCAGTCAGGGCCAGTAGTGGAATTGTATAGGGGTTTAGCAATTAACCCAAAGTATGGGATCCATATACAGTAAAAGCCAGCCATCCCCCAAAAGGTGTGAAGTTGCATTTTTGTAGAGGGAGGTGGAATAGAAAGTATAGCCTGTTTTTGGTCAGGAGTTAGCGGGAAGTGGAGGTCAATATATGCCCAAGGTAAGGTACAGACTGGGATATAAACTGGACCTTTTTGGTTGAGACCTCATATCCTCACTCCCCTAAGAAATTTAGGGTACCTATAGTATCCCTAAGACATGCTGATCAGGATGGATTGCAAATGAGGATATCGTCTATATACAGAACAATGGAGCTGTCCTTTAAGGGTAGATCTCTGAGATCTTTCCTGAGGACATTCCCAAACCAGTGCAGGCAGTCTCTAAATCCCAGGGGAAAGCACAGTCCAAGTTAATTGCTGAGGTAGAGGATCACAATGGTAGGTTCATTCAAACACAAAAAGAAACCAGTTCTCTTCCTTCAGGGGAATGCAAAAAAAGGCATCTTTAAGGTCAGTTGCAGAGAACCAGGAAGAGTTCCCTGGAATTTGAGTTATCAGTTTATACAGATTTGGAACAAGGGGTTGCAGCAGGGTCACACTCTTGTTGACCACCCTGAGATCCTGTACCATCCTCCAAGACCCGTCTGTAAGTATCAGGAAATTGCAAGGAGAATTACAGCAAACCAAAAGCCCATGAGCTAGGATTTTCTCAAGTGGAGGCTGCAGCCCTACCCTAGCTGCCCGTCTAACAGCATATTGTTTTCTGTTTGGATAAGGGGTGGAAGATTTGAGCTGGATCATGATCAGATCTATTCATTTTGCTCACCCTGGGACCCCTAAGTCCCAGACATCAATGGCTATTTGTTCCCAGATTTCTAAAGGGATGTTATCTGGTCTGAGAGAGGCAGATGATTCATGGAGTATGAGAAGAAGGGGTATTAATGTAAACTGAGACCCAAGCTTTCCCATAATATCTCGCCCCAGCAGGGGACAGGGTGAGGAGCTTAGAACCAGGAAGGAATGTTGGAACATGTGGTCCTCATGCATACATATTAAAGGCAGTGTCTGTCTACATTTTAGGGCCCTTCCCCCATCTCCACAACTTTGTGCCTTGATTGAATGGTAGGACCTGAATGAGAGAGTAAGACAGAGAAGGTTGCCCCTCTGTCTATTAAAAATTTAATAGACTTACCTCCTACTTCCAGCGTGACCCTGGGTTCGACCATGGAAATGTTCATAGCAGGGAGCTGGCCAGTCCCCGGGCCCCCTCATTCCACATCCACAGGGGACTGTACTGCAGGGAGCTGGGTTTTCTCTCGACCAACCCTCTGGGGGCAATCTCGAGACCAATGGCCCTGATGGTGGCACCCAGGACAAGGAGTTGTGGGAAGAGGCTTCCCTTTTGAGAGGCACTCCCCACTCCAGTGACCTGGCTATCCACAGTTGAAGCAGTTGCCCTGACCTTGATCGCCCAGAGATCTGGTTGCTGACCTCATGGCCACTGGTATCAGAGAGGCTTGCTCTATTGAGTGGACACGATCCTTCTCTTCTTTCTCTGGGGCTATCACCAGGTCCCTATTATTAAAAATCTTAAAAGCAATGTCAAAGAGCTGTGAGGGTGGGGTTTCGGGACCCAATTCCAATTCCTGGAGTTTTCTCTTAATGTCAGGAGCAGATTGACTTATAAAATGCATATTGAGGACTATAATTCCTACTTGCTTCTCCACATCTAAATTTGTATATCTTTTCATAGAGTCCACTAGGCGACTCATGAAAAGACCAGGATTTTCGTCAGGCCCCTGTGTTATCTCCTTCACCTTCTCATAATTGACTTGTTTATTGACCCCCCCCCCCTTTTATACCCTCAGTAAGACAAGTGACCATGTAGTCTCTATGGGTTCTGTCTTCCCTATCATGATAGTTCCATCTTGGGTCCTCAGATGGAACTGCTGTTGTCCCAGGAACCCCTGCCCAACTCCTAGCCTATGCATATTCATATTCATCACCATCTTGTATAGCCAGATCTATGATCTGCTTTTTCTCATTGGGGGTACAACAGCTACCAAGGATAACTTTCAAATCAGTGCAAGAAAGGTCAAGCTGCATTGTCACAGATTTAAAACCATCTAGAAACTTTGTGGGGTTCGCTAAGTAATGCCCTAATTTTTCTTTAATCTGATATATATTGCTCATGGAAAAGGAAGCATGTACCCAAGTTGTAGAGTCTCCCATGGGGACTTCCCGTAGAGGAAACAAGGGAGCAGTAGGAGGTGCTCATAGGGACCTGGATGGAGTGGGTGGGGGAGGGCATGTGGAATAGATATGGCTATTTCCTGAGGTTTGGGTCGAGGTGGAGCCAGACAAGAGGGTTGAGTAGCCAAGGCAGCTGGATGGTTAGGTGTGGGAGGGAGCAAAGGGGCTGAAGGGATGGGTATAGTCACCTGTGGAGGGTCCTGTGGAATGAGAGGAGCCCAGGGGGTAGCCTGGTCAATGGGTGGAGCGGTGGGGAAGGTGATGAGGAAAGGGGATTCCCCTGAGAGGGTCAGGTGGGATAAAGAGAGATTATGCAAAATGTGTTCTTACCTCCTCTGGGTGAGAAGAGAGGAAGATCCCACAGCCAGCCACATTGAGGAGCCAAAATGATATGGGGGTAAAACACATGGGTCCTTAGGATTCCTCTGTAAAGAATTACACTCTTGCACAAGTCCTATTTAGGAATAAAAGAACAGATTTATTGGGGTACAAGAGGAACTGGCCAGGAGGGAGGTTTAAAAAATACTTTCCTCCCCAAGTAGCCTGGAGAGCACCCTTTTATAGGGCTCTAATGGTGTGGGTAAAATGTCCCTTATCGGGTGATGGGTTGGAAGTAGTCTGGCAGTGGGTTGGGGCACTTTGATGATGGGTCGTGGGCAATCTGGTGATGGGCATTAACTCCATCCTGGTGGGTCCAAGCAGTCTGCTGGTGGGCAGTTTCTGTCCCCTTTTGGTGCAGCCATGCCTAACAGGATTACCTCATTCCAGGTGATGAGGAGGACTGGAATGCAGGGTGGTGGTCCACAAGCTTGTTCAGTTTGATCCCTTGCTGCTTATCTCTTGGGGTGTGTCTGTCCTTTGCTTGAGCTCAAGGAGAAGCTGCCTTGATCTCAAGGGAAAACTCCTGAGGTTTCAAGGAAAAAGTTCCTTGACCTCCCTTGACAACTTCTGGGGTAACCGGGGCCCATAATACTTCCATAATAGTACTTTGTATAGTGCTTGACAAACAATAGGCATTTAATAACTGTATATTGATTGATTGATTGATTGCTGAACTTTTAAACTACTTAATTGTTGGGGGGGATTTTTGATGGTAAAACCCAAATGACACTCAGAAATAAGGAAGAGTGGTTTTATTGACACGGCCCAAAGCAGAGTAGTCTCTGCTTCTTTGGGGCCTGAACAAATGTCTAAGCTGCAGTTATATACACCTTAGGTGTAAAATACATGCAAGGTTTCACAGATACATTGTGGTGAGCTACTTGCATACAGGAAAGCATATTTCAGTAAACAGAGGCATATATGACAGGAAGTAGGTACTAAACCACAGACTTCAGGGGAAAAACAGCATGCCCTATTTTCATTTTTGGGGTCTCAGCTCAGGCCTCAGTTTTATCCCCCATACTTTCCTATATTATAATCACCAGTCACCTTCCTATTTTTCCAGTATTTTTATACTCCATTATCCTCCTTGACCTCTATAATTTAGCTGCAGTTTTACATTGGATTTTCCTCACATGCATCACTACTCTAATTTCCATTTCTAAGTATTTTTCCCCTGGATGTACTCTAAGCCTAGATTGCTCTCCTGCTATTTCTTTAGTTTCATTTAAGATTGACTTCTAATTGCAATTTCTATAAGAGGTATTTCCCAACATCCTCTGAGTTCCATGTTGGAATTTTTCTATCAAATTGCCTCCCATTTATACTATCTCATATGTGCACATAGATAATTATTTATATGTCATCATAACCAATGTAATGTAAGTTCCTTGAGGAAAGTAATCATGTTTTTTCTTTCTTTATATTCTCAGTGCATAGCACAATAGCATAGAACAATGCTAATTGATTGACTGATGATTATATAGGATTTTATTTAAATAAAGCAAATAAACAGATAAGATATTGGGATAAGATCTGAGGCTGCATTAAATGAGCTGAAAAGGCCTATATTTTCCCAGTAAGTGAAGTAATGACTTCTTCTATTGAAAGGGAAGGGAAGAAGGTGAATTTGATTCAGATTTGTTAATTAAATTGTGGAACTTGATAATGAGTCAAAAAGGGAGGAAAAACATAGTTTCATGCAGTCATTTAATTTAGATAAACACTTGTAAGACTTCCTTCATTTTCACTCAGTGCAAAAGGTGTGGATATACCAGGGTTAGAATTTTGCAAGGTTGAAAAAATATTAAATGACAATGGAAGATTGTGTACTTTGCAACTATTTATCTATAGAATTCGACTTCTTTATATAAAATTTATGTTTTATATTTAACATTTAAAAATAATAATTGTGGGTTCCTAATCATGTCCCTCTTATTAGCTCTTCCTCCACCCATTGAGAGGAAAATCAATATTATATTAAATATCCATTTAAATTATGCAAAAATATTGTCAAACTAGACATTGCAAAGACAGGCAAGAAAAAATAATGAAAAATTATACTTTAATTTGTACTCAGTTAAACAGTTCTCTTTCTGGAAGTGGATAGCATTTATCATCATGAATTCTTCATAATTGTTTTAGATCATTATATTGTTGATCGTAGTTTTCTTTTACAGTAGATCACTGTTAACCCAAAGACTCCAGCTTTTGGAATAGGAACTCAGTATTTGACAAAAGCTTCTGGGAAAACTGTAAGATAGTATGTCAGAAACTAGGCATAGACCAACATGTCATACCTTATACTAAAATAAGGTCAAAATTCATACATGATTTAGACATAAGTTGATACTATAGGTAAATTAGGAAAGTAAGGAATTGTTTACCTCTCAGATCTTTGGAAAGGAGAACAGTTTATGACCAAACAAGAGAGAGAATATTATGAAATGCAAAACAGATGATTTTGATTACATTAAATTAAAAAGTTTTTTGTACAGACAGAAGTAATGCATCCAAAATTAGAAGGGAGACAAAGCTAGGAAACAATTTTTACAGCCAGTACTTCTGATAAAAGCCTCATTTCTAAAATATATCAGGAGGCAGCTAGATGGCGCAGTGGATAGAGCACCGGCCCTGGAGTCAGGAGTACCTGAGTTCAAATCCGGCCTCAGACACTTAACACTTACTAGCTGTGTGACCCTGGGCAAGTCACTTAACCCCAATTGCCTCACTAAAAAAAAAAACAAAAAAAACTAAAATATATCGGGAACTAAATCAAATTTATAAGAATTCAAGTCATTCCCCAACTGAGAAATGGTCAAAGGATATGAGAGGCAGTTTTCTGATGAAGAAATCAAAGCTATCCATTGCCATATGAAAAAAATGCTCTAAATTACTATTGGGATGATTTGAAAAGAACCATGGAAGGCTGAGGAAGAAGGAAATCTTAGGAGATGGGGAAAAGAAGAGGAATTTTTTTTTCCCAATCTCACATAAAATAAGTAAAAACAGAAGAGTTTTTACATTTTAAATTCCATTTAAAGCGATTTCCAATGGTATAAGGTATTTGAAAGTCTGCCTTCTATGACAAATAAGGAACTATGTGAACGAAATTATGAAACATTTTTGTATAGATAAAAGCAGAAATAAACAATTGGAGAAATATTAATTGCTCATGAGTATGCTGAGTCAATAGACAATACTACTTAAATTAATTTACTTATCCCATCTCATACTAATCAAATTAATGTAGGAAGATTATTGGAATTTGGCTAACTGATTGAGATGAGCCACACCTAGCCTTCCCTTAGTGACATGTACTGCTGATGTCAGCAGGAGAAACCACTCTCCACAGGCAATTTTGAAGGACCTCCCCTTTTGGGACTGGAAGAGTAAACACTCAATGAGGGGAGCTCAGTCTCTTCCAGAGTGACTTTCTCTTCCAGTGGTGCGAGAAGCAGGAGAAGACGAGTCCTGCGGGCCCTGGCTGCAAAACTGGTTTTCCATTGAAGCAACAGACCCCAGGTAGTGAGTTAACATAAAAGCCCTGCTCTTTTGAATTAGCTGAAATGGAAACAAGTTTGGGGATTGTATAGACTTAGGTTACAGTTAGGAGGATTATCCATATTTCTTTTTCTCTATTCCCTTAAAAATTCCAAAATGAATAAAACATCTAGGAATGAATCTCTCTCTCTCTCTCTCTCTATCTCTCTCTTCAAAAATTTACATATATGTTAAGTATTGATATGACTTCCTTCTCTATAGTATCTTTTAGCAAGATGAAGTTTCCTTCTTTATCTCTTTTAATTGGGTCTATTTTTGTTTTTGCTTTGTCTGATATCAGGATTGCTATGCTTATCTTTTTTTTTTTTTTTTTACTTCATCTAAAGCAAAATAGAGTCTCCTCTAGCTCCTTATCTTTACTCTGTGTGTCCTTCTGCTTCAAGTGTTTTTCTTGTAAATAACATTTTGTAGGATTCTGGTTTTTGATGCATTCTGTTCTCTGATTACATTTATGGGAGAGTTCATCTCATTCATATTCAGTTATGATTACTGTGTATCTCCCTCTATCCTATTTTTCTTCCTGTTGGTCCTATCTTTCCTTTCACTGTTTGCTTCCTCAACAGTGTTTTGCTTCTATTACCTCTCCCATCTGTCCTCTTTCCTGTCAGTCTCACCCACTTAATATCCTCCCCTCCTATTCTTCTGTCAGGTAAAATAAATTTGTATATTCAACTGTTTGTGTATATTATTCCATTTTTGAGCCAAAACTGATGAGAGTTAGGTTAAAACAATATCCATCACCCACTCTCCCATCTTTCTTTCTATTGTATGTACCTCTTCGTAGGAAATAATTTATTACATTCTATGACTTCCTTCTGCACTCAATGTATTCCTCTTTCTTATCCCTTAATTATCTTCATTTCATTGCCTCAAATTTACCTTATAGTTGTACCCTCTCTCTAAGTATATTCCATCTAGCTGTACTACTAGTGGTACAATTTTTAAGAATTATAAGTATCATCTTCCCGTGTAGGGATGTAAACAGTTCAGCTCCATTGAATCACATATTCTTCACCCTTTTTACCTTTTTAGGCTTCTCTTGGGTCTTAATATTGGAGAAATTTTTTTTTCAGTTCTGCTTTTCTTCTTCTGAAAGTCTGAAATCCTCCTGTTACATTGAGTGACCATATCCTCCCTTGAACTATTATGCTACATTTTGCTGGGTAGGTGATTGTTGATTGTAGTTCTGTCTCCTTCCCCTTCTAGGACATCATGTTTCATTACCTGTGATCCTTTAATTTTGCAACTACTAAATCCTATGTAACCCTGATTGTGGCTCCCCAATATGTTAATTGTTTATTTCTGGCCACTTTCATTACTTTTTCCTTGGCCTGATCATTCTGAAATTTGGCTATAATGTTCTGGAGTTTTTATTTTTGATCTCTTTCCTTAGGTACTCAGTGGATACTTCCAATGCATATTTTGCCCTCTGTTGCTATGATATCAGGGCAGTTTCCCTTGATAATTTATTGAAAAATATTGTTCAGGTCCTTTTGATTATAGCTTTTAATATTAGCTTCCTGGATCTAATTTCCAGTTGTTTTTCCAATGATATATTTTACATTTTCTTCTATTTTTCATTCTTTTGAATTTGTCTGATTCTTGTTGTCTCATAGTCATTAGCTTCTATTTGGCCAATTCTACCTTTTAAGGAGTTATTTTCCTCAGTTAGCTTTTGTACTTGCTTATCCATTTGGACAATTGTAATTTTTAAAGAGTTGTTTTCTTCAGGGAATTTTTGTATTTCTTTCCATTTGACCCATTCTATTTCTTAAACATTTTTTTCTTTTTTCCATTCTATTGACTATTTTTTCATAATTCTCTTGCATTACTCTCATTTCATTCCCCAACTTTTCTTTTACCTCTCTTATATGATTTTTAAGATCATTTTTGAGCTCCTCTATGAGTTCTTTATAGGATTGAGGCCACTTCCAGTTCTTTTGGGGGGGGATTTTCCCATAGGTATTTTGACATTGTTGTCCTCTTCTATGTTTGTGTCTTGATCTTCCCTGTCACCATAATAACTTTCTATGGTCAGATTCTTTTTTCGTTTGTTTTTGTTTTTGCTTATCTTTTGGGGGGACATTTTATGCTATTCTTTTTTTTTTATTTATTTCAGGTCTACTCCCAAGGTGGAAGGGGGAACTGTCTCAGTATTCTTTTGCCAAGGGCTACAGGCCCTCGCTGTTTACCTGGTGCTGCATTGAAATAAGGTAGTATGTGGTATGTCACTGTCAAGAGTAAGGTATATTATCCACATGTACACCAAACACACACACACATCTGCTTTATATTTGGTTTATTAAAGAAATTGCTAGGATGTGTTTGAAATATATGGTATATATGTATACACATATAAAGCATAAATCTATAAACAGTAAATATGCATTTTTGGCAATGATAACTAAGAAAGTCTCAAGTTATTAAAATATACTTCAACTGACTCTTTTAGAAAATAAATCTTGAGGCTTCTTCCGAGTCTTGTTATAAGTAATGCATTGTTCTGTTGGGCACTCAACATGCTTTTAGCATATTGAGTAAAGAAAAATAAGAGGATTAATGAAAGGAAGATTGTGATGACAGGCCCAATGGTGTAAAAGAATATACCAATTATAAGTTTTCTTCCTCTGAATGCTTACTTTTAATGTAATCTTTTATGTAGCATTCTAATGGGGTTTCAGTGGAATTGAATTCTATTTTCTCAATATGTAGACTTTAATCAGCTTTGAGGAATAATGTTATGGTTCTTAATGGAGTCTCATAATATTTCCTACCTTGTAAAATATGAATAATTATTCTAAAACATAATTGCTATATACTACCATGATTCTGACTATAGTTGCTAAAGCCAAATATGACTGGTGAAGGAGAGAGACATGTAAAAGTTATGTCATTATATTAGCCTACATGAGGATTTCTTTTTGTCTTTTGTTTCAATTTATTCTGTCTAAAATAAGCTTACCAATGTTGCCCACTGGAACTGTTTCAATGACAGACTGCTATGGTCTTGTTTTCTTCCTCTGGAAAGATGTAGCAATCTGTTCAATGTCTGCAGTATTAGGAGACCCCTGCTGAACAAGAAATAGGTTAGTAACAGCTGAAAGTTGCAGGAAAAGGCAAGTAGAGGTTGGACTCAGCTATATAATGCTTTATCTAAGGGAAGGAAAGAAGGAAGGAAGGAAGGAAGGAAGGGAGGGGAGGGGTGAAGAGGGAGGTTGGTCTTATTTAATTTGATTCATTTATTTATTTTAGAGACAAATGAACATTTGGGGACAAAATGGAAAAGTTAGGATTTAGGTTAAAAAAAGTGGTACTATGCTAGCATGAGTTATCTCTCTACCCTCCGCATTTCAAACATACTATTTTCTCTTTCACTCCAGTTTCTGATAAGGAGATGACCTTTGTTATTCCTTTTTCTAGGTTAATCCCTACAAAAGGACAGCTGGGTAGCTCAGTGGATACAGCACTGGGCCCGGAAGTTGGGAGGACCTGAATTCAAATCTCACCTCAGACACTTACTAGCTGTGTGACCCTAGGCCATTCACTTAACCCCAATTGCCTAAATACATCTGGGGCCATCACCAGTCATTCTGATGTATATCTTGCCATTGGACCCAGATGGCTCTGAAGGAGAAAGTGCGGTTGGTGACTTTGCAGAGCCCTCCCTCACTTAAATCCAATTCCCTGCAAGTCAAGACATCACCCCAATGTCATGGTGCTCTTCAAGAATGATGGACAAACAACCATAACCACAACAATAATCCCTGTGATCCCATTCCTTTATGCCTCTGCTGGCAAACTCCCTCTGAACTACTCATTTCTTTAACACTTCAGTCTGTTGCAACCTTCCTTGTTGTAATTAAAAACAGACCAACCTCTCCCTCATTCTTTAGAAAAACAAACTAAAAAACCTTCTTGACCACAGTATCCACTCAAGCTATTGTTCTATATATACTCCTTGATTGCACTTCTCCTCCCACACACTTCCCAGTTCATGGAAATTTGATCCCTACCATAGCAATTAGAACCAATCATTCTAAAGTTCCTATACTTTTTTTGTGTGTATGTGGGGTAATGGGGGTTAAGTGACTTGCCCAGGGTCACACAGCTAGTAAGTGTCAAGTGTCTAAGGCTGGCTTTGAACTCAGGTCCTCCTGAATCCAGGGCCAGTGCTTTATCCACTGTGCCACCTAGCTGCTCCCCTATACTTTCTTAATTGCAAAATGTAATTATCTTTAGTGATTTCTCATTTGTCTTGAACAATCTTCAGTATTTCAAACTGAAAATTCTCTTCTCAGCGATTAAAAAAACACTCTTTCTTTTTTTCTACTCTTACCTATCAGGGTTCCTTTTCTCAGTGTCATTTGATGTCCTAGTCCTGTCCAATAGACTAAATGCAAGTATACCCTAAAACTCTATTGTGTACCCATTTCCACTTTCTAGACCCCTATTGATAATTTTATCAGGTCCCATCAGTTCAGTTGTCTTCTTTATACTGAGTTTATGTATATGTGTTTATTTATATAGAAGTATATGTATATGTATGTATACATATATGGGTGTGTGTATGGATTTGTATATATATGTATGTATGTCTTCCTGTATATTAAGAGCCAGCATCAAAAGCTCCCTACTGGTTATTTCCAAATGTATCACAGAGAGATTTCCAACTCAACATTTTCAAATGAGAACTCATTATTGTTTTGTTTTGTTTTTTAAGCACATTCTCTCTCATTGGTAAACTTTGTATTTCTGCTGAGGGATACCACCATTATCCTCTTATCTAGGCTTCTAAACTCGGAGTTGTTTTTGATTTTTCCCTCTCCCTCACTCCTCATATTCACTGAATTGCTAAATCTTTATACATCATTCTGGCTCTCTAGGCCTGAGTTTACTTTTTTTAATGTAATTTTTATTTATAGTTTGAGGTTCCGATATTTATCCTTCCTTCCCTCCATGAGGTGGCAATCAGATAAGGGGTATACATGTATGATTATGCAAAGTATTACCATATTTGTCTTTTTGTACAAAAAAACTAAATGAAAAGAAAAATGAAAGAAAGTGAAAAATAGCATTCTTTTTAAATTTTTTTTGGGGGTGGGGCTGGGCAATTGGGATTAAGTGACTTGCCCAGGGTCACACAGTTAGTAAGTGTTAAGTGTCTGAGGTCAGATTTGAACTCAGGTTCTCCTGAATCTAGGGAGGGTGCTCTATTCACTGTGCCACCTAGTGCCCCTAAAAATAGCGTTCTTAAGGCTGTTTCATCAATATCAGTTATTTCTTTGGAGGTGGATAATGTTTTATCAGTAGTCCTTTGGAATTGTTTTGGATCATTGTATTGTTCAGAAAAGTCAAGTCATTCACAGTTCTTCATCAAACAATATTACTATCTCTGTGCACAATGTTCTCTTGGTTCTGCTTAATTCACTATACATCTTTTCATACATGTATTTCCAGGCTTTTCTGAAGTCATCCTCCTTGTCATTTGTTGTTTTTGTTGTTGTTATTGTTGATGCATTTTATTGTGAGATGGGGGAGTCTGGTAAAAAAAACTAGAAAATGACCATGGTGAAATAGCATGGTGGACCTTAAGAATGAAGATTCAGATTTGTAACTTACACACATGAACACAGGAACAAATTGGCACAGAACTGTTAGACATTGTTCCCAATGCTGCTTCTAGAAGGTTCTTCTAGTTTGGCTTTCTAAGGAAATGAGAACTTCATGGTCAGGCTAATCCCTTAATAAAATTGCAGGACATCATGTGATTAGTCACATGGTGAATTTCAAAATTTCAGTTTTATATTAAAACTAGGTAAAGGTAAAATGACTTGATTGTAATTGTAAAACTAATATATTCCCATTTTAATCTTCTGTTCTACAGTCCAAGGCAAGTATAAATGTTAACATAACACTGTTAAATCAAATCTTAATGCAAGAACCAATTGCATCTCTACTTTAAATCCTATCAACTTTCCAAATTTTCATACTAAAATATATTATTGTATTAATACAAACTGCAGTATTATACACTACACTGTGTAATAAATAAAGAAGCATAAAAATAAGACACATAAATATAAAAAGTTTTCTAAAACTAACAAGGTACATATGTCAGTAAGAAGGGTATTAATACTGCGAGGTTCGAAGACATACAGTACAAAAATGTTGGACATCTATAAACTAAAAGAAATAAAAATAATACTGATAGGTACAAATCATCTAACTTTGTTAATAAATAGGGTCCATAATAACTAACATTTGAAAACATTTATAAGCCAAATAATGATGAAGTATCTGTGTCTGAAATGAAAACCAATGGACAAAACAGATTAGAGATTTTTCTCTGTCATTGAAGAGAAATTCTGAAAGTCAATTAACCCTAAATGAATATTGAGCAATTAAAGGATGAAATGTTCCAGGGATTTTGTTTCTCTAATGACAGTTGGTGCTCTGACGTTTCATTTTAGAACTTTGATACAGATCAACAAATGCTAGTTATTGTAGGCCACACATTGAACAAGACCGGCTAGAGCCTTTCAAATATTGATGAATGGCACTTCCAGCACACAAAGGTCTTGCTTAAGGCCAAAGGAGATAAAAAGCTTCATATGATATTCGTCATGTTTGTTACTACATACTCAAACACGATTATGAACACTGATTTTTGATGACTTTGCTGTCCTTACCAATATTAACACTGTTAGTCCCTGTGATCAGAACTTAATGACAATCTTTGAAACTACATGAGTAAGAAACTTCAGTTCTTCTATGGGCTGCTTTCTGAAGGCTAATACCACACTTGAAATGATAAAATGCTCTCCTACAGCATCTACATGTTAGATACCAACTACCTCTGAGATGGAGGTGACAGAAGGTAGCCAGCCTGGTCTGGAACCGCATCATACTCCTGGGCAGGGACTTCTGTAGTACAGAAGTTCTCACATCAAAAAAAAAAAAAAAAAAACAAAACAAAAAACAAAACGTAATAAAACACTGAAGGAGTTTTAGCAAATGTTTCACCAATGAAAAATTATATAAATCTCTTCCAATTGTACAGCTCAAAAAATAACCAACAAAATCATGAAAATTAAAAACCGATAAAAGAAAATGATCCCGGATATTTGTCTAATAAATCAGGTTTTCCTTCAACCTGTTAAATATTTGCTTTCAGAGTCACTATATTTATTTTTCTAATCTGCTTCATGTTACAAACTTGTTCCTGATTTTGAAAATTGCGTGAAAGGGGCAGCTAGGTGACACAGTGCATAGAGCACCGGCCCTGGACTCAGGAGGACCCGAGTTCAAATCCAGCCTCAGACACTTAACACTTACTAGTTGTGTGACCTTGGGCAAGTCACTTAACCCCAACACCCTCACTAAAAAAAGAAAAAAAGAAAATTGCGGGAAAAATTACTAGGTTTGAGGTTCAGGAACACCTGGAAAATTTTTTTTTGGTGGGTTTGTGTTTTTTTAACTTTTTTTTTTTTTTTTACACAGTAGTGAAGAGAAATCATGGTATGCAAGGGACCATGTTTCCATGAAAAGCATGTATAGTATGGAGAAAACTTCATCACCAGTAATAATTTATTTTCCTTCTAGGAAAAAAACCCATCAGGCTTCATTTGTTTTCTCTTCTGACCCTTGCTCACCATTCTCTGTCGTTTCCTGTTCTACTCTGTGAGCTTGCTCTGCAGCCTCTTGGTCCTTCCTAGCAGCTTCAGTGTTTGCTCCTCCTACCTCCTTTTCATCCTCTTCTTTCCCATTCTCCTCCTCCTCCTCTCTTTTGGGGGATGCCTTTCGCATTGTGAAAAAATAATGGGTTCTGAGGATCCGAGAGCCCCCACCCCCCACCCCACTTGAGGGCCTAACTGCCTGACCTCTTTTAAAGCCAGCCCAGAGTCAGTCAAATTGGACCTTGGACTGGGAATAGAGACAATAGAGATTAAAACCACACCTGCCTGAAACCATACTGCTCATGGACCACCGGCAAGTCCAATAAACCAATAGATTTGAATGATGCTAGCCAATTAGCTTGGAGCAGTGTGTAAGGGTGGGTTTTCCTCCAGACTGTAGGGATCTTACCCTCATGCTATTTTGGCCTGGAATGCTGAAGGAGGCAGCCACCCATCCCACTCTCTCTCCCCTCTATCATAGGTATGTAGGGGTTCTGAACTTTTAGAGCCAGGTGCTCTCTCTTTACTAATATTTAAAATGCTTTAATAAATGCTTAATGCCCAATGACTGGTACTATAGCCTCTAATTTATAAGTAGCAATATATTAAAAGTTCCCTAAAACTTGGGACAGAGATAAGCACCCCCATAAAATATCAAATGACACAGTATTTAAACCTAGAAGTGGATCAAAAGGTATGCACAATTCTATAGCCCTTTGGGAATAGTTTCAAATTGCTCTACAAAATGTTCAAATCTTTCACAACTCCACCAACAGTGGATTCGCATCCAAACATTTCCACATCCCCTCCAACATCCAAAATTTTCCATTTGTGTTACATTTGCTAAACTGATAGGCATGAGATGATACTTCAGAGTTGTTTTAATGTGCATTTTCCTGATCAATAGTAATCTAGAGCATTCTTTTATATGATTATAGATAGCTTTGCTTTCTTTATCTGAAAACTGCCAATTCATATCCTTCAACCATTTATCAATTGGGGAATGACTTGTATTTTTTTTTATAAATTTGACTCAGTTCTCTATATATTTGAGACATAAGGCCTTTATCAGAGATATTTGTTTCAACAATTCTTTCCCAGTTTTCTGTTTCCCTTGTGGCTTTCTTTGTATAAAAGCTTTTTTTTTAAATTTTATATAATCAAAATGATTTATTTTACATTTTGTTTTGCTGTCTAAGTTTCTTGGCTCCTAAATTCTTCCTCTGCCCATATATCTGACACATAAACAATTCTATACTCTCTAAATTTGCTTATGATATCATCCTTTATATGTAAATCATGTACCCATTTTGACCTCATTTTAGCATACTGTGCAAGATGTTGGTCTATGCCTAGTTTCTGCCATACTGTTTTCCAGTTTTCCCAGAAGTTTTTGTCAAATAATGAGTTTTTGTTCTAAAAGCCTGGATCTTTGGGTTTATCATATTTTAGATTACTGTGGTCTTTTACTATACTGTAATTTCTATCTATTCTATTCTACTGATTGACCGCTTTATTTCTTAACCAGTGCCAGATTGTTTCATTAATTATTGCTTTACAGTTTGAGATTTGGTATTGCAAGACCACCATCTTTCCTTGTTTTTTTCATTGATTCCCATGATATCCTTGAACATTTGTTTTTCCAGATGAAATTTGTGGGTTTTTTTCCTAGCTCTATAAAATATTCTTTGATAGTTTGATTGGTATAGCACTAAATAAATAAACTACCTTAGGTAGGGTTGCCATTTTTATTTTATTGGCTCTACCTATAAATGAGCAATTCGTATTTTTCCAATTGTTTAGAACTGACTTTATTTGTGTGAAAGGTGTTTTGTAGTTCTTTTCATATTGTTGCTGTGTTTGTCTTGGCAGGAAGACTCCCAAGTATTTTATATTGTCCACAGTTATTTTAAATGGAATTTCTCTTTCTATTTGTTGTTGCTGGACTTTATTGCTGATGATTTCTGTGGGATTATTTTGTATTCTGCAACACTGTTAAAGTTGTTAATGATTTTAAGTAGCTTTTTAGTTGATTCTCTAGGATTTTTTAAGTATAATATCATATCATCCACAATGACTGATAGTTTTGTTTCCTCATTACCTATTCTAATTCCTTTAATTTCTTTTTCTTCTCATTGCTATAGCTAACAGTTCTAGTACAATATTAAATAATAGAGGTGATAATGGGCATCCTTGCATCACTCCTGATTGTATTGGAAAGGCTTCTATCTTATCCCCATTACAGAAAATGCTTGCTGATGGTTTTAGATAAACAGTACTTATAATTTAAAGGTAACATCCTTTTATTCCCATGTTCTCTAGTGTTTTGATAGGAATGGGTCCTGCATTTTGTGAAAGACCTTTTCTGCATCTATTGGGATAACCATATGATTTCTATTCCTTTTGTTATTGTTATAGTCAATTATGCTGATAGTTTTTCTAATATTGAATCAACCCTGCATTCCTCCTATAAATCCCACATGGTCATAATCTATGATCCTTGTGGTGTATTTCTATAATCATTTTGCTAGTATTTTATTTAAAAATTGTGCATCAATATTAGGGAGATTGGTCTAAAATTTTCTTTCTCTATTTTGTCTCTTCCTGGTTTGGGTAACAGCAACATATTTGTCTCATAAAAGAAATTTGGTAGGACTCCTTTTACCCTTACTTTTTAAAATAATTTATATAGTATTTGGATTAATTATTCTTTAAATGTTTGGTAGACGTCCCTTGTGAATCCATCTGGTCCTGGGGATTTTTTCTTAGGAATTTCATTGATAGTCGTTCAATTTTTTCCCCCTAAAACTGGGTTATTTCAATAGTTTATTTCTTCTTCTACTTATCTGGGTAATTTAAATTTTTGTAGCTATTATCCATTTCATTTACATTGTCATATTTATTGGCATATAAGTGGGCAAAATAGTTCCTAATAATTGTTTTAATTTCTTCTTCATTGGTGGTGAGTTCACCCCTTTCATTTTTGATACTAGTAATTTGGTTTTATTGTTTCCTTTTTTGATCAAATTAACCAATGGTTTATCTATTTTATTTTTTTCCCATAAAAACAGCTACTAGTTTCTTTTATTAATTCAATAATATTCTTACTTTCAAGTTTATTGGTCTCTCCTTTGATTTTCAGGATTTCCAATTTGGTGTTTAGTTGAGGATTTTTAATTTGTTCATTTTCTAGTTTTTTTTAGTTGTTTGCCCAAATCATTGACCTTCTTTTCCTCTATTTTATTGATATAATCAGTTAGAGATATAAATTTTCCCCTAAAAACTGCTTTGGCTGCATCCCATAAATTTTGATATGTTGTCCCATTCTATGTCATTTCTATGATTTGTTCTTTGACCCACTTTCTTCTTAGAATCATATTATCTAATTTCCAAATGTCTTTTAATTTCTTTCAGTTTTCCATTATTGAATGTAATTTTTATTGCACTGTCATCTGAAAAGGATGTTTACTATTTCTACTTTTCAGCATCTGGTTGTAAGGTTTATATGCCCTAATACATGGTCAATTTTTTGTGTAGGTCTGTATGGCTAAGAAGAAGTTATATTCCTTTATATTCCCAATCAGTTTGTCCAGAGATCTATCATATCTAACTTTTCAAGAATTTTATTCATTTCCTTGACTTCTTTCTTGTTTATTTTTTTGGTTAAATTTATCCAGTTCTGAGAGGAGAAGGTTAATGTCCCCCACTAGGATAGTTTTATTATATATTTCCTACTGTAATTCATTCAACTTCTCCTTCAAACAGATGCTATATCATTTGGTGCATATATGTTAATGATTGATATAACTTCATTCTCTATGTTACCTGTCAGCAAGATATAGTTTCCATCTTTATCTCTTAATTAGATCTATTTTTGCTTTTTCTTTGTTTGAAATCATGTTTACTACCCCTGCTTTCTTTGCTTCAGGTGAAGCATAGTAGATTCTGTTCCAGCCCCATACATGTACCCTGTGTGTATCTCTCTGTTTAAATGTATTTCTTGTAAACAACATATTGTGGAATTTTTGTTTTTAATCCATTCTGCTATGAGTTTCTGTTTAATGGGCGAGTTCATCCCATTCACATTTATACTTATGACTATTTCTTTCTTTCCATGATATTTTTCACCTGTTTGTCCCCCCTACTCTTACACCCCACACTTTCCCTTCTCCCAAGTATTTTGCTTATGCTCACTGCCTTCCCTAATATCCTCTCCCTGTATTAGTCTCCCCCCTGCTTCTATTATCCCCTTTTTAAATTTCCTTATAGGGTAAGATAGATTTCTATTTCCAGCTGAGTGTGTTTGTTATTCCCTCTCTGAGCAAATGAGAGTAAGGTTTAATCTTTGCCCATCCCCCACACATCTTCCACATCACATCATTATAATAGTTCCTACATGCCTCTTTTGTTCACTCCATTCAACTTCTCCCCTCCTTCTTCCATGCAATTTCTTTTTACCCCTTTATTTTGTTTTCTTCTGTGTCATTCCTTCAATGTCACCTTATAACCATGCCTTCTGTCTACACAAATTCTTATAATTATTCCTATAATAAAGTTGTTAAAACTTACAAATATCATTCTTTCAATATCACCTTATGACCACATACTCATTTTACATATACTCTTAATTTTTCTAATGATTGTTCTTATAATAAAGTTGTTAAGAGTTAAAAAATATTACCTTATCATTCATAAATATAAACAGTTTAACCTTATTAAATTTCTTAGTTTTTCTTTCTTGTTTCTTTTTTTACCTTTTTAGATTTGGTAAGTAGTTGATTCTTGGGAGTAAACATAACTCTTTTTCCTTCCAGTATATTATATCCAAACCCTGTGATTCTTCAATGGAGAAGCTACCAAATCCTGTGTGATTCTGACTGTAGCTCGCTGGTATTTGATTTGTTTCTTTTTAGGTTCTTGCAATACTTTTTCCTTGATCTTTGAGCTTTGAAATTTGGCTATGATGTTCTGAGGAGTTTTCATTTTGGGATCTCTTTCAGGCAATGATCAGTGCATTCTTTCATTTTCTATTTTGCCCTCTAGTTCTAATATTTCAGGGCAGTTTTCTATGATAATTTGTTGAAATATATTGTACAGGCTTTTTTTCCCTCATATCTTTTATGCAGTCCTATAATTGTTATATTATCTCTCTTGTATCTATTTTCTAGGTCAGTTGTTTTCCATTGAAAAAATCTCACATTTTCTTCTATATTTTTTTTTTACTTTTTTGATTTAATTTTATTGTATCTTGTATTCAGAGGTAGTTTCATGTTGGTTTGGAGGGGAAATCTGGGAGAGCTCCAGTGAATTGCTTCCTCACTAGGCTATCTTGGCACAGGAAGACCTGACCTTAGGTTTACAAAGAGTAAGCCATTCCCTTATATGTACAAATCTATGACCTTATGACCACATTTAGTGTGCTAGGCTTGGAGAGCCAGAAATGTATGATAATTTAGAAACGTTAATAATTACTAGCTGGGGAAACATAGTAAGTCAAACCCTATCAGAACCTCAGTTTCTTCCTCTATAAAATGAGGAGGATAATATTTGCACTATAAATGTAGAGACTATTAGTAAATAATTTTATAAACTTCAAAGTGCCACAAATGCAGAGTAGGGGAAATATCATGGAAAATGGAATTGTTAATAGCAAAAGAAGTTACATGTGATATCCAGATGGGGAAGAAAGGCATCAAACTACATGACTGCACAGCAAAAATTCATAATAAATCATGATACATAAGCAAATGTTAAATGATAAAACAAATGATAAAGCAAATGATAAAACACGAATGTTTGTGTTTTATTACAATTATTTGTATTTCTGATTCAAGGAATATTTTGCGGTGTCTTGTAATTAGTAGTAATTCATTCTATTTATTTAATATCAAAGATAATCTTTATACTGATTTGAAACTTTATTGGATACATATATAAGGGAGCAAACAATCTTTTTTGATTAACAAACTCTAGTCTTTTCTTTAGGCAGTAGTTGGACTAGCTCATCTCTTAAGGATACTTCAAGTCTTATTATTATGTGATTCTATGGCCTAAATCAATATAAAGGATGTAAACAATCATATAATACAAGCAGTCATACCACATCTTTGGAACTAATTTAGAGGTCATGAGTAGTAAATTGCTGTATAGAGGAGTACTGAAATGAGAAATATTGTAGGATGATAAAATATTAATAAGTGAAATGGAACCAGAGTTATTTGGAAGACTGAAAAAGGAAAGAAAATGTGATAAGATGCTTCTAAATGAAATATTTACTTTCCTTGGTGTATTTTATTTTGCTCCTTATGCTTCTGCAGGTAAGTTTCCAAGGATGGTACACAGTGAACTTTTCAGAAACATGTTAGTTATTCACAAATCTCATTTTGCACATTCTGAGGTAAACAGAAAATAGAAGCAATTATTCAGATACATCTGGACTGAAAGTTAATATTCTCATCTCCTGGTATAACCTGGTGAAGTGAAATAAATATATTTTTTGCAATTATTTAAGATATGTTCATAATTTGACTTTCCTGCCATCCTTCATGAAATACATATTTTATCTTCTCCATGTAATAATTCTCTTCAGTGGTTCACATTGATACCCTTTTCCTACTTTCTTGTCCTGTGCAACTCATGTCAATAATATGCCACAAATGTTTCACTCAGTTTCCTGTGAGTAATCTTTTAGCTCTCTGGGAACTGATTTTCAAACTGCTTACCCATTCCATATATATATATTTTAGCTCCATAGCAGCTATTGAATGTATTGTCTTCTCTTTCCTCACATAGCCACCTTTATAATTCAGACTTTCATTATTTCTATTCTTGATGATTGCTTTCTAAGGGTAATTCATGTGACAAGTCTCTCTCTCTCTCTCTCTCTCTCTCTCTCTCTCTCTCTCTCTGCTATTCTCTTTTATACTTTATCACAGATTAATTTTCTGAAAGTTCATGTCTAATAAAATGAAATAATCCAAAATTGTTGCCAGAAAAAGAAGCGGCACACCACACACACACACACACACACACACACTTCAAACTAATTGATCTTAAATATTAACTTGGAGGAAGATATGTGGTTAAGTGTAATGGACTTGGAGTGAGAAAAATACAATTCTGACACCTGCCTTAGGAAATTTATCAGGTATATGATCTTGGTAAAATTTCTTAACCTCCTTCATTGTTAATTTTCTCATTTGGAAAAATTGTGATTATAATTGTACCTAAATTCTAGGGTATAGATGAGGATTAATGAAATTTTTTGTATGTGTATGTGCATGTGCATGTACATGTGCATGTATATATTGACACAAATATATGTACACATTCATGCATGTATAAAAAATAAATATATGCATATTGTATCAGTATGTAAACAAACATGTATATTTGCATCTATATATGGAGAGACACACATTTGTACACTCACCATACATACATAAATGTTATAAAACATGATTATCTATACACATACATATATAGCATATACATACACATACATATACCTCATTTTATAAGCTTTAAAGTGATATATAAATAAAAGATAGTAGTAGTATTTGTTCTTTTACAAATCATTTTAATGACAAGAAAAACACATTTTTCAGGCAACCAGGAGATATTTCTACACATATGAAGAAGAAAAAATTCAAATAAGAAAAGATCAAATGATCATTATTAATTTAAAATGAATGGATCCTAAATAATGTTAACTCCTTCATATGGTCTATTCACTCTGCTAAATTCTAGAATATTTTTTTTTTCATAGGAGGAGAAAACTCACAGATAGGAATGGAATAGTATTGTAGCTGAATCTGCAACCTATAACACAATCATCATTTACCAAATATGGGCGGGGGTGGGGGGGGAGGCAGCTAGGTGGTGCAGTGGATAAGGCACCAGCCCTGGATTCAGGAGGACCCAAGTTCAAATCCAGCATCAGATGCTTGACACATTCTAGCTATGTGGCAAGTAACTTAACTTTCATTCCCCACAAAAACCCAAAACAAAACAAAAGAAAAAACAAAAACAAAACAAACAAATAAAAAAAACAAAGATAGGAAGGGAGAGATAACAGAATATTGGAATTATAAACACTTCATACTCCAGAAACACAAAAAAGAAAATATGTAATGCTCTCAAGGAAAAATTAAGTAATGAAGATTATTTTTGCATTTTAGATTTAAGTAAAGGAAAAAATGATAATGAATTGGATAAAAGAAAAATAGATCATTAGCAGATTAAAAAAAACAAATGTCATAAAAAATTAGTATAACTTAAAGAATAAAGATGAGAAGAAGAGAGAGTTGGGATGGAAGTTCCATGGACAAAATTCCCTAACCTTTGAAAGATTGATCATGGTGTGTGTGTGTGTGTGTGTGTGTGTGTGTGTGTGTGTGTGTGTGTTTAAAGAGAGGGGATAAGTGATGGAAAGAGGTAAAGTAGGGAAATAAAGATATACCCCTAGAAGTCCATTTGAGTTGTGCTTCTTATTTTCCATTTTTTAAGAAATGTGGGATTGTGTTAAAATTGGGAGAGGTGTTGGGCAGAAGTTACTGAGATTGGAAGAACTGGGTCTTTTCTCATAGGAGATAGTAAGTAGAACTGAGGAGCATTTCCATTGGTGAAGAGGTGAATGCCTATAATCAGAGATGGAAGTCATATGGTAGGTTTAATTTGGGGGGAGTCTGTGCATTTAATGGTCATCTTATCTGATAAAGTGTGGTACCCGTGAGGGTAGCACCTATATCCACGAGAAGTGGAATGCACGTGATTTCTAATAGATAGCTGGTACACAGAATGTTGAGCTGAGGGCACTATAGGAATAGAGGAAATTCATACAGTAATGAAATGACATGGGCTTGTTTTATAACAAGTTGTTCAGCCATTCTCCATTTGATGGGCATCCTTTCAATTTCTAATTCTTTGCCACTACAAAAAGTATTAGCAATATTTCAGTACATATAGGTCCATTTTCATTGATACTTTGGGAAATACAGATCTATTTATGTGTTGCTGGGTCAAAAGGTTTACACACTTTTATAGGCTGTGGGCCTAGTTCCAAATTGTTTTTCAGAATGGTTGCTTACTTGCCCCGCCAACAGTCCCTTGTGAATGTTCTTTCTTATTGACCTTGTTATGTTTCTTGTGAGTCTTGTCTTTGAACGTCAGAATTTCTATTCATCTCTGGTGTTTTCATCAGGAATGCTTGATCATCCTCTATTTCATTAAATGTCTCTTTTCCCCTGTAGAATGATGATCAGTTTTGCTGGGTTACTTATTTTTTATTGTAATCCTAGCTCCTTTGACTTTCTGAATGTCACATTCCAAGTCCTCTGCTTCTTCAACATGGAAACAGCTATATCTTTTGTGATCCCAACCATAACTCCACAAGGTTTGAATTGTTTCTTTCTGACTGCTTGAGTATTTTCTCTTTAATGTGAGAGCTCTGGAAATTGGCTATATGAACCTGGGAGATTTCATTTTGGTATCTCTTTCAGGAGGAAAATGGTAGAATCTTCAAATTTCTAATTTACCCTAAATATCAAGGATATCAGGGGAGACTTCCTTGATAATTTCTTGAAATATATCATCTAGTTTCCTTCTTTTATTATGATTTCAGGTAGTCCAGGAGTAATTAAATTCTCTCTCCTCAATCCATTTTCTAAGAAAGTTATATTTATAATTAGATATTTTACTTTCTCTTCTATATTAAAAAAATTTGACTTTGTTTTATTGTATCTTGATGTTTTATGGGGTTGTTAGCTTCTGTTTGCCCAAATCTAATTTATTTATTTAGAATTTTATTATATGTAAAAACAAATTTTAACATCAGTTTTAAAAACTTTGTGTTCTAAATTCACTTCCTCCCTCTCCACCCTTCCCCTTAAGAACTCAAGCAATTTAAAATAAGTTATACATGTGTAGTCATGAAAAACATTTCCACATTAGTAAAGTTGTAAAAGAAAACAGACAAAAAAAAACTCTAGAAAAAGGAACAAAAATACTTCAATCTGCATTCAGACACCATCAGCTCTTTCTCTGGAGATGGATTGCATTTTTCATAAGTGCTTCAGAATTTTCTTGTATCACTGTATTTCTGAAAATAGCTAAGTCATTCATAGTGGATTATCCCACACCACTGCTGTTATTTTTTATATAGTACATTTCACTTTATATCAGCTCATGTAAGTCTTTCCAGGCTTTTCTGATAGCATCCTGCTCATCATGTCCCATGATACAATAGCGCTCCATCACAATCACATCCCCAAAACTTTTGGTCACTCCCCAATTGATGGGCATCTCCTCAATTTCAAATTCAACTTGTTTTTTTCTATCTCTTTCTGGATACCAACTCAGCAGTTGTGCTGCTAAATCAGAGCGTATGCATGGTCTTATAGCCCTTTGACTATAACTCCAAACTGCTCTACAGAATGTTTGAATCAGCCCACAACTCTACCAAGAGTGCAGCAATGTCTCAATTTACCCACGTCCCCTAGAACATCAGGCATTCCTCTCCACTGTACTATGATCCAATCCAATAGGTATGAGGTGGTTCCCCAGAATTGCTCCAACTCACATCTCCTCCCTCAATAGTGAGTTAGAGCACTGTATTTTATATGGTTATCAGTAGCTTTGATTATTGCATCTGAAAACTTCATCTCTTTTGATCATCTGTCAATTGGGGAATGGCTCTCGTTTTAACAAATTTGACTCAGTTCCCCATGTACTTGAGAACGGAGTACTGTCTGAAAAACTTGCTTCAAATTTTTTCGCAATTACTATTGCTAACTGTATTTACCTCCATTCTATTCCCTCCCCATGATATTTATTCTATTTTCTATCTTCTTTTACCCTGTCCCTCCTCAAAAGTGTTTTGCTTCTGACTGCCCCCTCTCCCAATTTGCTCTCCCTTATTTCACCCTCCCCCCCCCTTAATCCCTTTCCCCTCCTACTTTCCTGCAGAGTATGATATATCACTGTACGCAATTGAGTGTGTATGTTATTCCTTCTTATAGCCAATTCTGAAGAGAGTAAGGCTCACTCGTCCTGTATCTTTCCCATCTTCCCTTCAACTCCATAAGCTTTTTCTTGCTGTTTTAAAGTAAGACCCTTTACCTCATTCCACCTCTCCCTTTCTCTTTCTCCCGGTGCATTCCTCTCACCCCTTAATTTTCTTATTTTGAAGATACCATCCCTTCATATTCAACTCAGACCTTTGCCCTCTGTCTAAAAATACTTCACCTAGCTGCCCTAATAATGAGAAAGTTCTTATGAGTTACAAGCACAATCTTCCCATGTAGGAATGTAAACAGCTTAAACTTTATGATCCCTTATTATTTCTTTTTCCTATTTAAGTTTTTATACTTCTCTAGGGTCCTGTATTTGAAAGATAAATTTACTATTCATTTCAGGTCTTTTCATCAAGAATGCCTGAAAGACCTGTCTTTCATTGAATTCTCTTTTTTTTTCCCCTGAAGGATTATTTTATCTCCATAAAAATATTTTATTATTTTCCAATTATATGCAGAGATAATTTTCAACATTTGTTTTTATAAGATTTCTAGTTTCGATTTTTTCTCTCTCCATCCCATCCCTCCCCCTTCCCCAAGACAGCAAACAATCTGATATAGGTAATACATGTACAATTGCATTAAACATATTTCTTCATTAGTCATGCTGTGCAAGAAAAATCAGAGCAACAAGAAAAAACCTCAAAAAAGAAAAACAAACAAAAAAAATAGAAATAGTATGGTTCAATCTGCACCCATATTCCAGAGTTCTTTTTTTGGGGATTTGGAGAGTATTTTCCATCATGAGTCCTTTGGAACTCTCTTGTACTATTGTATTGCTGAGAAGAGTCAAGTCTATCACAGTTGATCAACACACAATGTTGTTGATACTGTGTACAATGTTCTGGTTCTGCTCCTGTCACTCAGCATCAGTTCATGTAAGTCCTTCCAGGTTTCTCTGAAATCTGTCTGCTCATCATTTCTTACAGCACAATAGTATTCCATTACATTCATATACCACAACTTGTTCAGCCATTCCCCATTTTTTGGGCATCCCCTCAATTTCCAATTCCTTGCCACCACAAAAAGAGCAGGTATAAATATTTTTGTACATGTGGGTCCTGTTCCCTTTTTTATGATCTCTTTGGGAAAAACACCTAATAGTGGTATTGCTGGGTCAAAGGGTATGCACAGCTTTATAGACCTTTGGGGCTGTGTCACTGGCTTTCTACTCTGAGGCCTGTATGACTTGTGGATTTCTCTCCACTCTGGCCTTGTACCCTGTGCTTGCTCCAGGCACTGGGATGACCAGGCCCAGTTGTGCATGTCCTATGGGTGGACCTCCAGCTGGCTGCCTGCCCTCTCAGCTGGTGCTGGTGGATCTCACAATTAGCCAGCTGTGCCACCAGCTTCCTGGTCCAGGATCAAGGGGCCTCAGTTGCTCTGCTGTGGCCAAGAACTTCCTGCTGACTAGCACAGATACCCTCTGTGCTGAGGTGCACTGCACTCCCCTTTTGCCCAAGTGAGAGCAACCTTTCCTGAAGTCTTCTAAATTATCTCAGGTTGGACGACTGTGTCTCTCTGTCTTTTTGTAGGTTCTGTAGTTTCACAATCTGTTTAGAGGCTTTATTTAATGTTGTTTTCGAGGGAAGCTTGGGAGAACTCAGGCAACTTCCTGGCTCCTCTCCGCCATCTTGGCTCTGCCCCCCTGATGCCCCTGAAGAATTTTACTCAGTTTTGTTGAGTAGGTGATTCTTGGTTGTAATCCCAGTTTTTTGCCTTCCCATATATCATATTCTAAGTCTTCCAATCCTTTAATGTAGAAGCTATTAGATCTTCAGTGATCCTGACTGTGTCTCCACATTACTTGAATTGTTTCTTGCTGCTTGCAATATTTTCTCCTTGACTGGAGAGCTCTGTAACTTGGCTATAATAATACTGGAAGTTTTCATTTTGGGTTCTCTTTCAGGAGGTGATCAGTGGATTCTTTCAATTTATATTTTACCTTCTGCTTCTAGAATATCAAGGCAATTTTCTCTGACATTTTCTTGGAAGATGATATCTAGACTCTTTCTTTGATTATGGCTTTCAGGTATTCCAAAAATTTACAAATTATCTCTTGTGGATATATTTTCCAGGTCAGTTGTTTTTCCAATGAAATATTCCACATTACCTTCTATTTTTTTCATTCTTTTGGTTTTGCTTTATTGATTCTTTATTTCTCATAAAGTCATTAGTTTCTATTTGCTTAAAACTAATTTTTATGGAATTATTTTCTTCAGAGAGCTTTTGTACATTCTTTTCCATTTGGCCAATTTGGCTTTTCAAGCTGTTGATTTTTTTTTCTCTGCATGATTTTCTTGCATCACTGTCATTTCCCTTTCATTTTTTTCTCTACCTCTCTTACTTTATTTTCAACATCCTTTTTGAGTACTTCTATGGCCTATGACCAATTCATATTTTTTCTTGGAAGCTTTGGATGTAGAAGCTTTGACTTTGTTATTATCTTCTGCAAATGTATTTTGATCTTCCTTGTCACCATAGAAACTTTCAAGGGTCAGCATTCTTTTTTTCTGTTTGCTCACTTTCCCAGCCTATTTCTTGACTTTAACTCTTTGTTAGAGTGGGTCACTGCTTCCAGGGTGGAGGGTGCAGTGTCCCAAGCTTCAGGGGATTTGAGCATTTGTTCTCTGATGTACTTCTAGTAATTTTTAAGTCCTCAGTTCTTCCAAGGTGGTATGATTTAAGAAGACCCATGTTTGCCACTCTCCTTGATGTAAGTAACCACAGGCTTGTTTCTCTGCCTTGGAACATGAAACAGAGTCCTGCTTCATTGTGGCTGCCAGCTTTGGTGTGCCTGTGCTCCTCCCCTGCCCAGGGCAGTCACCCAAGACTGCAACTCAAATCCACACACAAGCAAAATAAGAGAGTCCCAACTCAATGCCAACAGAGACCCCTGTAATCTTCCTCTGGTCAACTCCTTGACCCCCTCACCATCTTGGGGATAAGTTTCAGAAGCAGTTGCTGCTGCAGCTGATTCAGAGGCTCCTGAAGCCTGGTTCACTGGGGCTGGGTCCCTGCAGGCAACTTGTGGCATCCTACACTCCACTGTCACCCTGGTACTACAGACCTTTCCTGAAAACCATCTAAGTTGTCTTTGGCTGGAAAATTATTTCTCCCTGTCCTTTTTTGGGTTCTGCTGCTCCAGGAATTGTCTTATGAAACTATTTGAAGGTATTTGGAGGGGTTTTGTGGAGAGCTCAGATGAATCACTACCTTTCCTCTGCCATCTTGGCTCCACCCTCCCCAAATCTAATTTTTAAGGAATTATTTTCTTCTCTTAAAATTTGTACCTCTTTTTTTCCATTTGACCAGTTCTTGGTGTTTTTTAAGGTATCATTTTCTTCAATATTTTTGTGCCTCTTTTATTTAGCTATGACTTCTCTTTTCATATTTTTCTTGTATCACTCATTTCTTTTCCCAAACATTCTTCTAGCATTGTTCTCTCTTTAATTCTTGTAGGAGATATTATTTGGTTTGGGCCTAATTAGCATTTTTCTATGAGGCTTTTTAAAAAAAAGCTATTTTTACATTGTTCTTTTCTTTTCAGTTTATACCTTGGTCTTCCCTGACACTGTATTAACACCTTTGAGTTACATTATTTTTGTTGTTTTTCATTATTTGAGCTTAATTTTTTTTTCAATTTAAGCTTTATTTTATACTTGGATTCATTTCAACTGTGGATTGGGAGTAACTTTTCCAATTTTCAGTTTTACTTTTTTCTTCTGTTTCCAGAGCTAGATCTGGGGGTCTGCAAGTTTTTGCTACTTTCAATGTTGTGTGGTCCTGGAAGAATTATAGTAGCAGCTCTTTTGGTCTGCACTCTGGTCTTCACTTAGGAAGGACCACTGCTTTCCTGCCGTCAGAAGCTATAATGTTCCTGTACCTAGCTTTGGTACTCTGACAGATTTCCCTGTTCCCTTATGACTGACTGATTGCCAGTGCTCCTCTCTATCCTAAAACCATGATCCAGAATCATAAATGAGGAACAACATTAACAAGCAGCAACAGCTGTACCCAGCGCCATCAAGAGTTTTCCACTAATCTCATTCTAAGCAATTGTCTGACCTTCTTAATCTCTCTGGTTTGAGAGATTCTGAAGCTGCAGATGCTACTGTTGCTACCACAGAATCTGTCAGCTCTAAACAGGCTTCCACTGCAATACTGTACATTTCTCCTGCCAACCTCCCAAGTTTTCTTAGGCCAGAAATGAACCCAGCCTTTTGTGGGGTCTGCCCCTCCAAAGTTTGATTTGAGTCATTATTTTAAAGTTGTTTGTAGGGAAATATTGGTAGATTTCATCAGGACAGATCCCCCTAATGCTCCACCTTTATTTTTCCTCATAGTGGTTGTACTTTCAAGAGCTTACGCTCTACTCTTATAGCATTTGAAAACCCAAGGTAACCTCTGTGTCATGGTGAAGCACCCAAGAAGCATTTTAATTAGGTGCAAATTCATTATATCTTTGTTAAACTCTGCCTCCACCAACCCCATATAATTGTTCTCTTAACCTCCTTTATTATTCTCCTTCTCCTACTTTTTTTTTTTCTTGTTCATTTGATTCCAAAAATGTCTGAGATATTAAAATAACCAGGCAGTAAGGTTGCACATGAATGGAGGGCTAAACTTGGAGTTAGGCAGACATGAGTTTGAATCCTTCTTCAGATACTTGATAACTATATGAATGTATGAATGTAGGCATGTGACTTAAAATATCTGTGACTGAGGTTCTTGTTTTATAAAATGGAATCATAATAGCAACTACTTCCCATGGTTGTTATGATGATCAAATGAAATAAGATATGTAAAGCACTTCACAAGTCTTAAAGAACTATACAAATGCTTTTTATTATTACTTTATTTTCATTGTAAATTATCATATTTTCTCCTATTCTTCTGTCATCAAATCAAATCAAAAAGTGAAGAGCTACACTATAATTATTGAGTAGAAATTTAACCCCATGGATAATGGACACTTCTCAGTAAAATACAGATAAAATCAGTAACTTAGAAAAGAAGATAAATTGATCACTTTAAAAAAATAAGTTTCTATTGTTCTGATGATCCCCATTATTATTTTTTGAGTATACTCTATTAAGTATACCAACACTATCTTCAAGTGGAGTTTCTTCTGGTATTAAAAATAATAAATTTAGGATGTATAAACTCTACATCTCTTCATGAAACAGAAGATTAAATTAAAAAAAAAAAACCTGTGTTATAGGACGTATTGAAAACAGAAAGCAGTTTTCTGGTTTCATTGAAACGGTGACATGTCAAAGTAATGATTTGTGTCAGTGATAGTAACCCCAAACCATAACCAATTATGACAAGAATTCATTAGTAAAGCATTTGTCTTTTCTAGAGCAAAAAATACGTTTTTTCTTAATGTTTTAAAATCATGAATCCATTGAAGCTTCTATGTAGTCACCATTTTGATTTATGCTATCATATTGCCAGAAAGCTAAAATAACCTTAGGATGTGATTTATATACTATGGTCACTGCATAAACTCTTAATGAATACATTTTGCAGTGTTAAATAGCAGAAACTATACTACAAGATGTTACTGAGTTTTGTGGGGACCAATTTTTAATTGGGGAGCATTAGCTAAGCAGCTCGTCACAATATTGGGGCAAGGAGACTGGCAGCCTCCCTCAGAACGGAACAGGATTTATTTTAACAAGAATGAATTAAAAAAAAAAAACAACACAAACAGGATCAGTAGGATCAAGGGAAAGGAAATAAAATGGGTAAAGGGAAATTATACAATCTGAAAAAATACCACTGCCTAGGAATCAGTTGAGGATACCTAGCCCCACTCCTCTTACCTTCCAGCTTCTAGCCAGAATGGCCTATGCTCCTCCCCCTTCCCAGCAAACCTCAGCAGCCCCCAACCAATTTGCTGGCCACTCTGACAGTCACATGACTGCCCTCATTAGGCTTCCAATCATTATAATTTTGCCAGGCTCATGTAGGCATCAGCAAGTGGTGATGACATGAGGTGCTAGCACCATGGTGATGGCTATAACTAGTGGGTGGAGCACCGTGCCATTTGCGGAGCCCCAGAGGCCAGTGCATGCTGAGGTTTTTTGTTTTGTTTTTTTAAATTCTAGCCAAAAGATGGGGTCATAAAAACCTCAAATAACAATTAATTCTTTACAGTTTAGATATGAAGAAAGAACTCTAAAAAAGATATATAGGCCTGGATCTCTCTTTTGTTTACCTTTTAGAAATATGTATCTCTTTTGCTTTCATGGAACATTAGGGATGTTGAAAAAAATATAGAATATATTTTATTTATTTCATTAAATATTTATCAAATACATGAAATAATATAAAATTTTAATTTAAATGGTGAGAGCACAGGTTTGGAGTCCAGTGACCTATATTTAAATCCCAATGTTTCTACTTAATACAAGTATGATCATCCTTGGCCAAGTCAAAAAATCTCTTTAAATCTCAACTTAAAATCTGTGACCCTATAAATTCTTAAATATTGGCTAAGCCTCTCTGAAAAAATAATTGAGTTGCAAATTCACTCTCCCCCTCTGAAACCTGTTCATTCCTTGAAAAGGCAAGCAGTTTGATAAAGTTTACACATGTGAAGTCATGGAAAATGTATTTCTACATTAGCTTTGGTACAAAAATAAACAGACAATAAATGAGAAAAATAAACTAAAAAATCACCAATCTATATTTATAATTCATTACTTCTTTCTCTGGAGGTGGATAGCAGTTTTTTCATCTTGGGTTCTTTGGAATTATCTTGGATAATTGCCTTGATCAGAGGAGCTAGTTTTTTATAGGTGATCATCCTTAAAATAATGTTATTGTGTACAATGTTCTCTTGGATTGGTTTCCTTAACAGTTTATGAATTCCCTTAAATCTTCCCAGGTTTTTCTGAAGTCATACTGTTCACCACTTCTTTTTTTTTTTATAATTTTTTTTTTTTGCAGGCAACTGGGGTAAAGTGACTTGTCCACGGTCACACAGCTAGTAAGTGTCAAGTGTCTGAGGCCGGATTTGAACTCAGGTACTCCTGAATCCAGGGCTGGTGCTTAACCACTGCGCCATCTAGCTGCCCCCTGTTCACCACTTCTTATAACAAATAGTATTCCATCACAATCATATACCCCAACTGTCCAGTCATTTCCCAATTGATGGGCATTCCCTCTATTTTCAATTTTTTGCTGACACAAAAAAGGAGCTATTATACATTTTTTTGTACAAATAATTCACTTTCCATTTTTTTTTATATCTTTGCTTACAGGCCTGTTAGTAATATTGCTGGGTAAAGGGTATGCACAGTTGAAATCCCTTTGGGCATAGTTATAAATGTTTCTCCAAAATGCTTGGACTGCTTCACAACTCCACCAAATATCATGTGTCTCAGTTATTCCATATTTTCTGAAGCTTTTCCCATTTTCCTTTGCTCCAATTTATGCCATATGATAGGTATGAGGTCATAGGTCAAAGTTGTTTCAATTTACTTTTCTCTAATTAGCAGTGATTTATAGCATCTTTTTTCATCGGACTTTATAACTTTGATTTCTTCTTCTAAAATAACCTGTTAATATATTTTACCATTTATCAAGTAGGTAATGGTCCTTATTTTTATAAATTTGGTTCAGTTCCTTATATTTAGGAAATGAGGACTTTATCAGAAAAAGTGGTTTTATATTTAGTTTCCAGATTTCCTTCTAATTTTGACTACAATACTTTAGTTTCTGCAAAAGCTTCATCATTTCATGTCATCTAAATTATACACTTTCCCCCTGTGATTCTCTCTATTTCATTTTTGTTCATATTTTCCTTTACTTTTAGATCTAACAAATACGTTTTTCCATTTCCCCCTAATTTACTTATGCTATCACCCATTATGTCTTAATCAAGTTTCTCTTTTGACCTTATCTTCAGATACAGTATGAGATATTGCTCTGTACTTAGTTCCTTCCAAACTGCTTTCTAGATTTCTTAGTAATTTTTGTCAAATGTTGAGTTATTACTCCCACAGTTTGGGTCTTTGTGTTTATCAAACACTTGATTATTATGATAATCTATTTCAGTGTATTTTGTACCTAACTGATCCCACTGATCCATCACACAATTTCTTAGCCAGTACAAGATTGTTTTGATATTTAAATCTTTTTAATATAGTTTAACATTAGGTACCCCTGGGCTACCTTCCTTTGCATTTTTTTTACTGACTCCATTTTTTTTTACTTTTCATTCTTCTAGATTAATATTTTCATTATTTATTCTATATAAAATAATTATTTGGTAGTTTTATGGTTATGTTAATGATAAGTAAATTAAATTAGAATTAGAATAATTATTATATTGGATCATCCTTCATATGATAAATTGAAATTTCTTCAATTCTTTAAATCTTCATTTTTTTGAAAAGTGGTTTATAATTGCATTAATATAGTTTTTGGGTTTATCATGGTAGGTAGTTCTCCAAGTATATTATATATTGTTTGCAGTTATTTTAAATTAATTTCTATTTTCTATCCCTTCCTGCTGACTTTTGTTGATAGTATGTGGCAACGCTGGTGATTTATGTCAGTTTCTTTAATGCCCTGCAATTTTACTACAGTTGTTGTTTCAACTATTTTTTTTTTCATTGATTCTCTGGGCCTTTCTAAATGTACCAACATATCAAGTGCAAAGTGATAGTTTTTTTCCTCATTGCTTAATTTGATTCCTTAAATGTTTTTCTTATTTCTATAACTAGAATTTCTAGTACAATATTTTTTTTTGTGAGGCAATTGGGGTTAAGTGACCTGCCCAGGGTCACACAGCCAGTAAGTGTTAAGTGTCTGAGGCCGGATTTGAACTCAGGTCCTCCTGACTCCAGGACTGGTGCTCTATCCACTGCACCACCTTGCTGCCCCTCTAGTACAATACTGAATAATTGTGGTGATAGTGGACAACATTACTTAATCACTAATAGTAATGCTTGTCCTTGGTTTTAGATAGATACTACTTAACATTTTTTTAAAAAAATGATTAATTGATTCCTATGTTTTCTATTGTTTTTAATAGGAATGAGTGTTGTATTTTTTCAAAGGCTTTTTCTACATCTATTGATGTTATCATATATATATATATATATATACACATACATATATATATATCCTAAATTTATTATTTTTAATACCAGAAGAAACTCCACTTGAAGATAGGGTTGGCATACTTAATAGAGTATACTCAAAAAATAATAATGGGGATCATCAGAACAATAGAAACTTATTTTTTTAAAGTGATCAATTTATCTTCTTTTCTAAGTTACTGATTTTATCTGTATTTTACTGAGAAGTGTCCATTATCCGTGGGGTCAAATTTCTACTCAATAATTATAGTGTAGCTCTTCACTCTTTGATTTGATTTGATGACAGAAGAATAGGAGAAAATATGATAATTTACAATGAAAACAAAGTAATAATAAAAAGCATTTGTATAGCTCTTTAAGACTTGTGAAGTGTTTTACATATCTTATTTCATTATATATATGTGCAGACAACTTCCAACCAGGAGTCTATATAGGGGAACTGATCTGGGTGCTCAGGCTGGTCTGTGAGACCAGCTACCACCCTGTAAACTGCTCTGGTGATTTCTGGGTCTAGAGTTCCCTCTGAGGGCCAACCCACATTGAATGTGGACCATTCCAAGGTGCACAGGGTTTGGAGACTCCTCGGAGTCATTCTGACTCCATAATCTCCCCCGAATCGTTTCTTAAAATTCCTAATCATACAGTCCAAGACTGTATGCCAAGACTGAGTCCCATCTGTGAGGAAAGGATAGAATGTACAGTGTCGCAGAGAGAGAAAGGGATGGGGGGGGGTGCTTGCAGAGCTCAGTCTGGTACCTTTCAGCTCGCATTCTTCCCGGAATCTTTGGCCCATTTTGACTGAAGGCTGTCCCAGTTGTTATCGGGATTAGCTGACCTAACCGTTATGTTGTCGAACAACGTGGCCACGAGATGGGGGAAGGCCCACTCAGACTCCGTAGCTTTCGGCCGTGGAGCCAAAACATACACACACTCACTCACAGAATCAAACAGAAGTTAAACAATCCCACCCAAATGGTGAGCCCTGAACCTGAGCCTGAACCTAAACCTGAACCTGAACCTAAACTGGGAGGTGATCAATCTCCCCTTCCGCCTATGGCGGTCCTGACTATAGACATGGCACCCCAGGGCCTTACCTTACCCATGTCTTCCAGGAGCCCCCTGTTCCAAATTCCAAGTGGAGCCTGGTTGGTCTAGTAGCTATGGTCTCCGGTGCTGCTCCCGAAGAGAGTCCTGCTAACAGGGTGCAGGTGGCACCACTTTTATTCAGGGGCAGGTCTCCAGGGGCTCACAGCTCTTGGTTCCTCACCAGAGGCTATCCAATACACCCTATCTGAGTGGGTTTTACAGACGATCACACCAAATGTTGGGGGAAATTCCGAGGGAGAAACCTAAATGGCATTCAGGAATAAGGAAGAGCAGTTTATTGACGTGCCGGCCCAAAGCAGAGTCACCTGTTATACTCTGGGCAGCCCCCAAGTGTCCAAGCTGCAGTTTTTATATCTCTTAGGCATGAAAATGCATGCAGGTTTTCACAGGTACATTGTGGTGAGCTACTTGGCAGACAGGAAGGCATATTTCAGTAAACAGAGGCATATGTCAGGAAGTTGGTACTAAACCACAGACTTCAGGGTAACAAACAGTATGTTCTACTTTCATTTTGGGGTCTCAGCTCGAGCCTCAGTTTCACCCCCTGTATTTTCCCATATCAACATCACCAAGATATAGTATACCTGACTATGGCATTGAAAGAGAAGGTGGGAACAGCTAGCAGGCATAGTGGGTAAAGCACCTGCCCTGAATTCAGGAGGACCTGAGTTCAAAATCTGGCCTCAGACACTCGACACTTATTAATTGTGTGACTCTGGACAAGTCACTTAACCCTGATTACCCTGCAGAAAAAAAAAAAAAGAAAAGAAAAGAAAGAGAGAGAGAAGGTGAAGGGAATAAACATTTCTTCCATAAATCTCTGTGATAAAGAGATAGGTATTGCTTTATCAATCTATACTTTGATCCACAAAACAACTCAGATAGATATAGCTTAATTATTATAGACATAGAGTACTGTTGTTGATAATTATTATGATCTACATCTTCCAGTTGAAGAAACTGAAACAAATAGAATTTCCCAGGATCACACAGTAAATATACAAGGCCATAATTGATTAGATTGGTTCACTTGCTTTGGGATAGAGCTCATGGTTGCTCATTTATTTCATATTTTGTCTACATCCCTCCTGCTGTTTTTTTTTTGTTTGTTTGTTTTGTTGTTTTTTTTTTTGTTTTTTTGTGGGGCAATGGGGGTTAAGTGACTTGCCCAGGGTCACACAGCTAGTAAATGTCAAGTGTCTGAGGCCGGATTTGAACTCAGGTACTCCTGAATCCAGGGCCGGTGCTTTATCCACTGTGCCACCTAGCTGCCCCCCTCCTGCTGTTTTTAAAATCAAACAGTTTTCAAGTGACATTTCACCTCCCCTCCATATAGGAATTGCAGCTTTGCAATTCCTCATTCTTTTTGACTAAATTCTATTAAATGACAATGCTTGCAAGATATAATTTCTCTCCTGAAACATATGTGTCATCTGTCTGTTTAACTGGGTTAGCTGATATAACATCACCTCACTCCTTATAACATAGATAAGTTGCAGACTTATAAGTCATCTGTAAGGAAGCACACTGTTCAAATCTTAGTGTGTCCTATAATCATTAGGCTGGTATCTTGAGGTAGTTTTTTATTCGTTATCTAGGACTATAATCAGTAATTTCATTGGGTTTTCAACATTTTTCCTTATATTAATTTACTCTTGTTCACCAAAAGTCCTATACAATCATGCCTTTTTTCAAATATGTCTCAGATAAACATTCTTCAACCCTGACCTCTTAGTCATTACTTGATCTCCTCTAGACTCATTGATTTTATTTAGGCTGGGGCACATGTTATGTTTGGCCCACACACTTTTTTTCTGTTGCTTTTGTAAACCTAAGTGATCTTTTATCTGACATTTTCTCTTTTCCTTCATAGAGTAATTATTACCTTGCATTTCAACATCATTTTTGACTCAGTCTTGATTCATTAGGCAGTGAAAAAGCTTTGTTCACTATACAATGCTTTTCTTATAAAATTTACATCAGAATCATGGGCAGAGTCAAGATAATGAAATAAAGTTACAAATTTGCCGAACTTTCACAACCCACCTATTTAAGCAACTTAAAAATTGTCAAACCAAATTTTAAACAGAAAAACCTACAAAAAGTCACAATGAGTTAAAAATGTTCAGCCTAGGGAAATCTAAAAGGACAGAAAGAGGGATATGTTGTCATAGGAGTAAGAGCTTGCTAGCCTGAAGCACATTGTAATGAATGTGCTCTGTGGGCCTTGGAGGTGGCAGTGGGCAGCAGAAGCAGCATTGACAACAGCATCATCCAGGATCAAAAGGAGGCTTCTCAGAAAGAGATTCCTATTGGAACCATGTCCTAGCACTGGTCATAGGATTGAGCTCGATTTGCCATCTCAATTTCCAAGTATACAGTTTCACTTCACAGTTCTGTGGTGAATACTAGTGTTTGCTGTCACAAGGGAGCTGGAGTCCTATGTGGGTAAGGGCTAGGGTATAGATCAGGAAGAATGTAAACACAATTATCCCTGTATCAAACCTTTTGAAAAAAAAAACTTTCAGGACCCCAGATATAGCTGTGAATACACACACACACACACACACACACACACACACACACACACACTCTCACTCTCACTCTCACTCTCACTCTCACTCTCACTCTCACTCTCACTCTCACTCTCACTCTCTCTCTCACTCTCTCTCTCACACACACACAGAAATGAGCAAAGCATAACTCTAACATAAAGTCCAAAGTCAAGAAATAAGCCAGAAAAAGCAATAACACAACAAAAAGAACATGACTATAGAAAAGGTACTGTGGCAAAAGGGAAGTTCAAGACACAAAGTCAGAAAAAAGATAATTATTTTAAAATATCTACAAGTGAAGCCTAAATAAAATAAATAATTCAAATTTGACACAAGCTCAACAAGATAAGAATTCCAAGAAGAATTAAAGAGTAAGACAAAAAAAACCATAAACAAGAAATGATTAAAAAAAATTAAGAGCAGTGGAGGAAAAAAAAGAAAAAAATGAAAGCAATCCAAGAAAATTATGAAAACAGAATCAATAGCTTACTAAAAAATTAAGAAAGTAATTCCTTAAAATTGAATTGACCAAATTACAAAAGTGATTACAAAACATCACTGAAGAAGATAATGCCTTAAAAAATAAAATTGGTAAAGTGAAAGCTAATGATTCCATTAAAAATTAAGAAATAATTAAAATGTCAAAAATATAAAACATTGATATGCAAAACAGATTGAGAACAATAATTTAGTAGTTATTAGATTACCTCAAAACAAGATCAAAAGGAGCATATACATAAAATTTCAAAAAATTACAAAGACAATTTGCCCAAATAGAAGTAGAAACTTTAATCACTGATCATGACTAGGGAAAGATCCAGAAAAGTAAAAACGCATAGGACCAAATTTCAGAGCTCTCAGGTTTAGGATTAAATATGGCAAATAGCCAGGAAAAAAATAATTCATATATAATGGAGTCATATTCGAGATCATATGAGATTAACAGCTACTACTTCAAAGGAGTGAAGGACTTAGGATATGATATTGTGGGAGATAAAGCAGCTAGAATTACAAGTAAGAATAACCTATCAAACAAAATTGAGCATAATCCTTTAGGGTGGGAATGAACATTTAACGAAGCAGAGGATTTTAAGCTTTCCTGATTGGAAAAAAAAAAGAGCAAAGTAGAAAATTTGACATTCAAACACAGGACTTAAAGATACAAAGGTAAAATTAAATGAAAAATCCAAAGGGACTTAAGTTTAAAATGTTTACATTCCTATATGGGAAGATAGTAAATAAAACCCCTAATAAAATTATACTAGTTAGAGATCCCAGTTTACACCTCGGATAGAGACAAATCAAAAAATAAATAAGACATAAATTAAGGAAAAGAATAGAATTTTAGAAAAGTTAGATAAGATAGACCTCTAGAGACTATTGAATGGTTATAGAAAGGAGCATACCTTTTTCCTCACCTGGACATGGCACTGTCAAACAAACAAATGAAAAAACATATTAGGGAATTAAAAACCTCAGAAGCAAATGCACACTTTATTAACCTTAACAATAGAATTGCAATTAATGAAGGGCCTTTAAATCATAAATTAAAAATTAATTGGAGGGGCAGTTAGGTGGCACAGTGGATAAAGCACTGGCCCTGTATTCAGGAGGACCTGAATTCAAATCTGGCCTCAGACACTTGACACTTACTAGCTGTGTGACCTTGGGGAAGTCACTTAACCCGCATTGCCCTGAAAAAAAAATTAATCGGAATCTAAAGAATCTAATTTGTAGGATATAAAAACCCAATAGGGAAATATAGAAAGAGAAATTTAATTTAAAATAACTTCAAAGACTATAAAATGCTTTAAAATTCCCTTGCCAAGATATACAGGAAAATATGAAGACAAAAACAAAATAATCTTTACATAGTGATGTGGAGATATAGATATAGTCTACTTGTCTATCTATGTGAATGAGATTTTCACCATCCCCTTAGACATAACTGATTTTGATTAGTATCATATACTATAAGTTGTGATTTAATGTGCCTTGCATATTCCTTAGTAGCATAAGTTAATAGTAATGCAACCTGGAACAGATACTGAGTAATAACCAATGTGTAACAATTCCATTTGTATTGTGGTTAAATGCTCAACCAAGGTACCAAGAATAGTATCTTCTAAGGTGAAGGAACCAATCAGCATTGATAGTGTTTGACCTGATCATTTTGATTCAATTCACTGAGCAAATCTCTAAATTGGCTAGCTGCCAGCAAAACTTTGAGCATGGCACATTGTATAAGGACCATGCACATGACTTGTTTGATGGTGACTTTTGTCCCAATGTTTCATTCCTATACCATTTTGAAATATGTTCAGAAGATGCTGTGGGAGGAGTCCATGGGCTATAAATACCATCTTCTGGCTCTGTTCACGGTCACTGGTTCCTAGACCTGAGACCAGTTTTATTGTGACAGGATCTCTCTCTCTCTCAATAAACCTGTCTATCTATGGTTTGGAGATTTTGCTGTTTCTTTCCTTTGTTGGACTTAGAAATTTTTGCAACATCTATCTATCTCTCCCTTTCTGTCTATCTGTCCATCCATCCATCCATATATTCATCTATCCATCCGTTTGTTTTTCTTTCTTTCTATCTATCTATCTATCTATCTATCTATCTATCTATCTATCTATCTATCTATCTATCTATCTATCTATCTCTTGCAAATAAAGCTTAATCATTTACTTTTTTGCTTCTCATTCATTATTTCTAGCCTACTGTTCTCTATATGCTGGTTATTTAAGAAATATTTTTTGTCTGATAATTTGGCTTGGTTACCATATCCTATAAAATTTAGGGGACAACTACACATGCTGTTTTGATGAAATTTATTAAAGCCTATTAATTACCTACATCTTTTCTACAGAAATTATATACATAACCAGACAAACATGTGTATTTGGTATATAAATATATCTTATGCACATGGGCATACACATAAGTATATAGATTGAATCTTTGCATCTTATAATACAAATTCATATTAGGGATAAACATTTTAAAAGCTAAGAATTTTAAATTAATTTATAAGTCCTATCTTTGATGAATTGAATGCCACTTATTAATCACCTACTACATGACAGTTACTGTTCCACGCACAGAAGATCGAAACAAAGACAGAAATGAGAAGGTATTAAGAGCTGCTGAGCCTTGGAATGCCTTCATGTAGAAAGTCATCTTTGAGCTAAGCCTTAAAACATATTTAGGATTTTGAGAAAAAGACGTGCAGAAGGAATATATTTTAGTAAACTGGGACAACTAGTGAGTAGGCACATGGAGGGACATAGCGTTATATTTAAGTAACAGAAAGAATATTCATTTGAATTGTCTGTAGAGTATGTTAAGAAGAGTAACATTTAATAAAGCTTGTAAGCTAGAGGGGGTCCAGATCATTAAAGGCTTTGCATAGCAAAACTCATTCATAATCTGGATCCCCTCTAGCTTTCAAGATTTATTAAATATTAAATTATATTAAACATAATATGCATAGTAATGAAATAATATACTATATTCTGTTGATATGATATTAATATTTAATATAGCAACATTGATGAATATATAGTATGATTAGTCAAATTATTAGTATATTAATATTAAATACACGCACATGTATGTACACATAAACATATTCATGTATCCATGTACACGTGTATGTGTATATACATACATATACATATACACACTCACATATATTTGTGTGTGTATACACACACACACACACACACACACACACACATATATAGGTTTGAGAGAGAAATATGTGTCATAGACACAAACATATTCCCCTCTCTCCACACATGCACAAAAACACACAAACAACTAGAAAGATTACTTAAATACTAATCCTAAATATATTTGTTAGATCATCAGTTTTGGAATACACAAGTCTGTGGTACAGATTATTACCCATTCTCTATGACCCATGCCCAAATTCTTCCTCCACATTTGCCAGAGGGGATTCATGCAAAAGACTGGAAGGTCTTTCTCCATACTCTGTGGGGTAAATTCAAATGACTGACACTGTCAATTTATAAGGAAGATGTATATTTATCATTTTTTTCATTTTTTAAATTTAAAATTATTTTATTTAATTTCTTTTAATTATTTTTACAATTTGTACTGCTCCTTTTAAATTCTAATTAATATTTTATTTAAAGTATTGAGTTCCAAATTCTTTCTCTCTTTATAAAAAAAAATGAACCAGATATAGAATAATTCAATATTTACTTTGTCACACTAAGAGTGTTGAACAGGATAGTCTACATAAATCTTTACTCATTGTGCCAAAGGGAATAACAAAATTAAGTCAAGTCATTCATCACTACAAAGGGATCTGTCCGATTTTATATCAATAAACTTGCTAACATGTCTTTTAATTATACAGAGACAATGACTTAGTTGTTTCTGGCAAGTAACTGTCTCTCTGTAAACCAATGTGTTGATTAATTGTGTTGATATTGCTGTTTCTTTCCAAAAAATTGAAAAACAATATATACTCTTGTAGCTTTAAAATGTAGAATTCCAGCAAATAGTAGATCTTTTACCTAAATAATCTTTCCTACTCATCATTAAATGTGAAAACAACACTCTATATAACCTGTGATAAGAATGGAAATTATAATGACTAAATTCAATATGTTTAATGAATCTTGTTTTTCCACTAGTAAACTTTTATTAAACAACCATGTATAACCGTTACTTTATATGAGCCCAATGACCTATATAAGAAAACAAAAACCAAAAAAACTTAAGAATTATTATTGCTCAGATCATGTTGGAAGGACACACTATCATTCTATCAATAAAATTATATTGGATAGAATCCGCATGTAAAATGCACTGAGTTAAAGATGAACAAGAGCATGAGATGGTGGGGGATCACCTTTGGAAAGTTTTTCAGTGTCTTTGATGAGCCCAAGACATTTATAGAAGCCTACCCTTTTAACATTCATCCTCTTATTTTTGATACTATACTACCTAATCATGGGTCACTATTCTCTCAGAAATATCAAAATACTAGATGATCCAAATGACAGTATAAAGATTCAAGTGTGTAGATGAAGACAGTGTACATGTACAGTGACATGTACATCAGAACAAGTTAAAAATTCATCAGTGATATATGTGAACAGGAAGATTGTCTGATTACAGGGTGAGAGGGAGAATGAATGTGTTGTGTTGTACTAGTAACCATGAAAAGATTTAGAGGAAGGACTCTAGAAATATCTTTCATATCATGTGAAGGATCTATGGATGGACACAGGCAAGAATATTAAAGGTTGCTAAATTGTGAATGTTTTCATATTTGGAAAATATTTCTTTATTTCCATTCAGATATTCATTAAAAGCCTACTAATTGGGGAGTGCTGGACTAGGCCTTAAAAGTTTATAATTTGGTTTAAATCTACCTTTCCAATCTTCTTTAACATTAATATCCTTTCTTTTCTGAACGTTATCTTTACATGTGTGTATGTTTGTGTATGAATGTGTGTTGGGGCTGTGTGTGTATGTGAATGGGTGGGAGGGAGTATATACTTGCTATTTTCTGTTCTAACTTAAGCTATTCTCTGACTTTGGCTTTCTCTTTTCCATCTCCATTTCCATAGGTTGCACTGGCCCTTTACTGAAAATATACTTCTGCCTCACCTTCAATTCTTGGAATTCTTTTCCCCACAGTTTATATATGGATACCTATAGACAAATATAGGTACTTATAACTGTACCAATGTAGAGTGCTCTAAATCTCTGTTTCTATATTCACATATGTATACCTATATAGCTTAATCTATTGATATATTAATATATAGCTATATTTATTTCTTTATACAGATCTTTATCTCTCCTTATAACTATCTCCATATGCCTATCTATGTTTATAGATCTATCTAAATCTATATCTACTTACATCTACATCATCCACATCTATTTATATTATCTATATCTATATTTATAGTCATGTCTATATCAATCTCTATATACTTTCTCTCCCCTTATTTCTATATCCATATCTGTATCTATCTCTCTATCAAAAGATCTATATCAATATAGAGATAGATGCATAGATATAGATGTAGAGATATGGATAGTTATGTCTATATATGCATATACACACACATATATATACAGAGAAATATTTATATCAATAGAGAAATAGCTAGGTACAGATGTGAGTATCTATCGATATCTAGATACAGATACATATATATATATACACACACACACACACACAAACCTTTATATACACATATAAAATACATAGATACATATACTCACATGTAATTCAGCTATACATGTATGCATTTGTATACATGCATGTTCATGAACATATACATGCACAAATGTATTTCTCTAAGCATGTAGGCTTCCTGGGAGGAGATTGTAAAGATACCGGGGAAAAATCCATGTAAAAATAAAAGATATAAACTAAACCCATTAGGGAAAAATAGGTCTGCCATGAATATATTGGTTCATATAGTAATCTTATTTCTCTTCCTCACATACACAAATACACACACATAGTTCCAAATTGTTTTCCACAATGGTTTGAGCAATTCACAGCCAATTGGAATGAATTTCTATTTTTGCCACAACCTCTCCAACATTTAATTTTCCAACCTTTTCAAGTTAATAGGACAGAGGATAATTCCTCAGAGATGTTTCAATTTGCAACTATATGATGTCTTCTCTACCTTTCCCAAAGATAGACAATATAATCATATAGTCCTGTGTTGATCAATATAAATACATAGTAGTATTCTTTCTAATGATCAACAAATTAAATTTCTTACAGTTTGACAAATTACCATGGCATAAAACAATGAAGGATATAGGGTAGATCAAATGTCAGTGAGATAGAAGCTCATGTGCATGAGATTGGCAGACAATAGGCAATTTGATGCACTAGTGAGCAATGATGTTGTTGTAGTTGTAGTTGTTGTCATTATTGTAGTTGTTGTCATTGTTGTTGATAGAGCTGAAAGAAGACACCCCTATAAGGAAAAAAAGATGCATCATTTTAAACAATGATACCCTGATGATGGGTACAGGGTGAAGTCAAATGGCAAATTAGTTGATTTAATACCTTTCTGTATCTGAGATGTTATGGCCAACCCGATGAGATTTATCAAACATACCAGATTTTAACTAGTTCTAGTGATTTAAATGAGACACTAAGAAAAGTCTAAAAATACATCTCTAGGGACTATGAAGTACTGATCAGAATGCAAAAGAACTTTGAAAGTGCAGGAAATATTTCCATATTCCCTTCCAATTGAGAATATTAGTTTTAAAGAAGAAAGAATGGTATTTAGGTGAACAGATGGCCACATAGATAATTGAAAAAAAGTGTAATATGCATTTTGTTTGTTATAGTTAATGATACTGGTAAGACTTTAAGTCAGGAACAAGTTGGAAATGTTTCTGACTGAATTAAAGGATTTTAAGTTGAAAAGGAAAATGGAAGAGGGAGAGTTCTTCAAATAGAACTAAGTCCACATAGAATAAATCATACTGGATATGGCATAAGGGAAGATTAATAGCAGAAAAGGAGATGATTCACAGAAGGAAATAACTATTATGTCTACATATAAATAAAAAAATTGATAGAATCACAATATCATAGACTATTAAAACTGAAAGACACCTGAGAGATTATCTGGAACAAGTCATGAACTTCCCAAAATGTTTAATAAAGTTAAAATTCTAAGTGACTATTGAATCCCATTTATCATAGCATTCTTTCATGTATGAATTCTCTGATGATGAATGAGACGTAAATAGTTACTGAAATCTTTCACAGGTGAACTTTTATCAGTTCTTCCATCAGACTCTCAATGTAATTATATAAATGGTCAAAATCAACCTCAAACTGTAAGAATGAACAAAGATAAAAAAGTTGCAATTACAAGACAATTACAAGAACTCCAAATGATTACATACCTTTTTTTGAAATAAGAGGGAATATAAGCTGAAGTTGAAAATTGAAATAATGATAGAGAAAAGTTCATTTATAAGATATTACTTGAAATATTTAGATAATTGAGTAGAAAATGTTAAGTTTGTTATCAGAATGAATGATTCAAATCCCCTTTCTTCTTTATTTCTGAAATATTATGGGTCTAGATGTGAGCCTGACTCTACAAGTTCTAAGGAATTACATAGAGTTTTGTCTCTTCCAATTCAAAATGTCGTTTCTCTGTTCCTTGAAAAAGCTTTTCTTTTTGAATTTTTAGAGACACCTTTTAGAAGAGAAGTATATTATGGAACAGGCATCTACAAAGCAAATTAAGGCAACCTAACTACAAAAGGTAAGACACAAAGGATGAAGAACATATAAAGTGAATCATCTACAGAGGCAGATGTCTGTATCTGCTAATAATAATTTTTTTTGAGGAAGAAATGGAGAAAATTCAAAGTCATAAGTGGAGAAGAAACAAGTGAAGACAGAGAAAGTGGATCTAAAATGATGCTGACTACCAGCAAACATCAAGAAGAACTTTTGCCTCAGACAAATGGATAAACATAAAAGGACTGTGAGAGGATTAAGGGAAACTTCAAGTAGACTTTCCATCATTTCTTTATTCCATGGGCATTTCTGACAATTTTTTCTCTCATCTACTATCACTAAAATTTGTCAGACAGCCTTTTATCATGGTAACTTATTTGAAGTTCACCACATTTTTCATTGTAAGGAATATACAATATTCCCTATCATAAAATAATTTAGAAGGTATCCAGGAGTAATACTGAATATCCAGGGGTGGGGCATTATAGCAAGCTAAAATATTACATTAGTTTACATTTCTTAATGTTAGAGGAAAAGTGCTACAGTGGAAAGAGGTATTAGGAAGATAATGGATAAAAGCTTTAGAGTCGGGAAACCCTGATTTCAAGTACCCTCTGACAAACACTTGACCAGTAAGTCACTTTAATTTTCGGTGCTATGACAAGCAATTCTGAAAAAACTATAAATTATAAAGAAGATGTTGACCTAAATCAATGGAGTGATTTGCCACATATAGATCTCTAAACTGAATCAAAGGCTCAGATTCCTTTCCCCCCAAAAAAATCAATCCTATATTAAAAAGTTAATTATTGAACTTTTGTGAGTTGTAAAGATCACTACAAAGGACTCCACATATTTTTTTCATTTATAATATGCTTACCTAATATATAGATATGGATATATAGATACACATATACATGTATATTCTACTAAAGTTCACAGTAATAGATTTTAGTGTATTTTTTCTTGAATACAAAAATGGGGGCAGCTAGGTGGCTCAGTGGATAAAGCACCGGCCCTGACTCAGACACTTGACATTCACTAGCTGTAAGACCCTGGGCAAGTCACTTAACCTTTATTGCCCCGCCAAAAAAAATAAAAACAAAAAACAAAACAAAAAAATTAATTGCTCTTTTCAATGTATCCACATGTATGTGGATCTTGCTATCAAAAATCTCTTTTTATCCTGCTACTACTTCCTAAAGAGATTGTATTAGTGGGTTAATCTTTGAATGATTCAAATAAGTATTCAGTATAAGAAAGACAGTAGATATTAAAATGCAGGTGTTGCATCAGGTATGAAATTTTTGAAAAATGGCTGCCTAATAAAACAAGAAGAATAAATGAATGTGTAATTTTAATAAATCTCTTTAGTTAAATTCTAACCATATCAAGAAATATTGAACAATAAAAATATTCTAGTGTAAAAGTATAATTAAAGACAACAATATAAAATGTTAAATGAAAAGTGCAGGTCAAAAACAATGCTCTATTTTGAATGAAGAGATAGTTTGAAACTGCTAAAATTTTTTTAAAAATCAAATCTCATTTGATTCATTAGGGATAACTTCAAGGAGAGATGATAAGGTTGAGATGATAATTCTAGGGAATCAAAATTTCTTGACTATCTATATTTCTTGGCCACTTCCCCACTGAAAACATTGCCTGATGATTGATAGTCTTTTTTTTCTTTCTGCAGTGCAATGAGGGTTAAGTGACTTGCCCAGGGTCACATAGCTAGTAAGTGTCAAGTGTCTGAGGTCAAATTTGAACTCAGGTCCTCCTGAATCCAGGGCTGGGGCTTTATCCACTGTGCCACCTAGCTGCCTGATAGTCTTCTTGATGGTAAGCCCTACCCTACAGAAATTAGTTCTCTGCCATTGGTTTAAAATGCTCCCTTTCTCCAACCTCTTCATTCTGCTAAAAGAGACAGAATTCTCCACCTTGCCATGCAGACACAATCCAGAGCACAGGAAAGGTCCACATTCACTTTCATATTTAATTCTTGGGATGACCCTTCCACCTTCCACAGTTCCTTGCCCATCAATCATTTGTATTTGTTTTCTTTGAGTGAAAAACAAAAACAAATTTTAAGTGGCCTATCAGTTCCAAGTTTCAGACCAAATTACAAAGCAATAATCATCAAAATAATCTGTTACCAAGAAAGAGAATGGCAGATCAGTGCAATATGCTAGGCATACAATACACAACACTAAAGGACTCTATGATAAATGCAAAGACCCAAGCTTTTGAGCTTGTCATATTAGGAAACACCCTGTTTTTCAGAGCTAAGGCCTGGCAAGCAAGCTGTGCCCTGAGCTTGGCATTACAATAATCCTTTGTGCTCACCCTCAGGATGATCTCATCCTCTAGCAAAATTAAATAATTATTGTATTGCTTTGACTAGCACCATATGTTCACTGAGTTCAGACAAGCATCGCACAAGCTCTGACAAGTACACATGTTCTGATCATGAAATTTTGCTACAAATCAAATTTGTCTTGTAGTTGCTATTACCCCTTCTTGTCAGGGATACAGCTCATTGCATAGCCATTGGCATAATTATTGAGGTTTAGCTAAACCAGAGCAGATTTCCCCCTGCCAGGGGTGGGCCCCAAGCATGTGTCTAATTTATGTTCTTGCTTGCAAGTCATTTCCTTCATTTTGAAATTAAACTACTATTTGACCTCTGACTTTTCTGTCTCTAGCCTGCTCTGTTTGGCTGTGGCCACACAGGTTAGATGCCAGTTTGGTCAAGTTGAGAGAGGTAAGTACTTACCATTTGACAAAAATTACTGTGAAAACTATAAAGGATATTGGCAGAAATTAGACACAGACTAACATCTCACACTGCATATCAAAATATGGTAAAAATGGATAAATGATTTAGAAATAATGGATGAAATTTTAAGTCAGTTAAAGGAGTATGGGAAAATATGCATGTCAAATGTACAGATATGAAAAAATGCATGACCAATTAAGAGAGAAAAGTTCATGGGAAAGAAAATGAATAATTTTAATTACATTAAATGAAAAAAAGCTTTTGAACTAATAAAATGAATGCAGAAAAAGATTAGAAAGAAAACAGGAAACAGAAAAAAAATACAGCACAGTTTTCTGGTTCCTCATTTCTCAAATATATTGGGAACAAAGAAAAAATATTTAAATAACAGTTATTCCCCAGTTGATAAATGGTCAAAGGCTTTGAACGTGTATTATTCAGAAGTTACATGAGAAAATACTCTAAATCAGTATTGATTTTTTTAAAAATGCAAATTAAAACAACCCTATTACTTCACACCTATTTGATTGTCTAACATGACAGAAAAAGACAATAAAAATGCTCCAAGCAATGTGGAAAAATTGGAGCACTAACATATTGTTGGTTGAGTTTTGAACTTCTCCAACCATTATGAAGATTATTTTGGAATGATGTTAAAAGGGCTTTCAAACTGTGTATTCCTTTTGACCCATCAATACCCCTAAGCTCTGTATTCCAAATAGTTCAAATAAAAAGTAAAAATAACCAATATGTTAAAAAATATTTATAGCAGTTTCTTTTGTGGTGGCCAAGAATTGGAAATCAAGGGAATGTCGAACAATTGCACAATGTCTGAACAAATTGTGGTACATAATTGTGATGGAATTCTATTATGCTTTAAGAAATGATGAGCAGGATGGTTTCAGGGGAAAAAAAAAACTTGTAAGACTTATATGAACTCATACAAAGTGAAGTGAGCAAAACAGGGGAGCATTGTATAGAGTAATAGCAAAATTTTAAGTATGATCAACTATAAAAGACTTAGCTTTTCTGAAGATAATGAAGCAAGACGATGTGAAAGTACCCATGGTGAAAAATGCTATCCTCCTCTAGATAGAAAACTGATTAATCTTAATGCATATGGAAGCAATTTTAAACTTTCTTATTTTTCTTGCTTTTTATTTGTGTATGTTTTCTTTTGCAACATGGCTAATATGGCAGTATATTTTGCATGACTTCACAAGTATAATTGATATCAAATTGCTTTTCTTCTCAAGGAAGGAGGCAGAAAGATGAAGGAAAATAATTTGAAACTTTTTTTAGAAATGAATGTAAAATATTTTATATGTATTTGGTAAATATGTAATTAAATATATATGTATGTGTATGTACCTGTATTTGCTTATGTGTATACATATATGTGTATATGTGTTTGTACACATGCATGTATACATACATACATGACAAGAAGTATAATGCAATCTTAAAGAATGAAAAGTTATTACCTATTTTGTTTAAATTTAATTAAATGTAAATAATTCCAAATCAATGTTTGTGAGGCTAGAGAAAGGATTTAGAATGCGAATTGATTTTATTAATATGGAGAAGTCCCAATGTGGGAATTTCAACTTCCAATACACATAAACTAAAGTATGCAATTTATTTTTCATGTGTCTGTGGGAAGTGAGACATAAAATACCTTTCTTAGGTTCATACAACCAGTATTTTTTAGAGGTAAAAATTGCCCTCCTGATGCCTAAATTAACTCTCTTTGTACTAGAATATGCTGCCTTTTTAATTGTTTGAAATGACATTTAGTATGGTTTAAAATACATTATTTATATAAAGAACAAAACTCCTAATCAAGACTTCTGAGTTTTAGTCTTAGATCAACACCTGGTTATCTTTGGCATTAGATGTTATTATATATTAAATTAGAGTTCTTCATTTCAACAAAGAGGTTTCTTTGAGTCCCTATATCTTGTGGCAAAAATCTTTTGAATTGAGTGGTTGATTATAAGTTCATTGAGTACAGATACTATCTTTTTTCCTCTTTTTGTATCTTCAGTGTGCCTGGTAAAATAGTACATTCTTAATAATATTGATTGGATGATTGCACTAGAGAGATAAAAAAGAAGCCTACAGACAAAACTTATATGTCCAAAGAGAGTTATTAAAGGATATTCTTTATAGCTGGCTGGAGACTGGAATATGATGCTGTGGTCCTCTAAATCAGCATCCAGATTGGGCTAGTAATATGGCAATTATTAAGACAGCTTCTTGGTTTTCTCTTTTCAGATGAAAAAATTTCCACCTCTTATATTTGTCAGATATTCTCATTTGTGGATGTTTCAGGATGGTGATTGGACAGAAGCAGGGCTTTGTCTATTATAACCACTTCCAGATCTACTACTTGGGATGTTTGAGATTTTGTAAATGCTTAATGGACATAAGGATATGGGAATAGGATGTTTTCCAGTTCATTGAATATTGAATAATAAAGGGAATGTGAGGCATATTATCTGTGATCTCAGGTGCAATGAGATTTGGATCCTTCTAGACACTGAGCTACAAATACACAATGATGAAACAGAAGCAACCTCAGCTGGTTTTAGGATTATAAGCAAAAAAGGACCTAAAACTCCCCAAGTACATGAACTAGGAAACTATTAATATGTTCATGAGTCTTCCAAGAGAGTTCTGCCTCAAAATTATCTGGCTACTACTAAGAAAATGGCCATAGATTGCAAATACCTCAGAATTGTATGACTTTTTTTTTACCCTGTAATTTTACATATAACTCTAACTTGAATACAAGGTCAGGGGGAAGGATATGGATCCCAAGAATGGCAGAAGAGATTTAATTATTAACATGGCTTCATATAAATTTGTATACACATTTTTGCATGATATTAAAATTCTTCAAAAATAGCATTTATAGTTTAAAAATAAGGGAATATCTATCTATATATATATATCTCATGAGAAATTTCTGAGAAACAAATATGAAATGAAGCACACATAGTTTAAAGAGCCCTTCCAAAGATATGATATTTTATCTTTCTGAGTCTCAGTGTCCAAATCTGCAAAATGGGGAAGCGAAATTTTTGTCCTGAATACTTTAAGGGGATTGTAAAGTTCAGAAGAGGCAATGAATTTTAAATCCGTTAATGAATTGCAAACTTCATGGTACTATAATAATAGCATGTCAAACAGTATCAAATTCTGACTGAAGTGACACTAATTCAAAAAATCATCTTTTTTTATTCAACTGAATTAACTGTTTCGGTGACTAGACAAAATCAGCTGTCTATTTTGTTGCACAGGAACTTTTGGCTAATAATAGGGATATTGAAATTTTGCTTGTTTTCTTCAGTATTCTTCTATTTTCACCCATTCTGGCTCCTGCCTTCAGTGACAGCTTTAGTTTACACTATGCACTATTCTTATTCCTTTTCTCTATTCTTTCCAGGACAGGTATTTTCATCCTTCTTCCTTCACATTTATTATGAGGTAATCATTTTGAGGATTTTGTATGACTTTCTTTAAAACTACAGATAAAAATTACCTCAGACCATTAATAGGTCTTTACTTTTGAATTATCTATTACAATGACTTTCAAGTCTCCCCCCCCCTTATTTTGTTGCTCATTTGTTCAGTCATGTCTGACTCTTTGTGACTGCATGACCACATCATGCCAGACCCTTCTATCCTCTACTATGCCCTGAAGTCTGTCCAAGATGTTTGTTTCCGTGGCAGTATCTGTCCATCCTATCCTCTACTATCTCCTCTTTTTCTCTTGGGAGATAAATGAGATGATCTAGTGTTTCCACCCCTGAGGAGTTGTCCCATTTTGGTGTGATCCAAACAGTCAAAGGCTTTTCATTGTAGTAAATTAAGCAGAAGTCCATATTTTGTTTTGTTTTGTTTCCTAGAACTTCCTTGCTTTCTCTATAACTGTTACTTGTGATAGTGAATCATTGCAAACTGAATGTGTAAGTTGGAGGTTCTATTGGAGAATTTGGAGAACATTGCATTCATAGCTTGCCTGGAATAGAAGTGGATATTTTGTTTAAGTTCTTTCTATGTTCAGGATCTGATGTGTTTTGAGAACGGTGCTGGATCAGTTGTTATTTTTGTAAATGCTATAATTATATAATTGCTAAGAAAAATTTATATTAAATAAAATGATTGTAAAATATTCCTTTATCTGTGACATTAAATTTAAAATGTTTTGGCAAACCTACCAAAAAAGGGCATACCATTTGAGAAAACCTGCTCCTTTACATGACTATAAGCTTTTATATCACCTTTGTTCGTGTCATCCCTTTACCACAATGTTTCAGAATAGATACTCTGTTGTATCTAAATTGTGTAGCTAGAGTGGCACTTAAGATAGTCTTCCACACAAAGTAGGTACATAATAAATGATTACTTAATGAATAAATTATTTAATAAATCAATACAAATATAATGAATTTTTTTATATCTTACTTCAATTCAGATATCTCACTTGGGTCCTTTTCTTCAATCCATCCCATCTGCTTCACCAAGGTTGAAGCCTTATATCTTGCTCCTGCTTCTAGGCCAACTGCCAAACAGCACCAGCTGCTAGTAATGTCTTTCCTATATCATCCCACAAAATGTTTCATTAAAGAAATGGATCTTAGTAACCTTTTCCACCTCTCATAGTAATGAGAGGAGAATTTATGATTTTCCCTTTTCTTATAGTGTCCCAAGCTTCTTCTTCATTCAAAGTAGCATCTAAGGTTTGAAGATCACTTTATATATATTATCTAATTTTATCCTCATAAAAATCCTGGGATGTAAGTGCTATTATTATCATCCCCATTTTATATGACAGGAAGCTCAGAATTTAAGTAACTTTCTCAAGGTTACACATCGAGTAAGTGTCTAAGGTTTGAATTTGAATTCAGGTATTCCTGAGCTGAAGTCCAACAGTCTATTAACTACTCTATCTAGCTGCCTCTAAGTACCACGATTTCAAGGAGCATGTGCTATCTTAATTCTTCATCTCTCCTGGATTAGCAAATTTCTTTGCATACAGTAAGAATTTAATAATAATGTGTAAATTGAAATGAACACCATGATCAAATATTTATATGCATATAAACATTTCTAAATACACAAATATAATATATAACTTATAAGTGTTATTATTTTTCCTGTCCTGTTCAATATTTCCTTTCTCAGATTAAGAATATTTAGATATCAAATAAAGTGTTACTCTGAAAAGTAATGTAGCATTAAGCACAAATAAACATTTTTCATGTTGATAAGTAATGATTAAAAAATAATAATAATCTCTGGGGAAAATGACTTCAAGCAGCAGGACACATTTTCCCGTCAGTACCTGTTGTTGTTGTTTTTTTTTCCCCTCAGTATTCTGAATAAATACTTCAATTGTTCATTTTGTTTTGTCTGGACAAACATTTTCCTCACTTTCTAAATAAATTATTTGGGGAGAAATATTTCATTTCTCAACCGATAAAAAATATTCATTCTATAATTTATTTTTATATCATTGGTTACTCATTTTATATACCTTAGTGACCAGAAAACTTTTCATGTTAGAATTCATTTTATTTCTTCTTACAGAAAATTTTTATACAGAATATCAAGTGCAGACTTTGATATTGGAGGAAATTATATAGTTATAAGTATGCAGCCAAGATCAGTAAAGGGAAAAAAAGATGATAGATAAGTGCAATGATGTGAATGTTACCAAAACGTATCTTGTTTTGTCTTTTGTTTTTTTGTTTTATGGGCCAATGAGGGTTAAGTGACTTCCCCAGGGTCACACAGCTAGCAAGTGTGAAGTGTCTGAGGCCAGATTTGAATTCAGGTCCTCCTGAATCTAAGGCCAGTACTTTATCCACTGCACTGCCTAGCTGCCCGCTACCAAAATGAATCTTATTTTAGAATTAGAAGGGTATCTTCACAGTTATCAAGGGGAAAAGCTACTATAGTTAATGTGGGGTCCAAAATGAATAAGAAGTGTCAATTAATTAGTTAGTCTTGAATACAGTTATCAAGTAGGTAAGGAATTTTATAAAATTTTCACCAAAACTTTATACTTTAAATACTATAGGATTCAATAAAAATATCAATCTGGACCACATTAGAATATTATATTTATGTTTGAAAAGTTGTTGAAATTTGAATCTAATTTGCTACTTAGAAAGAATGGTGTGGTTTTTTTTTGAGGGGCAGTGAGAGTTAAGTGACTTGCTTAGGGTCACACAGCTAGTAAGTGTCAAGTGTCTGAGGCCAGATTTGAATTTATGTCCTCCTGAATTCAGGGCTGGTGTTTTATCCACTCGCCACCTAGCTACCCCAAGAGATTTTCGTTTTGTTTTGTTTTGCTGGGCAATGAGGTTTAAGTGACTTGCCCAGGGTCACAGAGCTAGTAAGTGTCAAGTGTTTGAGGTCGGATTTGAACTAAAGTCCTCCTGAATCCAGGGCTGGTGCTTTATCCACTGTGCCACCTAGCTATCCCTTGTACTTAATAATTTTGAAAGATCAAAAGAAAGTTATACCAGAAAGATCTATTTAATTAATATCATAAGAAAAAAGTATTAATGACTTATTTGGTGTGTGTTGCTGGGATTATAAAGACAAAAATGAAGCATTCTCTCTCTTTGAGGAGTTTATTCTCTATGGGAGGGAAATAAAATGTGAAAAAGTAAATAAACAAAATATTTCAAGAAAGAAAATAGTAATAATAAATGTGGTATAAAGGAATGCATCATATATAATAGGTAGTACTTATACTGACTGGTATAAAATATTAATCAAATTATAATAGTAAAAATAGACAAAGGGCATGCATGTGAGCTGTCTATGATGGGATTGTATCTAAAACAATAAAATAAAGTGGTCAGAAAGAAGGATGCACTGAGAGAAGGGAGAAGAAAGAGGTGGAATGGTATAAATTATCTCGTAAAAGAGGTGCAAAAAAGCTTTTATATTGGAATTTAAGATAGTAGGGATGACAGACAATGCTTGCACCTTAATCTCATCAGAATTGGCTCAAAGAGGCATAACATACACAGTTAGTTGGGTATAAAAATGTGTTTTACCCTTCAGAGAAGGAAGTGGCAAGGGAGATAAAAAAGTGTCTGATTTTGGAAGAGTACATTATGGGAATGAGGTGTCAAAAGCAAACCAAGTTTGAGGAGGGACAGAGTAAGAATAAAAGGGGAAAGAGAGAGAGAGACAGACAGACAGACAGACAGACAAAGGAGGAAAAGAAAGAAGGATATAGACAATAATCATAATTGTGGGGGAAAATACAGCAAGTTTCTTTGAAGTTGGATTACCTCATTTCTCAAATCTAGAGAAAACTGAGTTAAATTTGTAAGAACACAAATCATTCCCTACATCATAAATGATGAAAGGATATGAACAGGTAGTTTTCAGAGGAAAGGAGCAAAGCCCTCTGTTCTCATATTTAAAAAAATGTTCTCAATCACCATTGATTAGAGAAATGCAAATTAAAATTACTCTGGGATATCACCTCACACCCGTCATATTGGCTAATATTACAGAAAAGAAAATGATAAATGTTGGAGGGGAAAACTGGGACATTAAAGAACTTTCAGAAGTGTTGTTAACTGATTCAACCATTGTGGAGAGTAATTTGGAACTTTGTCCAAAGATCTATACATCTATGCGTACTCTTTAATACAGCAATACCATTACTGGGTTTGTATACCAAAGAGATTTTTTTTTATGCTGTAATGAGGCTTAACCGACTTGCCCAGGGTCACACAGTGAGTAAGTGTCAAGTATCAGAGGCCATATTTGAACTCGGGTACTACTGAATACAGGGCCACTGCTTGATCCACTGTGCCACCTAGCTGCCCTGAGATTTTATTTTTATTTTGAAAGAACTCTTACATGAAATAATATATTTACAGCAGCTCTTTTTGTGGTGGCAAAGAATTGGAAATTCAGGGGATGCCCTTCACTTGGGGAATGGCTGAAAATGTTGTGGCATATGTTTGTGATGGAATAGTATTACACTAAGAAATGATGATCAGGGTGTTTTCAGAAAAACCTGGAAAAACATACATGAACTCATGTGAAGTGAAGTAAGCAAAAAGAGGAGAAAAATTTGAACAGTAACAGCAATATCATTTGATGATTGGTGGTTAATGAGTGAGCTGTTTTCAGGAATACAATGTCCAAGAAAATTCCAAGGGATTCATGACATAAAATGTTGTCCATATTCAGAAGGGTGAAAAAAAAAAAACCCTGAGGGGCTCTTAATACAGATCAAAGCATATTGTGTGTGTGTGTTTGGTACGTGTTTCACAACATGACTAATATGGAAATGTGATTTGTATGATTTCACATGTATAATCTATCTAAAGTTGCTTACCTTTTTTAATGAATTTGCAAAAAATAAAAAAAACCAAAATCTTAAAAATTGCTTTGTATGTAGTTGGGAAAATATTTTATGAAAAAGTAGAGTGTCAGCATTTTGAGATGAAGCTATTTTCTTTTCTTATTTGTATACTCAGTCCTTAAAGTGCTTTTTGTCACAAAGTAAACACTTTAAATTTTTTATTAAATCATTAAAATTTTGTTCCTGTGGAAATAGAAAAAGTTCTTAGGAACATATCAGGATCTTCACGTGAGTGCACTATCTCTTCACCATCTACTCTAAAATGCCCAATTTGGACATGGAGTCAAGACAATGAGATTTTCCCTGCTAATATTTGTTCCCCTTTTCCCATATTGAGTAGCAATAAAGTTTGTTTTAATTTTTTTCTGCTTGGCCTTTTATTCTCTTCAACTAGACTCTTCCACATCACAGAACTGGTGGTAGTGCTGGTCAAAGAACAGCCTTGACTAGATAGCTATTGGGAGAAAGAAAGGAGGAACAAGAGACAAAGCCCTGTAAAGATGGGAATCTTCTTTGAGAAGTAATTGGTGGTAAGCTTTTTTTTTTTTTTAGGAAAGACACAATAGAAATATCAGCCGCATTATTAAGATGACAAAATGATGACTGAAAAAGAGAAACAAACTAAGAAGAATTTTTGAAGTCATATCAATAGAAAAAAGTACTTGGCATAACATAAATGAATTCTTAAGTATCTCTGAAATGATAATAGAACAAATCTGAGATACTTCCAAACAATTCAGAGAGTCAGTCAAAATAAAAGGAAAAGGAAATAAAGGAAATTGAATACCAAGTTAGAGGTCTTAGGTGAGAAATCAGCAAGAAGCAACACTAGTGAAATTATTTTTTTGAAAAAATAATGTTGGCAATTACATGTAAAAATAATTTAACATTTTTTTTTAATTTTATGGTCCAGATTCTCCCCCTACCCTCCACTCTCCCTAAGATAGTAAGCAATTGGATATGGGTTATATATAGGTAATCATGCAAAACATACTTTCATATTAGACATGTTGTGAAAGAAAACACTGATCAAAAAACAAAATAAGATAAAAAAGTGAAAAATACTATGCTTTGATCTGCTTTCAGGGTTCATCAGTTCTTTCTCTGGAGGTGGATAGCATTTGTCTTTAAGAATCCTGTGGAATTGTCTTGGATCATACTATTATGAGAATAGCTCTTTCTTAGTTGAACACTGTATAATAGTGCTGTTACTAAGCACTGGTTCTGTTCACTTCACTTTTTATCAGTTCATGTGAGTCATTCCAGATTTTTCTGATATCATACTGTTTGCTATTTTTTCTAGTAAAATAGCATTCCATTGCAATCATATACCACAACTTGTTTAGCCATTCCCATATTTTCCAATTCTTTGCCAGCACAAAAAGAGGTACTACACATACTTTTTTTTTTCAGGGCAATGAGGACTAAGTGACTTGCTCAGGGTCATACACCTAGTAAGTGTCAGGTGTCTGAGGCCAAATTTGAACTCAGGTCCTCCTGAATCCAGGGCCAGTGCTTTATCCACTGTGCCACCTAGCTGCCCCCACATGCTTTTGTATAAATAAGTCATGTTCCCTTTTTTAATCTCTTTGAGATACAAATATGGTAGTGATATTGCTGGATGAAACAGTAAACAAAATTTTATAGTCCTTTGGGCATAATTCCATATTGTTCTCCAGAATAGTTGGGTCAGTTCAAAACTCTACCAATAGTGCTTCAGTGTCCTAATAGTAGCATATTCTCTAAAATTTATTATTTTTCTTTTCTGTCATGTTAATAATCAATCTGATAGGTTTGAGGTTGTATCTCAGAGGGTTTTTATTTGCATTTTTCTAACCAATAATGATTTAGAGCATGTTTATATGACTTTGGATGGCTTTCATTTATTTATTTGAAAACTGCCTATCCATATCATTTCTCCATTTATCAATTAGGGAATAATTTGCATTCTTATCTATGTATTTGAGAAATGATGCCTTTATCAGAGAAATATATTGGATAAGTTTCCAACTTTCTGCTTTCATTTTAATCTTGTTTGCATTCAGTTTTTTGGTGTTTTTGAAATTATTAAAAAATGTAATACAATAAAAATTAACCATTATGCATCTTATAATGCTCTGTATCTCTTGTTTTACCATAATTCTTCCCTTATCCATAAATCTGACAGGTAAACTATTTTATAATCTATTTCTAAATTATGTGTTTATTTTAATCTTATCTTGGTTTATGATGTAAGATTTGTGCTACACCTACTTTCTGTCATACTGTTGTGAATTAATTTTTCAAAGATTTTAATTATTTTATGTCACTTTCTAAATAAATAATAGTTTTATGTCTCTCTCACACAATAGACTTGTGTATATATTATATATATGCACATATGTATATACACATGTGTATATATGTTTGTGCATGCATATACATATATGTGTGTGTAGTATGTATGTGGATATAAATGTGTATAGATGTGTGTATGTGCATGTATATATGTGAATGTATGTATAGAATATGAATATTTATGCCAAAAATAGTCAATGTATATGAGGTAAAAATAGTTCTCAAAAGCATCATAAAATACTACAACAAAGTAAAATAATGCTACAAATCAATAAAATAAGAGAAATGAAAATCAAATCAACCCAGATAGTTCACTTCACACTGTGCAAAATGGCAAAGATAGGAAAAAAAATTACAAAACTTAATGTTGAAGTGTTTGCAGTATGATAGGAACACTAATACATTTTTGGTGGAGTTGTAAAATAGTACAAATATTTTGGAAAGCAATTAAAAATTGTGTAAATAATGATATTAAAATGTTCGTATCCTGATAAGAAGGAAGTTCTCATGTACAACTAATAGCACTTTTTTAAATAGGAAACAATTAGAAATAATGTAAATGCATATTTATTGGGAAATGGTCAAACAAATTGTGGTATAAATTGTAATTATGTCTTTTGCATTGTAAGAAACGATGAATGTGATAAATACAGAAAAGAATAGCTACATTTACATGACCTAATTTAATATGAAATAGGCAGAGCTAAGAAAACAATATGCATAATTACTGCAATAATGTACACACCAACAAAAGTGAATTAGCAAAATTACAAACATCAAACATTTTTCAATGAAAATAAAGGGAAGACACACCCAATGCACGCCTTTGTTTAAGTAGCATGTCCTGGGGTGTGTAAATCTGATATGTTTTCAGACTTTTTCAATGTGTTTTTTTTTGTACTGATTTTCCCCTCTTTGTGTTCATAAATACTATGTGTTATGCAGTTACCCTCTAGGAGTAGAAAGGAGTAGGATATTGGGGGAAAATTAATGGTTAAAAAGACATTAATAAAACATTTAAGAAAATAAAAATATTTATTAACATATACTCTAATTCTTAGAGATGTCCATAAGTGAAGATTCAGGTATCAAGAGACTTAGGTGGAAAAATTCTTGCTCTTAAATTACTAGTTGCTTAATCATTGACAAATCAGTTAACCCCCCCTGAAATGGTATTCTTCATCAGTAAAATGAAGAATGTGTGCAGCATGTAGTTCATATAGTTGTTTTAGGTAAATATTTTGTAACATTTAATGAGCTATATGACTGTGAATTATTATTACTTTGTGAAAAATGATGTGATATTTTTTTCCACTTCCAGATCCTACTTGCATTTCAGGATACCATACTACAAAACGTAATATTAGGAATAGTGGTATCCATGGAATTCAAAGCTAATGTGGATCAATCATGAAGAGATGCTAAAGAGTTTGTCACAATATTTCAGAATTTCAGTATCTCCTTATAAAAGTGCAAATAGGAGTACAACATAATTTTGTTGTTATTGTACTCCAAAAGCTATCCTGCTTCTAAGGGTACAACACAGTTGTGGCACTGAGGAAAATACAGGGCTTAAAGTTTTGTTTTCTTTATAATAAGGATGTAATTTTTCAGATTCTTGGAAGTCTTAAAATAAATTTCTTTCCAAGGCTGTCAGATTGAGAGAACTACCTTGAAAAAGCCCATCATAATAAGGATAATAAAGTATGACAGAACCTGACTTACTTCCCAATGGTCTTCATTACTCTCATATAGATGGGCAGCATATGTTTGGAATTGTAGTTCATCCTCCATTTTTGAAGATATGACACTTTTTTGGTGTGGGGCAATGAGGGTTAAGTGACTTGCCCAGGGTCACACAGCTGGTAAGTGTCAAGTGTCTGAGGCCAGATTTGAACTCAGGTCCTCCTGAATCCAGGGCTGGTGCTTTATCCACTGTGCCACCTAGATGCTCCCTGAAGATATGATATCATGAATTGATATGTTGAGTTGCATACAAATTGGATTTAAGGAAGGCAAAGTTGTGCAAAGTTGTCAGCCTCATTCTCTCTTCCAGAGTTGTCTAAGTGCAGTGGCAACACAAAAGTCAAGATGATGGCCCAGAATATAGTGGAAGACCTTGGAATCTGTAATATGTAACCAAGCTCTAAGTGTCCAACAGTGCCTGCAAAAGCTGCTGAAAAGGAAGAAGAAAGTAAAGACTGAATGGCTTAGTTATTACCCTTTAAAGTGCATATCAGTGGAATAGCTATGCTTCTCGTCAATAATCTATTCAGTGCTACACTTTTGAACATGACTTAATGGGCAATAGAATAATTCTATTTACCCTGGAGGATAAAATAAATATCTTTGAATGGAGGGGCCTGTGAGTAGAAGAGTAACTATGATAGCTGTCTTTGAATATTTGAAGGAATTACAGCTGTTAGGGGGATCCATTGAGTTCTGTTTGGCTCCCAAGGACACAACCAGAAATGTGAGTTACGAAACATATGCTTAAGCTTCATAGAAAGATAAATTTTCTAATTCTTAGAGATGTCCATAAGTGAATTGTCCATTTGAAAGATTAATGGATTTCCTTTCACTAGAGGTCTTTGGGGAAAGTACAGATTAATAAATTATAGAGTATATTGAACAGGAAGTCTTCTCTAGGTGTGGGTTGGACTAGAGAACACCTAAGGGCTCTTCCACATTTGAAACTTTGGGTATCTCTTTCCTACAAGTAAATATATTAAGAGAAAAAGATAAGCCCTTGTTTAGTTTTACGAGAAAATGTGAACCATCTAATCAACTCATACATGTTCTTAAATGCTAAGAATCAAGGGAAATGATTAAGATGATGTCTTTTGAGTTTTTCATATTTAACATTTCTCGTGAAGTCTTTTTAAGACTCATGATTAGGTTGGTGATGGCTTTGTGTTCTTGAAGACGAATAAAGGGTAAGAAAAATTCCGGGAGGTTCTATATCCCTGGAAGGGCTTTAAACAAAGGCCTAGTGATGGATTATATATTTCTTAACTGAAGACCAAGCATTTAAGTTGAATGAAGTTTGTCACCAAACTGGGAAATCCTCTTTTTTCCTGTCAAAAACAATGCAGCAAAACTCTCTAGCAAGGCAAATCACTTTGCAGTCTGCATTTAAAAAATACAATATATAACAAAATAAACAAGACTTAAAATGCTGAAGTAAGCATGGATAGTATATTTATTTTACATCAAATTTATAATATAATGATATAAAATATCATTTATAATATATATGCATCAAAATACATTGGGAACCTTTTACTATTTATCCCTTACATTATATGCTCTACAAAGCAGCTATCTTTCTAATTCGTATTTTTATCCACTAAAGTACTGTGAGCAAAGTAGGGAATGAAGAAGGAATAAGTAATTTTTAAAATTACTATTGTGTCAGACACGGTTCTAAATAAGGCTCAAATATGGTTTCATTTGATAATTACACAATGATCCCCTGAGGCAGGTGCTATTATTATGCACAATTTACAGTAAAGAGAACTGAGGCAGATAGAGCTTAAGTGATTTATTCTGGGAGCTTATAAGCATTATTTAAAAAGAATACATTATTTAATGAATAAATGAATGAATTTCATAGGCCTCAAGAATAATTAAACTCCAAGATTTAAATGTTGAAGACTACACACACACACACACACACACACACACACACACACACACACACATTAAGCATACATGGTGGTCCAAGAAATCAAATATCCAAAATTATTATATAAATGGAAAGATTTATCAATATAGTCTTTAAGTTCATTGAATATCATCCTAAATGATATCAATAATTACTCAAAAAAAGTTGAACTCTCCATACAGGAAAATTCAAGTGGATCATCAATGTGTATTTTCCAAAGCATAATGTGATATGCAGCAGCTGGAGATACAAGCACATAGTACATGTCAATCCTGTACATGCTCTCTCTCTTTCTCTCTGTATGTATGTCTTTCCCCATAGCACATATAAATACATATGTATATAAACACAGATATAGACATATATACATACATAATAAATGTATATAGATATATTAATGTATTTATGTACACATATTCATGATTATATCTATATACATATTATTGAGTGTGTAAATTAACAGATAACTAGGGCAGAATTGAGTGAAATTCAGGCCAAATTGCTGACATAGTGTTTTAATCTCTCCAAAATTTTGGCAGCTGAGTGGCATAGTTGATAGGAGCACAGGATATAGGGTAAGGAACACTCATCTTCCTGAGGTCATATCCAGCCCCAATCACTTACCAGCTTCATGATCCTGGGCAAGTCACTTAACCTTGTTTGTTTCAGCTTCCTCATCTGTAAAATGCACTGGAGAAGGAAATGGAAAATCACTTTACTACATTTGCTAAGAAAACTCCAAATGCAGTCAGGAAGAGTCAGAAATGACTGGAAAAGGAGGCAGCTAGGTGGTGCAGTGGATGCAGCACTGGCCCTGAATTCTGGAGGACCTCAGTTCAAAATCTGACCTCAGATACTTGACACTTGCTAGCTGTGTGACCCTGGGCAAGTCACATCAACACCTCATTGCCTGAGAAAAAAAAAAAGAAAAGACAAAAGAAATGACTGGAAAAAAAAAAGACTGAATAACAACATTGTCTCAAAGAAAGGCCTAACTGACAAATATAACTTGTGTTCATTAGTAATGCAAAGTATGGAGAAAAACAAACAAAACATTTGAGTGGAACAAATATAAAATGCTGACTGTCTTCTAGATATTGCATCAAATTCCAGTTCAATTGATGAGTTTTCTCAAAAAAGGAGTTTCTTTAAAAAAAAAAAAAGTTAACATTTAATCTAATGGTTAAAAGATAGGCTGTTTTTTTCTTGCGTTTTACCCTGCATGAATTTGTTTTATGAATGGGGAAATTAAGTTTACTTGACAACTAGCGATTGAGAATGAGATGGGTACATACATAAAAACTCTTGAGTTTAACATACATTCACACACTGAAACACATATTCAGTTCCTATAATTGATGAAACTTCCAGTGAATTGGATCTTTATGAGGTTTATATTCTGAATGTAGTTTCATCAGGTATGTGTAGGGGAAGGGAAGGGAAGTGATTAGTAGTTTTCATAAAAACATCATAAGAGAGAATATTCTATTTTCACTCTAGTAAAAGAAGTTTAACTTGTATAACTACGAATTGACTACTAGCTATTAATCATTTTGTAACTAAATAGGGCAAACTCAGGATGATAAAGGAATTTTAATCTGAACACAGAGTGTCACCAAAGTACTATTGATTTTAGAAGTAATAAAATGCATTATTACAGACCCAGAAACTCATTAGCAGATAGTGGGGTGGGTCATATGGAAATCTATCTCATCACATTGGGCTTTGATTGTGTAAGTCTTAGAATTAATGTCCATAGATGACTGGCACATAGTAGATATATAATAAGTGCCTATTAATCAATGGATTGATTGACTAAAGTTGAAAAGAAAGAAAAAGAAACTAAAGATAGGATCATAAAAATCTAATACTGGAAATATAAAATTGGGGCTTATTTTTTAGAAAACCTTTTCAATTCTTCACTGATCAGATATATGCCTTCCAGATCCATCTATCTTTACTTTCATAGACATTCAAAAGGAATGTCACTGATAGGAAAAAAAAAAAAACAGATCCATCTAAGGAAAATGAATTCAAGCAGGAAAACAACATGAGGAAATATCCATGACATTGTATATTTGTCTGAGGAAAAAAAACCCAGAAATAAAAGGATAGCCTTTTGATACATAAAATTTTAAATTGTATTCATCAAATATACTAATATTCCCTGCAGCAGATGATTGTATAAAGTTGGATTAGAGTAGTGAAATCAGAACAGAAAAAAAATGTGATTGAATCATCGAGTAATATATTATGCTTGATATTACAAACCAGATAAATTAACTTGTCTCTATCTGGAAAGAGGCATCATATACTTCTGTTAGAACAGCTGTTCTAGCCTGAAATACATCACATATTAGCATCTTAAGTAGATCTCCTTTTCTCATAAAGTAAGCAAAACGCAGCCACCATGACCTTGATTGAAGGGTTTCAGAACCTAATTAAAGAGAAGCCTCAAGGTATTTCACAAACATGCCAAGTATGCCCTTCTGGCATTAGAGTGGTCCTGGGAGAGTTGTTCACTGACTGCCTCACTAAGTTAAGAAAATGCATTGCCAATTCTCTGTGGAAGAGCTGCTAATTAAAATGCAGATTCCACTATAGATGGAGACTGTATTTTCTACTTAAAGTAATATCTGGCAAGCCAGTTACACTTGACAGTACTAAGTTATTAAACAAGGAGAAAAGAAAACTCCGCAAAACCGAGCAAAGCACTGAATGGAACAGTTCTATTAATTGAGACTTAATCTGCTTAGTCGTTTTAATAAATCTGGACTCTGATCACATTACCAGGGTCAAATGGAGCATGAGAATCAAAAAGGAAATACCTTTTACAAGCTTGGAAAAATCAGCCCAATCCAGAGCATATTCATCTCTCTGTGAGACCCAGACACAGATATATTTTATTTTTATTTTTTGTTTGTTTATTTTGGTTTTTGGAAAGGCTCGCATTCTACAAGGATGATTTTATTTATTCTTTTTTTTATAGTCCATAGGGTGCATATAGATTTATATCAATGTGATATTAACTAATACTGTAAGGATATAGAAGATCTCACTCCAAATGTGACAATGGTTGAAGGTAGGGTATGCAGTGCATAAGTGGACAATATAGCATGCTGAGTACATATTAAAAGAAACAGAAAAAACATCCCTACTAATAGGGATTTATGCATGAAGAGTTTTATTCCAAATCTTCCAAACTATTTCTAAATTCTAATAATTTCTCAGTCAATGAATTTACAAGGTGGAATCCTAGAACTAGATCTGATCTTGCACACACCAACTCAATTTGAGCGCAATTTAAATCCTGAATTGGAAAAAAACTAAAACTAACAAAAATAATTGGAATTTATTTACCCACCAATACCTGGAATTTCAGTAAAGGAAAGAACTCACAGGTTGGCCATTGATTTTAAAGAGAAAGTGAAACGTAATTGTGAAACTTATTACTTTTGTGATATATCAAATACAGCCTTTTAAAAATATTCAGCTAAGCAACCTGCAGAGATATGATTTTTTTGTTAACATTGTAAGTGCATGCTTATAAGTACACGTTAATTCTTCTGGAATTTTATGTAGCAACAGAATTGAAAGTCAGTTAACACAAAACTCAGCAAAAACTGCTTAATTGTTTAAAGTGGATCTGGTGCAATGTTAGAAATGAGGAGTGCATCCCCATATACACAAAACTAAACAGGACAATGATCATAAATCACTATGCAAACAATTCTTTACTCAGAAATGACATCGAGGGAATTACTGCCGCACACACTATATTGATTCCCAAGATTTAATAATATTGTTTCCTCAGTAGCCTTCCAATTGGAGTCTGTTTAAAAAAATAGTATAGTATTGAGAGACAGAGCCAAGATGGTAAAGGAAGGCAGCAACTCACTCTGAAACTCTCCCAAAACCTCTCCAAATACCTTTAAATAATTCAATAAGACAATTCCTGGAGCAGCAAAACCCATAAAAGGGACAGAGTGAAATAGAAGGTGGGTAGGAAGGCCTGTTATACCTGGGTGAGAGTGGAGCCCAGTCAAGTACAAGCTGTGCCAGCACAGATCCAACCTTAGCATATCAGGAGCAGGCCTTGGAACCACTGAATCATCATCATCAGCACTGATTCTGGAAATCTCAACCTACAGAATGTAAGGGAGTTGAACAACTGATCAGAAGAAGATCACAGGGGTTCTCTTTGCTATCAGTGAAGGAAGACATTGAAGCTTCCAAGAAGAAATGTGAATTGGTCTTAGACCATGGAAGAACTCAGAAGATTTTGAAAAGCAAGTAAGAGAGATAGAGGAAAAATCAGAAGGAGAAATAAGAGTGATGCAAGAAAACCATGAAAGATGAGTCAGTAGCTTGGTAAAGGAGACACAAAAAAATACTGACAAAAATAACGCCTTAAAAAACAGATTAGCGCAAATGGAAAAAAGTGAACAGAAAGCATTGAAGAGAGGATGCATTGAAAAGCAGAGAGGGCAAAATGGAAAAAAGAGACAAAACATTCACTAAGGAGAAAAAAATGCAATAAAAAGTAGTATTGGCCTAATGGAAAAGGAGGCAGAAAAAATCACTGAAGAAATAGAATTGATTAAATGGAAAAGGAGGTACAAAATCTCAATGAAGAAAAGCATTACTCAAAAATTAGAATTGAGCAAATAGAAGCAAATGACTTATCGAGAAATCAAAAAATAAAATAAAAACTATAATTTGAAAGAATAATAGATGAGGGGGCAGCTAGGTGCACAGTGGATAAAGTACTGGCCCTGGATTTAGGAGGACCTGAGTTCAAATCTGGCCTCAGACACTTGACACTTACCAGCTGTGTGACCCTGGGCAAGTCACTTAACCCCCATTGCCCCACAAAAAAAAAAGAACTACTATGTAAACACTGATCTGGAAAATAGAGGGCCAGAAGAGATAATTATAAAATGATTGGACTACTGAAAACCATGAGAAAAATAAAAGATCATAGACATCACCTTTCAAGAAATTATCAAGGAAAACTACTGATTTTCTAGAACCAGAGTATAAAATAGAAACTGAAAGAATTCACCCATCACTTTCAAAAAGAGATCCCAAAATGAAACTCCCAAATGCCAGAGGAGAAAATATTGTAAGCAGCCAAGAGAAACAATTCTAACATCTTGGAGCAACAGATAACACAAGATTTAGCAGCTGTACTTTAAAGGACTGGAGGAATATGAGATTCAGGAGGGTAAAAGAACTGAGATCACCTACCCAGCAAAAATGAGTATGATCCCTTGGGGGTTGGTGGGGCTGGGAATGGTCCTTCAGCAAAACAGGGAGACTGTCAAACGTTCTTGGTAAAAAGACCAGAGCTCAATTGTAATTTGCCTTTCAAATACAAAACTCAAGAGAAGCATAAAAATTGTAAACAGGAAATAGAAAATTATAAGGACTTAAAAAGTTTAACTGTTTGCATTCCTACATGGGAAGATGATACCTCTGACTCATAACAACTTTCTTATTATTAAGGTAGTTGGAAGGCATATAAATAAACAGAGGGCAAAGGTGTGAGTTGAATATAAAGGGAGCGGTAACTAAAAAAAATAAGGGATGAGAGAGGAAAGTACTGGGGAGAAAGGGGAAAGGAGAGGGTAGAATAGGGTAAAGTATCTCACATAAAAGAGGAAGAAAAAACTATTATAGTGGTTAGGGGAGATGGGGAAGGGTGAGGGGGGATGAGTGAACCTAACTCATCAGAATTGGATTCAAAATGGGAATAAAGCACACACTCAATTGGGTATAAATTCGTCAGCCTTCAGTAAAGTAAAAAGAGAAGGGGTGAGTGATAAAGAGGGGCAGATTGGGAGAGGTTGTAGTCAGTAGCAAAACACTTTTGAGGAGGGACAGGGTGAAAGAGAGAGAATAGAATAGAAAGGTGGGGGATAGGATGGAGAGAAAATAGAGTTAGCAATAGTAAACTGAAAAAATAACTGAAGCAAGTTTCGCAGAAAGCCTCATTTCTCAAACATATAGAGAAGTAAGTCAAATTGATAAAAAAAAAATAATAAGTCATTCCCCAATTGATAAATGATCAAATATATGAAAAAGTTTTCAGATGGAGGAAATCAAAGCTATCTATAGCCCTATGGAAAAAAAAATGTTCTAAGTCCCTATTGATTTGGAGAGAACAATCAAAACAATCCTGGGGGTACTACCTCATACCTATCAAATTGGCTAATAGGAAGAAGAGAAAAAAAGACAAATGTTTTAGGGGATATGGGAAAAATAGGACATTAATACATCATTAGGGGAGTTGTAAACTGAATCAAACATTCTGGAGAGCAATTTGGAACAATAACCAAAGAGCTATAAAATCATGCATACTCTTTTTTTAATCATAAAAGTATTTTATTATTTTCCAGTTACATGTAAAGATAGTTTTCTTTTTTTTTGTTTTTGTTTTTTTTTTAAGTGAGGCAATTGGGATCAAGTGACTTGCCCAGGGTCACACAGCTAGTAAGTGTTAAGTGTCTGAGGCCGGATCTGAACCCAGATACTCCTGACTCCAGGGCCGGTGCTCTATCCACTGCGCCACCTAGCTGCCCCTAAAAATAGTTTTCAACATTTGTTTTAATAGGATTTTTAGTTCTGAATTTTTCTCTCACCCTCCTTTCCTCCCCCCTCCCCAAGGGTGGAAAACAATCTGATTAAAGGGTTATATATGTACAATCACATTAGACATATTTCTGCATTGGCTATTCATTCATATTTGAAAGAAGAATGCATCCCGTAACCTAGAAAATATCAATACTGGATTGGTATCCAAAAAGAGATAAAAACAAAAAGTTAAAGCACCTATATGTACAGAAAAGATTTGAACTCAGGTACTCCTGACTCCAAGGCTAGTGCTCTATACACTGCACCACCTAGCTGCCCCTTACATCAATTTTTAAAAACTTTTTGTTCCAAATTCTCTTCCTCCTTCCCTTACCAACCCCTTACCTCCAAGAACTCAAGCAATTCAATATAAGCTATACATGAGTAGTCATGCAAAACATTTCCACATTACCCAGGCTCTGAAAGAAAATGAATAAAAACAAAACTTCAGATAAAGGAACTAACAAAAAATTATGCTTCAATCTGTATTCATATACTAACAGTGTTCTCCCTGTAGATGGATTGCATTTTTCATAAGACCTTCAGAGTTGTCTTGGATCATTGCACTGCTAAAAATAAGCAAGTTATTCACAGCCGATCATCTTACAATATTGCTGTTATTTTGTACACAGTACATTTCACTTTGCATCAGCTCATGTAGGTTTTTCCAGGTTTTTCTTATAGCATCCCGCTCATCATTTTTTAATAGTAAACTACATTTATATAGTGCTTTAAAGAGAGATTTCCTTACAATAAACCCATGAGGTTGATAATTGCAAAGAGTAATAGATAATATTTATATGGTACCTTATACTTGAAAAAGAAGTTTCTTCACAATAGCCCAGCAAAGAAAGTAACATATATTTTGCCATCATCATCTTCATGTCATCGTCATCCATCCATCCATCAATCCTCCTCATCATCAATCAATCCTCATATTCATCTAATCGTCATCAATCCATCAATCAACATCATCATCATATTACATTACTCTTGCCTCTGCTTCAAATTTTTTTCAGTTACTACTGTTAACTGTTTCCATCCATCCTATTCTCCAGTCCCCATGATATTTTACTCCATTTTCTATCTTCTTTTACCTATCCTTCCCAAAAGTGTTTGTTTCCACCACTCTGCCCCTCCCTTCTTTGACCCCTCCCTTCTTTGACCCCTCCCTCCTTATCCCCTTCCCCTTCTACTCTCCTGCAGGGTTAGATAGATTATTCCACCCAAATGAGGGTGTAGGTTGTTTCCTCCTTAAGCCAACACTGATGAGAGTAAGGTCTTAGAGCCAATTCTGATGACTGTAATGCTCACTAACTGCCCCACTCCTCCCCCATCTCTTCCCCCACTCCATAACCCCTTCTTGCTTCTTTCATGTGAGATTTTACCACATTCTAACTCTCCCTTTTCCCCTCCTCTACTGTGATCCTACCCCTGCCCCTCAACTTTACCCTAAAGATGTCATCATGGGGTAGCTAGGTCACAGAGAGGACAAAGTACCTGCCCTGGACCCAGGGTGTCCCGAGTACAAATCCAGCCTCAGACCCAAGATATTCACCAACTCTGCAAACCCAGGCATGTCACCCAACCCTGACCACCCTACGCAAAAAAGGATAAACAAAAATTAATGCTTTACAGCTATCATCCCTTCATATTCAGTTCAGACCTGTGTCCTCTAAGTGTATTCCTTTCAGCTGTCCTAATATTAAGAAAGCTCTTATGAGTTAGAAGTATTATCTTCCCATGTAGGAATGTAAACAGTTTAATTTTTAATATCCCTCATAATTTTTTTCCCTCTTTACCTATTTTTTTTCTGGTGAGGCAATTGTGGTTAAGTGACTTGCCTAGGGTCATACAGCTAGTAAGTGTTTTGTCTGAGGCCAGATTTGAACTCAGGTCCTCCTGAATCCAGGGTCAGTGCTCTATCCACCTAGCTGCCCCATGCCCCCTGTTTACCTTTTTATGCTTCTCTAGGGTCTTGTATTTGAAAGTCAGATTTTCAGGTCTTTTCATCACAAATACCTAAAAGTCCTCTTTTTCATGTAAGTTTAATTTTCCCCCCCTGAAAGAATATACTCGGGTTTTCTGGGTAGGTGAATCTTGCTTGTTATCTCAGTTTCTTTGCCCTCCAGAATATCATATTCCATGACCTCTTATCCTTTAATGTAGAAGCTGATAGATCTTGTGATATCCTGACTGTGTCTTCACAGTACTTGAATTATTTCTTTCTGGCTGCTTGCAATGTTTTCTTCTTGACCTGGGAGCTCTGGAATTTGGCTATAAAAATAACTGGAAGTTTTCATTTTGGGATCTCTTTCAGGAGATGATCAATGGATTCTTTCAATTTCTATTTTAGCTTCTGTTTCTAGAACATCAGGGCAATTTTCCCTGACAATCTCTTGAAAGATGATGTCTAAGCTCTTTTGTTGATCACAGCTTTCGGGTAGTCCAATGATTTTCAAATTATCTTTCCTGGATCTATTTTCCACATCAGCTGTTTTTCCAAGAAGGTATTTTCACATTGTCCTCTATTTTTTCATTCATTTAGATTTGCTTTGTGTTTTTGTTTCTCATAAAGTTGCTAGCTTACATTTGCTCAATCCTAATTTTTAAGCAATTATTTTCTTCAGAGAGCTTTTCCCTTTGGCTTTTCAACCTGTTAACTTTTTTTTTTTAGTTTTCTCCATCACTCTCATTTTTTCCTCTACCTCTCTTACTTTATTTTCAAAGTGCTTTTTGAGCATTTCTATGGCCTGAGACCAATTCATATTTTTTCTTGGAAGCTTTGGATGTAGGAGCCCTGCTGCTGTTGTCCTCTTCTAATCGTGCACCTTGATCTTCCTTTTCATTAAGGAAACTTTCTATGGTCTGCATCTTTCTCTGTCTGCTCATTTTTCCTGCCTATTTCTTTACTTTTACTTCCTTCTTAAAGTGGGGCACTGCTTCCAAGATGCACTGCCCCAAGCTTCAGGGGGTCCAAGGTGGTATGATTTAAGGAGGGGCAGGTTCTTCACTTGCCTGACCTGTACTCTGGTCTGTAAATAACCCCAATCTTACTTGCTACTCAACCAGGCAACACAATTTTGTTTCACTGGGTTGATATCTCCAGTGAGCCTGTGCCCCTCCCTGACCTGGGCTGCTACTCAAGATTGCTTCCTGTTTCTCAGATGGGGTAGAATAACCGCATTCTGCCTCAGCTCCAGCAGAGACCCCTGTAATCTGCCTTTGGCCAACCACTTGACCCTCTCACCAGACCAGGAGCTTAGTTCCAGAAGATGCTGGTGCTACAGCCAATTCAGAGACTGCAGGAGTAAATTTCTCTGGTGAGGCCTGCCTGGAGCTGGATCTGTGTTGGTGTGACTGTGCAGTTGGGCTCTACTCCCACTTCAGCATAGCAGCCCCCTCCTGCTGACCTTCTAAACTGTCTTTGGCTAGAAAATTATCTCAGCCCATCCTTTTGTGGGTTCTGCTGCTCCAGGATTGTCTTATGGCATTATTTAAAGTTTTTTGCAGTGATTGTGTCAGGAACCCCAAGATGTTACTGCCTTTCCTCTACCATTTTGGCTCTTCCCCCGCCTACTTTCTTTATTTAAAAACAATGTTTATATTTTCTTTCACAACCTGACTAATATGGGAATGTTTTGCATGGCTATACATGTATAGCATATATTGAATGGTTTGCCATCTCAAACCATTGAGGAGGGAGGGTGAGGTAGGAAGGGAGAAAATTTGGAACTCAAAGTTTTAAAAAGTAAGGTTAAAATTATTTTATATGTAATTTAAGAAAAAATAAAATACTACTTTTTTATATAGCGTAGTAGAAAAAAACTTGCAATGAGTACCAATATCATGTACTGTGATGCTTACTCATACCTGCATTCATGCCTGATGAGAAAATTTCAATCACTTCTTTACCTTGTGCATTTAAACTAACCTTAATAGCATCTGGTCCAATGAGGATTACCTGAAAAATGAATTCAGAACTTTCATAAACCTTAGAATTCATCCAACATAAATACTTTTATAGAAGAGGAAATTGTGGTGCAAAGAGGGAAAGTGTCTGGTTTGAGAACCCACTAATATTAAATGATAGAACAGAGATCTGTGCCCAAGCATTCTTTTTCTGAATCCTACATTCCTCTACAACTGCTTTCTATATAATTACTGTTTGTCTCTGGAAAAGAAAAAAAAAACATATTTTATAGATAATTTGTAGGGTTAAATTGTTAAAATTAAAATAGTTAGATTTTAACTACAATTGTTTCCCCAAAAATGGCGAGCAAAATATATTTTTTATATATTGGCTCCCATTTTACTTAGTAAAAAATATTTTATTTTTATTTTCTCAATATTGGGGGTGGAGCCAACATGGGGGTGGAGGACACTGACTCTCTTAAGTTCTCCTCAAGACACCTGGAAATACCTTCAAAGAATGCTATAAGAAAAATCCAGGAGCAGCTGAAGCCACAAAAGGACAGGGTAAAATAATTTTCCAGCCAAAGACAACTTAAAAGGTTGGTAGGAAAGTTCTGTCCCACCTGGGTGAAAGTAGAACACAATCTACCATAACCAGTCCAGCAGACCCAGCCCCACCAAACCAGGAGCAGGCCATGGGAGCCACTAAATCAGCAATAGAAGCAATTGCTTCTGAAACTCAGCCCACAAAGGGTAAAGGGGTCAAACAATTGGCCAGATAGAAATTATAGGGGTCTTTTTGCTAGCACTGAGGCAAGACTGTTATTTTGCCCATACTCAAATGCAGGACACAGTCTTGGAAGGCTTTCCCAGGATGGGAAGGAGCACCAGCAGGCCAGAGCTTGCAGCTACTGTGGAGTTGTATGCTCTTCATAGTTTTCGGGCACAAAAGCAGGCTTTTGGTTGCTTGCAGACCAGAGCACAGGACAGGAGAGTAGTAAATATAGCTCTCCTTAAATCATACCACCTTGGACGAAGTAAAAAATTCCAAATTCCTAGAAGGATATCTGACAATAGCTGCACAGATACCCTAAAGCATGGGCCAGTTCACCCTCCACTTGGGAAGCAGTGCCCTACCTGAAGAAAGAGTTAAAAGTCAAGAAATAGGCTGGAAAATGAGCAAACAGAAAAAAATGTTGACCATAGGAAATTTCTATGGTGACAAGATAAAAATACACCCTCCAAAGAAGATAACAAAGTCAAAGCTTCCAAGAAAAATATTAATTGGTCTCAGGCCATAGAAGTACTCAAAAAAGTTTTGAAAATAAAGTAAGAGAGGTAGTGGAAAAAATGGAAAGAGAAATGAGAGTGATTCAAGAATATCATGAAAAAAAAGTTAACAGCTTGGTAAAGGAGAAACAAAAAAATTCTGAAGAAAATAACACCTTAAAATACAGACTATGTGGAGCAGCTAGGTGGTGAAATGGATAAAGCACCAGTCCCAGATTCAGGAGGACCTGAGTTCAAATCTTGCCTCAGACACTTGACACTTATTAGCTGTGTGACCATGGGCAAGTCATTTAACCCTCAATGCCCCGCAAAACAACAACAAACACCAGACTACGCCAAATGGTAAAAGAGGCACAAAAAGACAATTTGAAAAAGAATGCCTTGAAAAGTCAGATTGGACAAATGAAAAAGGAGTTATGAAGAAAATAACTCCTTAAAAATTAGGATTGAGCATATGCAAGCCACTGACATTATGAGAAATCAAGAAACAATAAAACAAAACCAAAATAATTAAAAAATAGAAGGCAATGTGAAAAATCTCATTAGAAAAAAAAACTGACTTGGAAAACAGATCCAGGAAAGATAATTCAAAAATTATTGGACTACCTGAAAGCCATAATGAAAAAAAAAAAAGAAGAGCCTAGAAATCATCTCCTAAGAAATTGTCAGGGAAAATTTCCCTGATATTCTATAACCAGAGGGTAAAATAGAAATTGAAAGAATCTTACAATCACCTCCTGCAAGAGATCCCAAAATGAAAACTCCCAGGAATATTATAGCCAAATTCCAGAACTCCCAGATCAAGGAGATAATATTGCAAGCAGCCAGAAAGAAACAATCCAAGTATTGTGGAGCCACAGTCAGGATAACAGAATATTTAGCAGCTCCTACATTAAAGGATCAGAGGCCTTGGAATATGATATCCCAGGGCAAAGAAATTGGCATTACAACAAAGAATCAACTATCCAGTAAACCTCTGTATAATCCTTCAGGGGGAAAAAATGGGACTTCAATGAAAAAGAGGTATTTCAGGCATTCTTAATTCAAAGACCTGAGCTGAATAAAAAATTTGACTTTCAAATACCAGACTAAAGAGAAACATAAAAAGGTAAACAGGAAAAAGAAACCATAAAGGATATTGAAAGGGTAAACTGTTTACATTCCTCCATGGGAAGATGATACTTGTAACTCATAAGAACTTTCTCATTATTAGGACAAGGATAAAGGTCACAGACATGAGTTGAATATGAAGGGATGATATTTTAAAAATATAAGAGGGGAGAGAGGAATGCACTGGGAAAAGGGGAAAGGGAGAGGTGGAGGGCATAAATTATGTCGCATAAAATAAGCAAGGAAAAGCTTATACAGTGGAAGGGAAGATGAGGGAAGTGTGGGGGAGTGAGTGAACCTTACTCTCATCAGAATTGGTTCAAAAAGGAAATAACAGACACACTCAGGTGGGTATAGTAATCTGTCTTACTCTGCATGAAAGTAGTATGGGAAGGTCATGGGGGCAACATAAGGGAGAGCAGATTGGAGAGGGAGAAATCAGAAGCAAAACACGTTTGAAGTGGGACAGGGTGAAATGGGATAGAAAGTAGAATAAATGGTGTGAGGAGGGAATGGGATGGAGGGAAATACAGTTAGCAATAGTAACTGTAAAAAATATTTTGAAGGATGTTTAACTGATAAATGCCTTATTTCTCCAACATATAGAGAACTGAGTCAGATTTATTAAAATTGGAGCCATTCTGCAATTGATAAATGTTCAAAAGATATGAACAGTTTTCAGTTGAAATAAAGCTATCTGAAGCCACATTCAAAAATGCTCTTACTCAATTTTTTTGTGTGTGTGTGGGGAGGGCAATGGGGGTTAAGTGACTTGCCCAGGGTCACAGAGCTAGTAAGTGTCAAGTATCTGAGGCTGGATTTGAACTCAGTTATTCCTGAATCCAGGGCCAGTGCTTTATCCACTGTACCCCCCTAGCTGCCCCCTCACTCTTAATTAGAAAGATTCACGTCAAAACAATTCTGGGGTAGTGCCTCATGCCTTTCAGATTGGCTAATAGTACATAAGAAAATGACAAATATTGTACGGGATATGGGGAAAATGAGATATTAATGCACTGTTTGTGGAGTTATAAACTTGAATGAATCATTCTGTAGAGCATTTAGGAACTATGGCCAAAGGGCTATAAAACCATGCATACTCTTTGACCTAGAAATATCACTAGTAGGTTGGTATCCAAAAAGAGATAAAAAACAAAAAGTTAAGGGACGTATATATATAAAAAAAAGTTATAGCAGCTCTTTTCTAGTAGCAAAGGATTGGAAATTAAGGGAATGTCCATCATTTGGGAATGGCTGAACAAATCGTGGTGTTTGATTATGATGGAATACTATTTTCTCTAAGAAATGATGAGCAGAATGCTCTCAGAAAAACCTGGAAAAACTTAGACATGCTAATACAAAGTAAAATGTATTGTGTACAAAAGAATATCAATATTTTAAGATGATCAGCTGTAAATGACTTTGCTATTTTCAGCAATACAATGATCCAAGACAACACTGAAGAACTTATGATGAAAAAAATACTACCCATTGCCAGGGAAAGAACTGATGGTGTCTGAATACAGATTGAAGCATTTTTTTTTTAAATTTTTGGTGAGGCAATTGGGGTTAAGTGACTTGCCTAGGGTCACACAGCTAGTAAGTGTTAAATGTCTGAGGCCAGATGTGAACTCAGGTCCTCCTGACTCCAGGGCCGGTGCTCTATCCACTGCGCCACCTAGCTGCCCCTGAAGCATTTTTTAAAACCTTATTTTTTTTTCTTTAGGTTTTTCTTTTTTGTCTCTTTTTCTTTCACAGCTTGACTAATATGGGACTATTTTGCATGACTACACATGTATAACATATTGACTCACCTTTTTTTTTTTTAGTGAGGCAATTAGGGTTAAGTGACTTGCCCAGGGTCACACAGCTAGTAAGTGTTAAGTGTCTGAGGACAGATTTGAACTCAGGTACTCCTGACTTGAGGGCCAGTGCTCTATCCACTGTGCCACCTAGCTGCCCCGACTCACCTTCTTAAAGGGGGGATTGGGGAGGGAGGAAATAAGATAATTTGGAAAACAAAGTTTCAAAAATGGATGTTAAAATTGATTTTACATGTAATTGGGAAAAAGTGAAATTTTAGACAGTTTCTCAACATGGAGAATTTCTAATGTGAGAACTTCCTCTAACAATTCAGGTCACAAATCAAAGTGACAATTTATATTGAACTCAAAGTCAAACTATGCTACATTGCTTTTCTAAGATAAATAAACAAGGGTAAACTGAATTGGTTAGGAAGAATTAATTAAAGCTGTAATGCCATAAATAGGAGTAGCCATACTTTGATAATAACCACACTAGTGTAGTTCCTGGTAGCTAGGAGTTGCTTCAGGGAAGAGTCAATGGGAGAAGAAAAGTTTGCTATCCATGAGTTTCTTCTTCATTTGCATGCTCATGCCATATAATTTTACAAGTCCAGACGTTCTGGGTTCTAATTTATTCTTAGACTTTCCCAAGATCTTTGAACTTGGTTTAGGATATTTTTTTTCTATTATTCTTTTTTTTATTGTTGTTGCAAAAACTTCTAAGACCGATGAAGGAAAGAAATGGTGAAGTCTCCAAGCCATAGAAAATAGGTTTATCGAGAGAGGGTACCAGTCTCACAATAAAGCTGGTCAGTCAGGGGTAGTACCATAAAGACCCTGAGGTCTACAGGTCCTTTACTTTTATACCCCTAGGGGGCTTAAATACTTATATACTTTACTATTTTAAGACATTAACACCCATTTTATCTACATCCCAAGGTCAAATGATACAGTTCATACAATCAGTTGAGATCCTGAAATTCTTACAGATATTCCTTTAAGTGTTAATGGACAGGGAGATCCTTGTTTTTGGACACAAAGGTCATGTCCTTTTGGTTGAGTGGTTGACCATCTAGGACATCATCTTGAGGACCAGGTGTTCATATACATGACAATATGTCCTGGTCAGTCATGATCTCAAATGGGTTTATTGGTCTGCTTTAGCTTGAGCAATACTATCTTTAGAAGTTGTGGTTAACCACAATGAATACAGTACAAGGGATTTAGTTATTCAGAACAAGATCAAATTTACAATTCATTGATACCTGAAAACACATTATTGCATGAGCTTAAGCTGTTAGGAGTATGTAAAGAATAATTGCATAATTTCTATGCTCTATGCTATAAGTAATCAAAGAGCACTTAATTTAGAGTAAATCACTATTTGTAGTCTATTATACTGATTGCTATCACAATTAAATCTCTTATTTAAGGTGTGGGGAAAATCTTACTCACATTTTTATCAAGTATTTTAAAAAAATATTTTCATTTTAAACTTTGAGTTCCAAATTCTCTCCCTCCCTACCACCCTACATGGTCAATGAGTAGGTAAGCAGTTATCATATCAATTATACATGTGGAATCATGCAGAAATATTTCTGCATTACTCACGTTTCCAGAAAAAAGCAAGAAAAGTTTTATAAAAATGAGAAAATTATGTATCAATTTGTACTGGGAATTCAGCAGTTCTTTCTCCACAGGTGGATAGTATTTTTTCATCATAAATCCTTTGGAATTTTCTCTGATTATTGCATTGATCAGAGTACCCAAGTCTTTTTCAGTAGATCCTCATTATAACATTGCTATTACTCTGCACATTCATCTTCCAGTTCTCATTTTTTTCTGAACCACCCCATATCATTTCCTACAGCAAAGCCATTCCCCAATTGTTGAGCATGCCCTCAATTTCCAATTCTTTGCCAAAAGGAAGAGGTCCTATAAATATTTTTGTACATATAGGTTGGTTTCCTTTTTCTTGGTTCTCTTTGGGATACAGACATAATAGTGCTATTATTCTTTTAAAGGGTGTGCACAATTTTATAGTTCTTTGGACCTAGTTCCAGATTCTTCTCCAGAATGTTTGACCTAGGTAATCATTCAATGAACAGTTCATTAGTGAATATATTTTTCTCTTATTAGCCCCAGCATTTGTCATTTCTGATAGGTGTGAGATTGCATCTCAGTTATTTTAACTTACCTTTCTCTAATAGTTATTTAGAACACTTTTGTTTTCACATATAGCTATAGATACCTTTGCTTTCTTCTGACAACTCTTTGTTTATGTCCTTTGGCTATTTATCAGTTGGGGAATAGCTCTTATTTTTTATTAATTTGACTCAGTTCCATGCTTAGTATAGACTTGAGAGAAACTTGCTGTAATATTTGTTTTTATATTACTTCATTGTATATGGCACATTTTTACCAAAATGTAGTTTCCCTAATTGTTCCTTTTAATTAGGTTTCTTTTAGTTTTGCTTTGTCTGAGATCATGATTGCTATCCATGCCTTTGTTTTATTAGCATATTAAACTCTACTCCAACCCTTTATTTTAACTCTGACTATTTCTTTCTGTTTCTTGTGTGTCTTTCAAAGGCATATTGTTGTATTCTTTTTTTTTCTAATCCATTATACTATCCACTTCCATTTTATGAGTGAGTGTATTCTGTTTACATTAAGTATTGTGGTTAATAAATGTGTATTTTTTAGAGTTCTGGAGGTAGAGCCAAGATGGAGGAGTGAAACCAGGAAGTTTCCTGAGCTCTCCCAAATTTCTATCAGAAACAACATTAAATTAAGCCTCTCAACATATTCTGGAGTTGTAAAACCTGCAAAAAAATCTAGGGTGAAACAATATTCCAACTTAAGATAACCTAGAAGATCTGCAGATAAGATCTGTTTTATCTGGGTAAAAGTAGAGCAAAGCTTAGTACAGAGGGTGTCTGGGTGAGCCAGCAAAAGTCTTAGTCACAGCACAGATCAGCAGCTGAGGACCTGAGTTTCCTGAGCTCAGCAAGTTAGTGACACAGCAGGCCACATGTGAAGCCTCCAGTCCCAACAGTGCTGACACCTCAGAGCAGAAAGCTGGTGACTTGGCCCCCAGGCCCCAACAAAAGAAGCTCTGGGCAGTGTATGTTGTACCCCAGGAGCAGAACTCAACCTTAAAGGCACAAAAGAGACTAAAATAAAAAAATATGAATAAGAAATAAAAAATTACCTTTGCTATTTATGGTTACCATGGGGGGAACCATCTTATTCAATAACGTTAAAATATTTACATCTCTACATGAGAAGAAGATACTTTTTACTCTTGAGAACTGCATCTTTATTAAGGCAGATAGGGGGAGTACGCACAGGCCCAAAGTGTGGACATAAATGGATTTTGATGTGATGTTATTAAAAAAATAAACTTAAGGGGAAACAAAAAGGGTTATACTGGGAGAAGGGGAAACAGAAGGCAGAATGGGGTAAATCACATCAAATGAAAAGGCACAAAAAATTATTACAACAGAGGGAAAGAAGGGAGGGGTGAACATTGTTTTGACTTTACTCTTATATGATTTGGCTCAAAGAGAGAATAACATGCATACTTAATTGGATACAGAATTCTATCTCATCCTATAGGGAATAGCATTCTATCTTACCCTATAGGGAAGTAAAAAGGAAAACGGGAAAGCAAAGGGTGGGGTGCTGATAGAAGGGAGAGGAAAACTAGGAATTGAAAGGGGAAAGAACAAGCCGAGGTGGGACTGAAAGAAGGCAGGGTAGACTGAGGTGGCCAGAAACACAACATTAATGAAAAGGGACAGGGGAAAACAAAAGAGAAAAATGCAAACAAGAGAAAAATAGAATGCAGGGAAACACAGTTAGCAATCATAACTGTGAATATGAATGGGATGAACTCTTTTATAAAGCAGAAGCAGATAACAGAGTGGATTAAAAAACAGAATCTTACAATATGTTGTTTACAAGAAACACATTTGAAGCAGAGATACACACAGAGTAAAGGTAAAAGGCTGGAGGTGAAGTAAAAAGAAAAAAAAAAAGCAAGAGCCGGAATGATCTCTGAGAAATCAAAAGCAAAAATTGACCTAATTAAAAGTCAGATGCATAAAGGCAGAAATAGTAAATGCATCCTTTTCAGATCATGATGAAATAAGAATTATTTGTAATAAAGGGTCATGGAAGAATAGTACAAAAAAGAATTGGAAACTAAATAATCTCATCCTAAATAATGAGTGAGTCAAACAACAAATCATAAAAATAATCAGTAACTTCATTCAAGAGAATGACAGTAATGGGACAACATACCAAAATTTAAAGGATGCAACTGAAGCAATTTTTTGGAGAAATTTTATACCTCTAAATGCCTGAGCTAAATATAGAAAGAGAAATTCAAGGAATTGGGTCATACAACTAAAAAACAAATACAGCACCCATTCCTATTAAAAACACAAAAGAAAATAGTAACAAATGCAGCTTTCCTTAAGAAGATAAACAGTATTTAACTTACACCATCAGCAAGCATTATATGAAATGGGGATAAGTTAGAGGCATTCCAAATAACATCAGGAATGAAACAAGGATGTCTATTATCACCACTACTATTCAATATTATATTAGAAATGTTAGCCTTAGTAATAAGAGAAGAAAAAGAAATTGAAGGAATTAGAATAGACAAGGAAGAAACAAAACTATCACTCTTTGCAGAGGATATGATGGTATACTTAGAGAATCCTAAAGAAAAAACAACAAAAAACTACTTGAAAAAGTTAACAATTTTAGCAAAGTTACAGGATATAAAATAAACCCACATAGTCCATGATCATTTCTATATATGACCAACAAAGTCCAGCAGCAAGAGATAGAAAGAGAAATTCCATTTAAAATAACTGTGGCCAATATAAAATACTTGGGAGTCTGCTTGCCAAGACAAACCCAGAAAATATGTGAACACAATTACAAAATACCTTTTACACAAATAAAAACAGATCTAAACAAAAGGAAAAATAGAAATTGCTCATAGGTAGTGTGTGCTCATATAATAAAAATGACAATTATACAGTGCCACACTACTGTAACAACTGGAGTGACGTCACCTGCTGGAGAGTTACAGTAGGAAAGTTCTGCCATGAGGAGAAGGTGTCTGAGGGCAAGCTATGTGGTCAGTTCCTTGGTGTCAGGAAGTGACGTCTGCTCATGAGTACTGTCTATCAAAGCTACCAGGCAATCAACTTGAGGAGCCTCCCATTTCTGGAGGAGAACATGAAGTAGGAAGCAGACGCTGGTGGAGGGGTTCTTCCTCTTCGTGTTCAAGACATTGGCTTGGTAGCAGGACTTCATGTGGGAGGGTAGGAAATCTAGGATTTCCATGCTATAAGAAATCTGTTTTCAATCTTTCTCTCTCTTTACTATCTTATATCTTTTAATAAACCCTTAAAAGCCTAAACTCTTGGTGAATTTATCAGTGATTTTAGCCAGTTTCCACCCAAAACTGGGAGGGACAGATTAGAACCCACATTTAGATTTTCAAACAACACACCAATCAAACTGCCAAAAGAGCATTTCATAGAGCTAGGAAAAAAAAATAACAAAATTCATATGGAAGCGCAAAAGGTCAAGAATATCAAGGGAATTAATGAAAAAAATGCAAAGGAAGGTGGCCTAGTTGTACCAGATTTAAAACTATATTATAAAGCACCAATCATCAAAACTATTTGGTACTTGCTAAGAAATAGAGAGGAGGATCAATGGAATAGGTTAGGTACACAAAACATAGCAGTAAATGAATACAGAAATATCCTGTTTGATAAATGTAAGGACTCTAGCCTCCAGGATAAGAACTCACTATTTGACAAAAACTTCTGGGAAAACTGGAAAATAGTATGGCAGAAGCTAGGTATAAATGAACATCTTATATGATATATCAGTTTGTTGAGCCATTCCCTAATTGCTGGGCATTTCTTAGATTTCTAATTCTTAGCAACCATAACAGAGAGCTGCTATAAATATTTTATTATAAACATGTTTTTCTCTTTTTGGGGATGTCTTTGGGATAAAAACCTGGAAGTGGTATTGCTAGATCAAAGAGTATGCACAGTTCTATAACACTTTGGGTATAGTTCCAAATGGCTCTCCAGAATTGTTGGATCTTTTCACAACTCCACCAACAGTGGATTAGCATCCCAGCTTTCCTACATCCCCTCCAACATCCAAAATTTTCTGGTTTTGTTATATTTGCCACTGTGACGGGTGCAAGGTGATACCTCAGAGATGATTTAATTTGTATTTCTCTGATAAATAGTGATCTTGGACATTTTTTCATATGTCTATAGATACCTTTAATTTCTTTGTCTGTGAACTGCCTGTTTACAACGTTTGGCTATCAATTGTGGAATGACTTCTATTTTTTTTTTATTTGACTCAGTTCTCTGTATATTTCAAAAGTGAGGTCTTTAACAGAGATATTTGTTTCAAAAATTCTTTCACAGTTTTCTACTTCCCTTTTCATCTTGGTTACATTAATTTTGTTTGTGCAAAAGCTTTTTAATTTTATATAATCACAACGATCTATTTTATATTTTATTTTACTCTCTATTTCTTCTTTGGTCCTAAATTCTTCCTCTACCCATAAATCTAACAGATAAAAGATTTCATACTCTTAATTTGTTTATGTTATCATCCTTTTTTGTGTAAATTACATACCTATTTTGATCATCTATTAGTTTAAGGTGTGAGATGTTGGGCTATACATAGTTTCTGCCATACTTTTTTTTTTTCAGTTTTCCCAGAAGTTTTTGTCAAATAATGAGTTTTTGTTCTAAAAGCTTGGATCTTTGGGTTTCTCATGTACTAGATTACTATAGTCATTTATTGTAGTGTAATTTCTATCTATTCTATTCCACCTGATCTATCTCTCTATTTCTTAGCCAGTACCAGATTGTTTTGATAATTACTGCTTTAGTACTGTGGAGCCATAGTCAGGATAACACAAGATCTAGCAATTTCTACATTAAAGGAGGAGAGGGCATGGGATATGATGTTCTTGAGGTCAAAGGAACTGGGATTGCAACCAATAATCACATACCCAGAAAAACTTATTATAATCTTTCAGGGAGAAAAATGAGACTTAAATGAAGAGGACTTTCAGGCATTTTGTGATGAAAAGACCTGAGCTGAATAGAAAATTTGATTTTCAAATACCAGATCCTAGAGAAGCATAAAAAAGTAAACAGGGAGAAGAAATAATGAAGGATATTAAAAGGTTAAACTTTTTTACATTCCTACATAGGAAGATACTATTTCTAAACCATAAGAACTTTCTCAGCATTAGTTCAGCTGAATGGAATATACTTACAGGGTACAGGTGTGAATTGAATATGAAGGAATGATATCTTTAAAGCCTTTAATTTTTTTTTGGTGGGCAGTCGCAGGTGGGTGGCTTGCCCAGGGTAATGTAGCTGGTGAGTGTGGGGTGTCTGAGGACAGATTTAGGTTTGGATCCTCCTGGGTCCAGGGCTGGTGCTGTGTCCACTGCAACACCTAACTGCCCCAAGTTGATATATTTAAAAAAAAATAAGGGGGGAGAGGAATGCACTAGGAGAAAGGGAAATGGAAAGGTGGAATGGGGTAAAGTATCTCACATAAAAGAAGCAAGAAAAAGTATATGAAGTAGAGGGGAACATGGGGAAGGTGTGGAGGAGTGACTGAACTTTATTCTCATCAGAATTGACTCAAAGAGAGAATAACATATACATTCAATTTGGTAAAGTAATATATCTTGCCCTGTGGGAAAGTGGGAATAGATGGTAATAAGGGAGTGGGGTGAAGGAAGGGATGACATATTAGGGGAGTGGGCAGTCAGAAAAAAAATAATTTTGAGGAGGGACAGGGTCAAAGAAGATAGAAAAGAGAGTAAATTCCAAGGGAAGGGAATAGGATGTAGAGAAATACAGTTTTCAATAGTAATTGTGAAAATAAAATTGAAGCAAGTTTGTCTTACAGGCCTCAGTTCTCAAACAAAAAGAGAACTGAGTCAAATTTGTTAAAATGAGAGCCATTCCCCAGTTGATAGATGATCAAAAGACATGAAGTTTTCAGATGAAATAATCAAAGCCACCTATAACAATATGAAAAAAAATGCTCTAACTCACTATTGATCAGAGAGATTTAGGTCAAAACAATTCTGGGTACTACCTCATGCCTACTGAATTTGGTAATAGGACAGCAGAGGAAAATGATAAATGTGGAGGATATGGGGGAAATGAGACATTAATGCACTCTTGCTAAAGTTGTAAACTAATTCAAACATTCTGTAGAGCTATTTGGAACTATGGCCAAAGGGCTATGAAACCATGCATACTCTTCAACCTATCAATACCACTACTAGATTGGTATTCTAAAAGAGATTTTTTAAAAATTGAATTTGAAAGCCCATCAGTTGGGGAATGGCTGAAGAAATTGTGGGATGAGATTGGGATGGAACACTATTGTGCTGTAAGAAATGATGAGCAGGATGCTTTCAGAAAGACTTATGAAAAATGCAGTCCATCTACAGAGAAAGAACTGAATGTATCTGCATATAGATTGAAGTATATTTTTTCTTGTTAGTTCCTTTTTCTAAAGTTTTTTTGTCTGTTTTCATTCACAACCTGACTAATGTGGAAATGTTTTGCATAACTGCACATGTATATCGTATATTTAATTGCTTGAGTTCTTAAGGGGGGTGGGAGGGAGGGAGGAAGAGAATTTGTAACATAAAGTTTTAAAAATTTGTTAAAATTTGTTTATACATGTAACTTGGGGAAAATCCTAAATAAATAAATAAGCAAACAAACAAATAAATAAATGATCTGTAAATAATTAAATGAATGAATGAATAAATGATCCAAAAAAAGTACACATCTGATTTAAAGCATTTCAGAGTCTCCCTTGGTGTCTTTGTTTACCAAGAGAAACTACTGACCAATTTATTGATTGCAAACTAGTCTAACTAATAAATTGATTACTAATTGAGCAGAAAAAACATAATTACTGCTCAATAATATAGTTTGAAATCTGGTACTGCTAGGCCACCTTCTTTTGTATTTTTTTCCCTTGGTTCCCATGATATCCTTGAACTTTTGTTTTTCCAGATGAATTTTATTATTATTTTTCCTAGCTTTATAACATTTTTTGATAGTTTGGTGTAGCATTAAATAAATAAATTAACTTAGGTAGTATTGTCATTTTTATGATATTCGCTCTACCTACTCAGGAACAATTAATATTTTTCCAAATGTATAGATCTGACTTTATTTCTGTGAAAAGTTTACTGTAGTTCTGGTCATATACTTGCTGTGTTTGTCTTAGGAGGTAGACTCACAAGTATTTTATATTAGCCACAGTTATTTTAAATGGAATTTCTCTTAACATCTATTATTTCTGGACTTCATTGGTAATATATAGAAATGCCGATAATTTATGGGGCTTTATTTTGTATCGTGCAGCTTTGCTAAAGTTAATAATTTCAAGTAGCTTTTTAGTTGATTCTCTAGGATTTTCAAAATATGACATCATATCATCTGCAAAGTATGATAGTTTTGTTTCATTATGACCTTTTCTGATTCCTTTAATTTCTCTTTCTTCTCTTATTGCTATAACTAACATTTCTAATATGATATTAAATAATAAAGGTGATAATGTACATCCTTGCTTCACACATGATTATATTGGGAGGGCTTTTAGCTTATCCCCATTACAGATAATGCTTGCTGATGGTTTTAGATAAATAGTACTTATCATTTTAAGGTAAGCTCCTTTCATTCCTATGCTCTCTAGTATTTTTAATAGGAATGGTTGCTGTATTTTATCAATAGCCTTTTATGCATCTATTGAGAAAATCATATGATTACTGTTGCTTTTGTTATAGATATAGTAAATTATGCTGATAGTTTTCCTAATATTGAACCAGCCCTGGATTCCTGGCTTAAACCCCACCTGGTCAAAGTGTGTGATTCTTGTGATATATTGCTGTAATGTTTTCACCAGTGTTTTATTTAAATTTTTGGCATCAATATTCATTAGTGAGATTGGTCTCTAATTTTTTCTCTGTTAATAAATAAATATTTTTTAAAAAATGTGTACTTTCTTCCATCCCATTTTTTTCCTGTATTTCTTCTCTATCTCTACTTTTATACTCTCCCTCAACAAACTATATTTATCTTCTAATCCCTGCCTCCTTAATTTTCCCTTCATTCTATTATTCCTCCCCCCTGCCTTTTGTCCCCTCCCTTCCATTTTTCTCTTTTGGGTAAATTAACCACTAAGTATAGTTTTCTCTCCTTGAATCAAATCTTTTTTTAAATTATAAAAGTATTTTATTATTTTCCAGTTACATGTGGAGATAGTTTTCAACATTTATTTTTATAAGATTTCTAGTTTCAAATTTTTCTCCCTTCTTCCCCTCTCTCCCCCGTCCCCAAGACAGCAAGTAATCTGATATAGGTTAAATATGTACAATCACATTAAACATCTTTCTGCATTAGTCTTGCTGTGAAAGAAGAATCAGAGCAAAAGTGAAAAACCTCAAAAAAGAAAAATAACAGCACCAAAAACAAAAGAAATAGTATGGTTCAATCTGCATCCATATTCCACAGTTCTTTTTTTTCAGGATTTGGAGAGCATTTTCTATCATGAGTCCTTTGGAACTATCTTGTACCATTGTATTGCTGAGAAGAATCAAGTCTATCACAGTTGATCAACACATAATATTGGTGATACTGTGTAAAATGTTCTTCTGGATCTGCTCATCTCACTCATCCTCAGTTCATGTAAGACCTTCCATGTTTCTCTGAAATCTGCCTGCTCATTGCAGCACAATAGTGTTCCATTACATTCACATAACACAACTTGTTCAGCCATTCCCAATTGATGGGCAATCCCTCAATTTCCAATTCCTTGCCACCACAAAAAGAGCAGCTATAAATAAATATTTTTGTACATGCGGGTCATTTCCCCTTTTTTTATGATCTCTTTGGGAAAAAGAAATAATAGTGGTATTGCTGGATCAAAGGATATGCACAGTTTAATAGTCCTTTGGGAATAATTCCAAACTGCTCTACAGAATGGTTGGATCAGTTCACAGCTCCTCCAGCTATGTATTAGTGTCCTTGAATCAATTCTGATGAGTGTGAGATTCAAGTATTGAACACCACCACATCCCATTTTTCACAACTATAAAAGCTCTTCCTTATTTCCTTCTTTTATGTGAGAATCACAACCCTCTCCCCACCATTCTACCTCTTCCTTCCTTTTTTTTCCCCAGTGCATCCCTCTTTCTGATTCCACTGTTTTTTTTTTTTTTGGAGATTATTCCACCATCAACTTGCTGTCTATGTAAACTCCTTCAAACTTTCATAATAAGGATAAAGTTCTTAAAAGTTACATGCATCATCTTCCCATTAAGTATTCTAAGCTACTTACTAGCTATATGACACTGGGAAAGTCACTTAACCCCAATTGTCTCAACAAAAGAAAAATAATTCTAAACAGTTTATTTTTATTGAGATCCTTATGACTACTCTTTCATTTTTTACCTTTCTATACTTTTCTTGAGTTTTGTATTTAAATGTCAAATTTTTTATTCAGCTCTGGTCTTTTCATCAGAAGTACTTAAAGTGCTCTATTTCATTAAATGATTATTTTCCTCCCTAAATGATGCTACTCAATATGCTTGGTTGTAACCACATCTCTTTGCTTTTTAAAATATCATATTGTAAGTTTTCTGCTCCTTTAATGTGGTAGCTTCTAAATTTTGTAAGATTCTGACTGGGGTTCTACTGTATCTAAAAGGTTTCTTTCTGTATTTTAGAAGTTTCTTTTTTTTCTTTTCTATTTAATTTTATTCATCCATTTATTCAGTTATCTTTTTGTTTATATATTTATTCACTTATTTCTTTTACCTGGGAGCCCTGAAATTTGTCTCTAATATTCCTGAGAGTTTTCCTATTGGGATTGTTTTCAGGAATTGTGGATTCTTTCAATTTCTATATATTTTTTTGTTTTGTTTTTTTTCTTCTCTTCCCACGCATCTAAGATATGACGGTAGTTGACCTTGATAATTCCTTGAAAAAAATATTTCTATGGTCTTTTTTTTTAATACTATAGTTTTCAGGGAATCCAATATTTCTTACATTACCTATCTATCCTCAACCTATTTTCCACTTGTTAGTTCAATGAAATTCTTTAATTTTTTTCTCTTTGTTTTTATTCTTTTGATTTTTTGTTTGTTTTTTGGGGGATTTTGTTTGTTTGTTTGTTTGTTTGTTTTGCATTTGATGTCTCATGGAGTATTAGCTTCCAATCACACAACTCTAATTTTTAAAGAATTCTTTTCTTCAGTGATCTTTGTGTCTCTTTTACCATTATACCAATTCTATTTTTTGAAATGATACTTTTTTTTGGTGGGGCAGTGGGGGTTAAGTGACTTACTTGCCCAGGGTCACACAGCTTGTAAGTGTCAAGTAACTGAGGCCAAATTTAAACTCAGTTCCTCCTGAATCTAGGGCTAGTGCTTTATCCACTGTACCACCTAGTTGCCCCAGTAATGTTATTTTCTTCATTATTTTTGTACCTCTTTTACTAAGCAGTTAATTTTCTTTTCCTAATTTTCTTGTATCACTCATTTCTTTTTTCCCCAGATTTATCTTCTGCCATTCTCATCTCTTTCTTTAACCATTCTAGGAATTCTGGTTAGGCTTGAGTCCAATTGGTATTTTCTTTTTTGGTGGGGCAATGGGGGTTAAGTGACTTGCCCAGGGTCACATAGCTAGTAAGTGTCAAGTGTCTGAGGCCAGAATTTGAACTCAGGTACTCCTGAATCCAGGGCCAGTGCTTTATACACTGCATCACCTAGCCGCCCCCTCAATTGGTATTTTTTTTTCAGGGTTTGTTTATAGGATTTTTCACATCTTTGTCTTTCAGCTTATAACTTGTTCTTCCCTCTCACTATAGTATCTCTTTATTACAATTATGGGGGGTTGTTTGTTTGGTTGGTTTTAGACCATTTTTAAAATTTTGAGGTTTTTGTTAAAATTGTGCATTGTTCACCTGAACTTGGGGAGGCACTGTCTTAAGCTTCAGGTTTTGTTTATTTGGTATTGTGCTACTGTTTTCAAAGATAGTTCTGGGTTCTGTGAATTTTTGATGTTTCCCAGGAGGTATGATCCTAGGAGAAGAATGGTCATTGTTCTCCTACTCCACACTTTGTTCTTTACTCAGGAAGGACCCCTTGTCCCCTGCAGCCAAAAGTGATAGCACTTTTTTTTTGCACTTGAATTGGATTCAGGGACCCTCCTTCCTTGTGAATGATCACAAAGGTTACTCTCTGCCCTTTAATTGCAAACCAGAACTTCATGTGGTAAACAGCGTCTCCAATCAGCATGAACTATACAAAATGACAGCAAAGAATCCCTTCTGATCTTATTCTGACCATTTTTCCAACCCCTTCACATTTCTAGGCTGAGAGCTCTTCAAACTGCTGCTATTGCTACAGCTGCTATTGTTGCCACTGTGTGAGCTCCTGATAATTTTGTATCCCAGAGTCACAAACTTCTCCTGCTAACCTCTTAAATTTTCTCAGTTCAGAAACATGTCTCACCTTGACATTTTGTTGGTTCTGCAACTCCAAAATGTTATTTATTTATTTATTTTTTTTAGTGAGGAAATTGGAGTTAAGTGACTTGCCCAGGGTCACACAGCTAGTGAGTGTTAAGTGTCTAAGGTCAGATTTGAACTCATGTCCTCCTGAATCCAGGGCTGGTGATCTATCCACTGTACCATCCAAAATATTATTTGAGCCATTATCTTTTTTTTTTTTTTTTTTTTTTTTAGTGAGGCAATTGGGGTTAAGTGACTTGCCCAGGGTCACACAGCTAGTAAGTGTCAAGTGTCTGAGGCCGGATTTGAACTCAGGTACTCCTGAATCCAGGGCCGGTGCTTTAACCACTGCGCCATCTAGCTGCCCCTGAGCCATTATCTTAAAGTTTTTTGAACAAGAATGTTGAGAGAGTTCAGTTGGATTGACTCTAATATATCATCTTCTTTTTCCATGATTTTGAGTGATGCATTGCTCCTTGAGGACAGGGACAGAACTGAATTTTAACCATCCCATCAAGCTCTGCTAAACGTGACTAGTTTTTGTTTTGACTTAACTGATGAAAATCTGAAGCTTATGTGTTGAAATGAGTGTTAGCTTCTGAGTTATCATGAAGCCTCCCCACATTCTATGTTCTTTGACTGTTTTGTAAATGGGGCAAGGTGCTAGGGAAACAAAGACAAAAATCAGAGTCATATAAGACATTTAATCTCTAAGAACCTTAATTTCTTCATTTATATAATAGAGGTAAAAGAGTTTTATTGATAATATTTTAATTATTATGTTTAATATTCAATTATTATGTTGGTGTGAGGAAAGTCATTTTCAAACCTTAAATTTCTGTACACAAGTGACTGATAATAAAAACAACAGGAGGGCAGGAGTTTGGACTAAATGTCATCCTTCCAAGTCTATGATTCTGTGCATCCCATCATCCCCATCTTTGTATTTTTATGTTACTACAGTTTAGTACTATATAAGTTGAGAGATGACCTCTCAATATTTCTTCCTTTTAGAGAAAGAATCCCAGAGTATTTGAGAATATTTCTATCTGGACAAAGTTGGGGAACAATTGCTAAAGAGTTTTAGAAAAGAACCATTCTGGCCAGAAGAGTCTAGTAAATACCCTGTTGATGAATATTTAGAAAGACATAATTAAGTCTGTCCATCAAACACTGTCACTTGGAAACAACAATAACAAATAACAGCATTTTATCTTAATTTTGTGAATGGTCAAATCATTTTGAGTTTACTTTCTTTTTCATTTTTTGGGGGGTAGGTAGAGGAGGGGAAGGAAGAGAAAGAAATTCAGATGTATATATAGAACATGATAATTTTAAGCCATAGGTACTATTTTTTTCATCTCTTATGGTTCTCTAGATCTTATGGGAGCAGGTAGCTGGAAAAAATGAAAACAAATGGTATTAATATCTTCATTTTCAATGTTAGCCATGTTTAAAGAACATGGTGTTAATCCACATAAGAAATATATTTGTATAATAAGAGAGGATGAACATGTGATAAAAGAAAGTACACCAAGTCTGAGTTTCAGAGTTATTTATCTTGGCAAGGTCTAGCATATATTATCTCCAGTCCACTGAGAGAGAGGATTACTATGTTCATGGTTGAATAATTGGTACAACACAGGCAATAGTTCTGACTCTGGTTATATTATGGCTTGTCATCCTCTCAAAAATTTTCCATTTTTATCCTCAATAGTTCTTTAAACTATAGTCCTCAGAATGCATGGTCAAGGCAGTTACTTATTCTATAGCTATAGCTTTTTATATAGGTCCAATATGAGTGTTGAATAAGCATTATATCTGTGAATTGTCTAAATGTATAAATGTGGATGTACAAATGTGGTATACATACATATTTCTGGAATGTCTGGACACTGCATTTTTCAAGTATACCTCAATTTTGACTTTGAGATGAGTGAGAGACAGGTTGTGGCTGGAAGTTTCATCTTTCCCTTCCTTATCTCCAATAAGATTATTGGCCGAGAAAAATACCTTTTTGTTTCCTCAAGTATTGGTTGTCTAAGTATACATGTGTTGTACATGTAAGCACACACACATGTATATGCACACACAAACATAAAAATACACACTTGTGTGTATATGTATGTGTATGCATGTATATGTTGTGTATGTATGTATGTATGTGTTTGTATGGGTTCAGAAGGAAAGTTGGGGCTATTCAAACTCTTCTAATGTGGCTGGGTTAACCAGAAAAATGGACCTAGAAATGATGTCTTCAGTACTTATTGTATATTTAATAATTCTGTGCTTCAAGCATCCCAGATTATATTCCTTTTGGCATCAGTCAGAAGCCTTGCTTGGCAAAGAATTGTTCTACTGATTCAGAGAATGTAGTGTATTGATATAATTGAATCCAAAGATAATATGCTTCCCCCTAAAAAAAGAAGTGACTTGTACAAACCTGATTGCAGACTCCATTCATACTCTGCTGTGGTTGACTTGGCCTAGCATGACTCTAATTTATTACTGAAGGAAGCTGGAACTCTTATATTGATCACAGGACTTTTTTTTTTTTACTTCTATATATAAGTTCATAAAATTGGTGAAAAATACTACTGACTGTGACACCACTGATAATCACTGATTACTAAGGTGGTTACTCTCTGATTCAATTATAATAACTCAAAATTACACATTCCCTTCATTATTTCCCTTTTTACCTTATACTATTCTCATATTGTGTGTCTCTGTGTGTATAATATATTTCATACACACATATGTATGTGTATGCGTACATACATATGCATGTGTATATGTATGTATATATGTATGTTACAGAATCAATATGTAATATAATATTATATGTATAATACTATATTACATATTTAGTATGAATAATTATATTTATAAATATATTAGAAGCAGATAGGTGGTAAAGTGAATAGAGTGCTAGGCTTGAAGTCAGAAAGACCTGAAATAAATCAGTTGTCAGATATTTTCTAGCTATGTGACCATAGGCAACTCACTAAATCTCTGCCTACCTCAGTTTTTCCAACTGTAAATTGGAGGTAACAGCATCGATGTTTAAGGATTATTGTGAGGATACAACAAAATATATTTTAGAGCATTTATTAAAGTGTCTAGCACATATAGGCACTTAATAAATGCTTGTCTCCTTGGCTATTCCCTATTCACATATAAAGATCAAAATTAATACACATATATTTTTAAATATATAAATTCTTTATTTCATGCAAATATAGCCAATATATTGTGTATTTAATGTAAATATATTTGAATATATATGAATGTCAATATATTTACATATTTACCTATATGTATGGAAAAATCTTTTTGAAGTTGTCACCTTTATTGATTGTTAGCCAAAACTGTATGTTAATCTTGTTTGTCTTCATGCCTGAGGCAGTCATCAATTATTCATTCTATAAATGAAAAGTGATCAAGAAAAATAGGGGGGGTTGAATATATTGTTATTTTAGCAGGCCCTCTGGTGTCTCTTTCTAAACTTATATTCATAATCATAATTCAGTGTCCCTAGAGGATGACTAACCACTCTCCCTCATTTAGTAGGGGTAAATTGGAAAGACTACTTTTCTATTACTGAAGTACATGGACCCATACTAGTGTCTTTTCCATCAAGAATATGCCAATCAGAAATAATTAGCTTAACTCTTCTTTTATAACATGACCAATGTGGAAATATCTTTAATATGATTGAAATGTATAACCTATAGCAGATTGCTAGCTGACCTTAGAAGGGGGTAGGGAAGGGAGGATGACAGAGAAATTTGGAACTCAAAATCTTATAAAAGTGATTGCTAAAAACAATCTTTAAATATAATTTGAAAAAAGTCTATTAAAATGGGACAAAAATAATTAGCTTCTATAAAAAGTTTTTCACTAAGTATATAAAGAATATGGGGCCCCAAAAATACTTTTGTAAGCTTCATTACATCTGTTCAGTGATTTGTTGATTAGAATCTGGCTTTCTACAAATTGATTGATTAGTGTGGGCTAGAACTTCATAGTTACATTTTGATTATAATGTGGAGGATATTTTACAAAATTTATTGGAAAAGATACAAACTGTTACAAAGAATGAAATAAAAATATATATGAAAGATTGAATAAGATAAATCTCAAACTAGAATGTAAAATAGTATTAAAAGGTAAATGAATTAAAGGATGTAACAAAGAGAATCTCTGAATCATTTGAGTCATAGGATAGGAAAGAAGGTTTCCTCAGATGAAGTGAGTTATGAACTTTAAAAAAAAAGCATACCTGCTCCACAAAACAATAAAAGAGTTTCCCCAGGTACTCCTGTATGCAAGAGAAACCAAAAAGGCAAATCTATTCTGTGATGTGGAAGTGATACCTACCTTGAAAGAAAGTTATAATATCATAATTAATTTTTGATAGCCCAAGAAATAAATAATGAATGTCAAAAGACATGTCAGATACTTTGACCATTATATTTCAAAAAAATTGGATATGATAGACATGAGCACAGAGAAATAAAATCAGATTTTGTCCTGAAAAGAGATGAGAGACTATCATAAATTCTAACAATAAACATAGAGATGATCCAACTGATGGTGAAATGGAAATTTACATGCAAACGAAACTTGTGATTATGGGGAAAATGTGATCCTAGGACAGCTGTTGGTAATCAATAAGAATAAATGGAGAATAAAATCATGCCGGGACACTGAAGACAAGTAAATATCCCATTTTTAAATGGATATTGTATTATACAGATTGGTTCTGAATCTGTTCTTTATAAACAAATAGGCACATCTTATGATTAGCCATCAGAGAAACAATAAAGAGAATTTTAAATGAATGAATGACCTATGAGCATTTAGAAAAGGAAAGAATGATAATTAAAAGTCATGATGAATTCATTAAGGCTAAATGATACTCAATCTGATTTCCGTTTTTTGTATTGTCATTGTATCAGGTAAAACATGATGTAGAATATTGGGATTATAGTAAAGTATTTGGCAAAATCTTTTATGATATGTATTTGGCCAATGTAGAATATATGTGTTGTCTAATACTGTGGTTATGAAGTCATAGCTGTCTGAATTATCTGTTTTATTCAACAGGAATTCTAAAAGTATTTTTAAAGTAACTAGGTTATATGTGAATGAGGGATATAAATGGAAAACCAAAAGATATAGTGCTCTAAGACTTCAAGAAGTTTATGTTCTGATGAAGTATATATAAATTGAAATAAATGAATATGGAATAATTTGAATAGAGAGATAGTACCAACAACTTGGAAGATAAAGAAAGTCTGCATAGAAAGTGGGATCTTAGTTAGACATAGAAGGTTAGGATTTTTAGGGGCATATATGAAGAAACAATATATTTCAACCATAAGGAGAGAAACCTTTGCATAGGCAGTGGGAAGTTATGTACTTTATTTATGGAGCAAGTAATCTAGTTGGGATAAAACACAAAATGTGTGAAAGGAAGGGATGTGGGGGGCAAACTAGAAATTTAAAGTACAGACTACAAAGTGATTTAAATATCACACTAAGAGGTATGCTTTATCAAATATTCTTTAGGGAGATACTTATGGTTTTTGACTAAGACAAAAATATCATCAGTGCTAAATTTTACGAATATTGTTCAGTCATTGTGGTTAAAAAAGTGAAAAGGGGAGAAATTGGAAGGAAATGAGAGGGCAATTAAATATTTGTACAACTTCTAGGGGTGGAAGCAAAATAGAAGAGAAAAAAGCAATCAGCCAAACTCTCCCAGCATTCCTCTCCAAACAACTTTTTAAAAAAATCTCAAATTGAATTTTGGAGTGACAGAAACAAAAAAAAGTTCAGAGTGAGACATTTTTTTTTTCCCCAGTTCAAGACAACTTTGGAAATCAGAAAAAAAGTTATTTGTGACATAAGGAGGAGAGAGCATGTCCCAAAGATTATGTAAGTGTAATACTAGTGGTGGAACTAGGTGATAGTGACAGAATCTACAATAACTTTGGAAACTTTCAAGCCTGAGACAGTAAGACTTAGCGATTGGCCAAAAAGAGATTACAGGGAACCTCTGTACTAGTACTAGATGCAGGATCAAATTTTTTTTTTTTGGAAACTCCATTGCCCATAATCACATCTCGGTCACAACTGAAGAGCATAGAGGAGCACTTTCAATCAAGAAGAAGCAGAATCCCTGAGGAGCAATATCACTTTTGGTACTAAAGGAGTGGGAATCTTGAGGAAGAGTATCACTTGTGATCACAAGGAAAGAGGGTCTAACATGTAATGTTATGGATTATAATCCCATGGAATGAGTAACCATTCTTGGGTAAGGACCAGTTTATATACTGGGGCAATTATGACCTACTAGCTCTCTCCTCAGCAAAAATTTCCAGATTTGTTTAAGAACTTGCTATAAAGAAGACAATCATGTCAAAACAGCTATAAAAAAGCCTCAAAGGAAAAAAAAATGAATTGTATACAAACTCCAAAAAAATTTGCTAGAGGGTAAAAATGATTTCCAAAATCAAATAAGAGTGGTAGAAGAAAAATCAAGTAGAGAAATGAAAGGTAGGGAAGGAAATTATTGGAAAAATAGACAAGCAAGTAACTCAGTAAAGATGCACAAAAATACTAAAGAAAATGTCACATTAAAAAAATGACCCAAATATGAAAGGGAATACAAAAATTTCTGATGAAAACAAGTCCTTAAAAAGCAGAAATGGCCAAATGGAAATAAAAAATATAAAACCTCACTGAAAATAATTCCTTAAAAATAGAATTGGGTCTCCTTTCAAAACATGACTAATGTAGAAATATGGTTAATATAATTGTACACAAACACATACACACACACATATATATATACATACACACACACACACACACACACACACACACACATATATATCCAATATTAGATTGCTTAGATTGCTTGGTGTCTTAGGGAGTGGAAGAAGGAAGAAAGGGAAGAAAAGAAAAAAATTTGGAACTCCAAATCTTATAAAAAATAAATGTTGAAAGCTATTTTCACATGCTACTGGAGAAAAATACTATTGAGATTGGAAAAAAAAAAAGAAATGACCTAATAAAAAATAGAATTAGACAAGTAAAACTGATTCCATGAGACAAGAAGAAATGATAAAACAAAATCAAAAACATAAAACATAGAAGTAAATGCAAACTATTTTCTTTTTTTAATAAAGTATTTTATTTTTTTCCTGTTACATGTAAAGATAGTTCTCAACTTTTGTTTATACAAGCTTTCCAATTTCAGATTTTTCTCCCTCCCTCCCCCCTCTCTTAGACAGCAGGTAATCTGATATAGGTTTTATATATATATAATATATATATATATATATATATATATACACATATATATATATACATAATAACATTAAACATATTTCTGCATTAGTCCTGTTATAAGAGAGAAATCAGAGCAATGACGAAAAACCTCAAAATAGAAAAACAACAGCACCAAAAATAAAAGAAATAGTGTGGTTCATTCAGCATCTATACTCCACAGTCCTTTTTTTTGTGCCTTACACTAGAAAATTAAGCAACCCTGATATCCTAAAAATCAGAAAGTAAAATAAAAATTGAATGAATCCAAATATCACCTCCCAAATGAGATTCCAAAATGAAAATTCCAGGAATGGTATAGGCAAATTTCCAAACTAGGTAAAGAGGAAAATATCACAAGCAACTAGCAAGAAACAATTTGAATGTTATGCAGCCAAAGTTAGGATAACACAAGATTAAGAAGCTTCTACCTTATAGGATGTGAGGGTTGTGGGTTGTAGGTATGAAACATAAACAAGTGGTAAAATAGGATGGAAATACACTGTTAGTAATCATAACTGAAATTGAATGGAATGAGCTCTTCCGTAAAATGGAAGCAGATAGCAGAGTGTTTTAAAAACCAGAATCCTACAATATTTTGTTTATAAGACACACATTTAAAGTAGAGAGATTCCCACAGAATGGAGGAAAAAGACTGTAGGAGAATATGCTTCAGATGAAATAAAAAACAAACAACAAAAAACAGGGGTAGCAATCCTTATCACAGACAAAGAAAAAGCAAGAATAGACATAATTTTAAAAGATAAGGAAATAAACTACAGCTTGCTAAAAGGTACCATAGACAAAGAAGTTATATCAATACTAAACATCTATGTACCAAGTGGATGCTACAGCATCCAAATTCTTAGAGAAAAAATTAAGTGAGTTACAGGAAGAAATAGATAACAAAACTTTACAAGTGGGGGACCTCAACCTCCCCCTCTAAGAACTAGATAAATATGATCACAAAATACATTAAAAAAATAAAGTCGAATAGAATTTTAGAAAAAAAAAATAATAGACCTCTATCTATCTAAGGGAGCCAGCATCTCTGCTCCAGCCAAGCCGAGGTCCCAGGCAAAAAAAAAAGCCTCACTCCTCCTTCCTCCTACCAGAAGCCTCCTGTGAAACAGGAAACAGGGCCATCTATACACACAGCTCCAAGCTAATTGATTGGCAGCCCTGTCTGACAGAGCTAACAGGTGGCTCTACAGATGCAAGTTCCAGACACCGAGCAGCTTCCGGATGCTGGCCAACTTCTGGAGGCTAAAGTCACATGACTTCCAAATCACATGCTCTCTCTTCATGGAAGAGCCTCTCCACAATATCTCTCCAGCAGGGGTGCCATTCCAATTCTCACACTAGCATATTTCTTCATTTTCAACCTCATGTTAAATTTGGGCTCTTCCTCTTGAGTCAAATGTTCACTCTCCCAAGATCTCACTTTTCCATGCTGTGGTTTTCAGATCTAATTCTGGGCACCATTTGTTTTCAGTTCTTCCAAGGTGATATGATATAAGGAGATGTGTGTTTACTGCTCTCCTGGCCTATGTTCCTGTCTGTGAGCAACCAAAATCACCTTTTTTCTCTCCTGGAACTGTGACCAGTGTACCTTCTCCCCTTTGGCCACAACTCTCATATTAATCTTCCTGTTTACCTTGGGACTGCAATCTAGATACCCTTATAGGCAATGCAACACAATCCTGCACCCAGTCCTTGCAAAATATGCCCTATAATCTCCTTCTGACCAAATTTTCCAGTGCCTTGATTATCTGTGGGCTTAGAACTCAGGATTTCACTGCTGATTCAGTAGCTCCAAAGGATTATGCTGGATTGGTTGGGTGCTGTCTTTGCTTGACTACACTGTTCTTACTCCTACGACACTTACCTTTCTTGTTAACCTTCTAAGTTATATTAGGCTGGAAATTGTTTCATCCTTTCCTTTCCTTGGTTCTGCTTATCCAGAATTCATTTTGAACCCTTATTTGAAAGTCATTTGGAGGGGAATTTGGGGGAGCTCAGGGGTGTTCCATGCTTTTTCTTTCCTATCTAGGCTCTGTTTCCATATGATCTCCATTGGAATATTTTCTAATCCAATATTAGGAATTTTGCTTACTTTTCATGAGAGTATGCTGTTGTTTTTATCGTTTTTTTTATAAGTGGTAATCTTGGGTCAGACAAAAATATAATGTGCCTAAAAAGTGCCCCAGTGCTTACACCTATGTACTGTACCAGAAAAAGAATTGTAAAAATATTATTCCTTTTGACAGAGGAAAAAAGGAGTATGTTATGGAAATAGTTTTAGTGATTGGTGAATCTATAACATACAATTCATCATGAAAGAAATTATACAAAATCAGGCTTGTATCATATTCTAGTTGATCAATATCTGGTGCATTTCAAAAGCATGTAACATTTGCTTTTTAATATATAAAGTAATATAAACATTAATAGCCATTGTTTGTCAAGGTTCTTACATAGAAATTCAATTCAGCTTTTTAAAATCTCTTTTTCTATGTATCATTTTCCATACAAGTTAGATTCCATATACTTCCCTTAACATTCCTCTTTGTTCTGCACTGTCTTTTCTGTGAATATGTTTATTTTTTAATCAGGCTTATGCAGAACTTCCTCTACTAATTGTAAGGCTTGTAGTGACACCACCTGATAGAAAGTTACTGTAGGAAAGCTCCACCATGAGGAGAAGGCAACTGAGGGCAAGCCATGCGGCTTTTCTTTGGCCTCAGGAAGTGATGTTTGCTCGTGGGTACTGTCTATCAAAGCTACCAGCCAATTAGCTTGGAGGTGTGTGTGTGTGTGTGTGTGTGTGTGTGTGTGTGTGTGTGTGTGTGTGTGTGTACATGAGATGTTCCCAGTTTCACAGGTGGCTTGTGGGAAGAAGAAGGGGTGGTTATCTCTCTTTCGTCAGGACTCTCATGGAGAATGGAGCAGAAATGTGGGCTTCCTGAGATAGATAGCTGAATCTAGGCCTCTTTCTTTCTTCACTAAATTCTTATTCTCCTTAATAAATGCCTAAAAGTCTAACTCTTGCTAAAAATTATAATTTATTGGTGACTACTCATTAGATATTTTAGACAGACTAGCTAGAATTTTAGCCCCTTACAGATGGCGACATTAGATGCATGGGATTGAGATGTCCATGGCATCATAATACAGATGGGTACCTTTCTGCAATTTTATTTTTAGACAGTTGACTGTTGCGGTGGTGGACAGAGAGGTTCTATAACTTGTGCAGGATCAGACAGAGAATTATGTGTTCAATATGAGACTTGAACCCTTTATTTTTTTTCAGAGATAACTCTAATCCCTACTCCATGACACCTCTTCTAGTCCAGATAGATTGATCAAAATATATACTTCCCCCAAATGTAAGCCATGTCCCTTAAAGAAGATCTCTTGAAGGGGGAAAATAAAAAAGTAAACCATAAAAGTCAATATATATAAACTTAAAAAAGAGTAATGTGCGTAATTTTCATGTCAAAAAAGCTTTGGAATGAAATTAATACCCCATATTCATTTTCCTCACCATTGTTCTCTCTTTTAAAGTTTTTTTTTTCCTTTTATTATAATTACCCATTGTGCAATTATCTGTAGCATTCTGCTTTTGAATGTCAAATTTGAGGGAAATGTATAGTTTATATTTAGCTCAGTACAGTAGTTTGTCTTCATTATGTTAATCTTATTTGCCAATCAGGTTACTTAAATAATTATAGCTACTGAAGTCCTAAAAAGAGTCTAAAGAAATTGAACACCCAGGCTTAAGGAAATGGCTCAGATCAGTGAGACTATTGTTACCTCAATAACCTTTTAAAAACATTCTGGAGAGCATTGAATTTTCCTTACCTACTTGTCCTACCTTTGCCATATGACCAGAGAAGTTTGGCCTCCAATCTAGGGCCTATAAACTATGGTTAGTTAACTTCAAAATGAGAGTTCAACCTCAGTGGATCAATGCCATTTCAACTCTTTTATTTATACACTGCAGGTGCTTTCCATTTATATCTTAATTAGAGAAACATATTTTCAGAATCCCCAGTGGTACTGACATGTCAGAACAAATAGTGTTTGGCTAGCACACTTTCATCATGAAAGAATGTGATTTTATATAGATATATTATGGGAGAAATTATAACTCTCCACGACTGTTATTCCATGGTGTTACCTGACCTACTTCCTACAGACAGTCTTCCTCCCCTGACTGCAGGACTACCTTTTGCTTCACAATATCTGTTAGTTAGGAACCTGTATTTTTTACCCATCTTATTACCCTGTCTACTCTTTTGAAAGACTCCTTAGTTGAGAACCAGAGGTATGTGGGGGCAACTTGTGGCTCTCCATAAGCAATTGTTAAATTTTCAGTGTGAGCATTTACACTTTGAAAATTGGCAAATGCTATAAATCAGAACTTGATTTATTATTTTGTTCATTATCTTTATTTTATAAAGTGAAAATATTAAGTAAGTAATAAAGAGATAATATTAATAAGACAATTTAAACTTAAAATGTGTCACAGGTACATTTTTTTTTCCAGAGCTGCTTGTAGAAACATTTACCAGCAAAGCAATGATTAACTTTATTCTTCCTAAATGCTAAGGAATCTAGTGTTTATATCCCTTGAGTATTGGTGTGGGTCAACCATGTATGATTCTAAAGCCAGAGAAATGAGAATGTAGTCATAATATAGTACACTCAAAATAAGGTAATGGTATACAATTCCCCAAATTTTGTTCTGTCTCTTAATTACAAAAGATATGTTGATGTCCCCAAACTTATCACAGGTTGTATAATTTGCATTTCTTAACCCTTATCGTTTACAATGATTTTTATAAATAAATTCTGCTTTGATTATTTAATTAAGAGGCTTCTTAATCGTTTGCTTATCAATTTGGGAGCAGTGTGGAGAAATTTTTAAAAGCTAATCTGCCAGCCACACTGGAAAGAAAAGGCTAATGGCCCATATTTAAATTAATAGCAATCAGATAGCCAGCCAGTCAAAAGTCCCCAGATTAGTCTTCCAGTTAGCTTAGTCCCCCCAGCCAGATTAGGCCCTAAATTGGCTAAAATATTTCCACAATAGGAATACTTAAAAATGAGATATATTGTACATAGAATGAGCATTTTCATATCATTTACTGTGTACCAGACACTGTGCTACTAAAGCACATTTTACAAATATCATATCATTTGTTCTTTGGGTGTTTTTTGGTGAGGCAATTGGGGTTAAGTGACTCGCCCAGGGTCACATAGCTAGTAAGTGTCAAGTGTCTGAGGCTGGATTTGACCTCAGGTCCTCCTGACTCCAGGGCCGGTGCTCTATCCCCTGTGACATCTAGCTGCCCCTGAAGCTTTTTTTTTTTTTTTTTTAGGAATTTTCTAGAGACAAATCTCAGTTAATCAGAATCATCCTACAGTAATGCAACTAAATAGTTCCAAATATGAATGCAGGTGTCCCAAGTTAAACCTTGTTTGATACAAAAGTTAATCACTGTATAGGCTTAAAAGAAACTGGCATCAAAATATAGCAACTTTGCATTTTAAAGAATTAATCTTTGGATTTTTAAATTGAAATTTCTTCTCAGCTACTTAAGTGGAATGGTGATATCTAAGTTAAGAATTAACTCATTGGGGCAGCTAGGTGGCGCAGTAGATAAAGCACCGGCCCTGGATTCAGGAGTACCTGAGTTCAAATTCGGCTTCAGACACTTGACACTTACTACCTGTGTGACCCTGGGCAAGTCACTTAACTCCCATTGCCCTGCAGGAAAAAACAAACAAACAAACAAACAAAAAGAATTAACTCATTAAAGAAATTAAAACTGTAGTCATGTGAAAAAATGTTCTAAATCACTATTTTTATAACAAACTTCTGTCATTTATGTATATATTCATATAAATATATATATATATATTTGTTTGTTTATTTATTTATTTTTATGGTAAGCATTTTTATTTAAAGTTTTGTGTTCCAAATTTTATCCGTCTCTAAGGTGGCAAGCAATCAGATATAATTTATGCATGTATTATTATATAAAACATTACCATATTAGCCATTTTGTATAAGAAAACTTGAATAAGAGGAAAAAATGAAAGAAAGTACAAAATAGCATGCTTCAGTCTGTGTTCAATTAATATGACTTCTTTCTTTGAAGGTAGATATTATGTTTCTTCATTAGTCTTTTGGGATTGTCTTGGATCATTGTATTTCTGAGAATAGTTGTCATTCACAATTCTTCATCAAACAATATTGTTGTCACTGTGCACAATGTTCTCCTGATTCCGTTCACTTTACTATGCATAAGTTCATACAGCATTGTTGGTGGAGTTGTGAACTGATCTAACCTCTTTGGAGCCCAATTTGGCACTATGTCCAAAGGGCTTTAAAACTTCGCACACCCTTTAACCCAGCAATAGCACTACTAGGTCTGTATACCAAAGAGATCATAAAAAGGGAAAAGGACCCACATGTACAAAAATTTTTACAGAATCTCTTATTGTGGTGGCAAAGTATTGGAAATTTATGGATGCTCACGAATTGGGGAAAGGCAGAACATGTTGTGGTACATGAATATAATGGACTAGTATTGTGCTATAGGAAAGGGATGAACAGGAATATTTCAGAAAAATGTAGAAATGCTTAAATGAATTGATGGTGAGTGAACAGAACAAGGAGAATATTGTACACAGTAATAGCATCACTATGTGATGATCAGCTATGATAGATTTAGCTCTTCTCAGTAATACAATGATCCAAGACAATTCTAAAAGATTCATAATGGAAAATGATCTCCACATTCAGAAAAAAAGAACTATGGAATCTGAATGCAGATTGAAGCATACTATTTTCAATTTTTTGTTGTTGATTTTTTCTGTCTTGAGGTGTGTTTTTTTTTCCCTTTTGTTCATAACATGACTAGTGTGAAAATGTTTAACATAATTGTTCATATATAACCTAAAAAAATAAACTCATGTTATTCTTGAGATAAATTTATTATAATTCTCCAAATTTTGCCTGACAAATCTCTTTCATTCATTATAGGACTGGGTGATAGGGTAAACATTATACTTTCTATTCCCTATTCTCTCTCTTGCATTAAGAAGTAGACCAAGTAATATTTTCCTTTGGTTGTGAAGAGTGGATTCACACTCTGCATTATTCAGTTTTGGATTTATGCCCATGCAACCACAAAGCATAGATGCCTCCAACATTCTAACTTTTTTTTCAAAGGAATCATATTCAGAGGGGGGAAAGAAGTACCCTAAAATTTATAAATTCCTAAAATTTCAACTCATACTAACATATCTCTAAACCCTTATTTGATTGTTTTAGGACAAAGTGACTGCACCTTCTTTTGACTTTGTAGAATAATAATCCTATTAATTAGTCACATGGGTCTTTTAATAAAGTTATTTCATAAATATCTATATAAATGTTTGATGTCTTTTCCCTAGATGATATGCTGTTAAAGGGCAGTGAACTGATCTGATTCATATTTTAATGAATGTGCTTTGTGCATAGTAGGCATGGCATGAGTATAATGTTTTGTTGTTCTTTGAATGAATAGTGTGAGGGGCAGTATGTTTGACTTTTTTTTCTTTTAATTTCCTTGAAGAATAAGAGGCCTAGACTTGGCAAGAATTGGTCAGAAAATATACTTGAGCTCTTACAATTTTTGTGAACTCTTTTAAGTTCCTGACCTCATTATTACTGCAAATAAAGGTGAGTACTGTTTTTCATATCACACCAAATTTTGCAGACATGCTTTTATAATCTCTTATGGATAAATTGGGTTTAAATTACATCTTAGGGCTTATGGCAATTTATTGCTTTATAATCCTTGAACCAGAATTATTGGGCACACTTGTCATGCCTCCAAGAATAGTATTTTGATAATGTAAGATTAAATAATACCAGTCATACTTTTTTTTTGAGTTGTCATTTATTCAGCTGTCAAATATTCATTAAAACTAAGGATTCTGTGATTTTCTGTATCAATTTTTCAACATTACAAGAAAGTAATGCCTTTAAGATAAGAAGTCATTGAAAGTAAAATGTAAAGATAGATGCATATCATTGTTTAAATGAAAATGATTCTATGAACCTGGTTAATTTATTTAAACTAAGACTGACAATTTAGCCTTTTCTCAGACTTGGTGTTTCTCAATGTTGTAAAATATATTGACTAAATTTACTCATGTCCCAGCTTGAATATTTTATTATTCACATATATGTGACACATATATTAATAAAATAAATTTATATATAATATGAAACATATACCTAAAATATAATATACATAAGCATACACATATGCCTATACCTATACATATGCACACAAACATCCACATAAACACATGAACATGCACATATACATACACAATGCACATACACATATAATTTTACACCTAGATTTGATTTTATTGATTTAACTAGTTTTCCTCAATACCACATGCCTTTGAAATTTGGTTAATAAAATTTATACCTTAAAAATAAGAAAAATAATAAGAAGAATGTTATCATACTTTTAAAATGTGTCATATATTGATTGTAATTATTTTTTTATGTTTGGTCATTTTACCTTGAACCTGAGAACAAATGGCATATACTTTATGTAGGATATTTTATGTTATAGGTAAATTGCATGAACTTATTTATACAAGGTTTTTTTTTTGTTTTTTGTTGGGTGTTTTTTGGTGAGGCAATTGGGGTTAAGTGACTCGCCCAGGGTCACACAGCTAGTAAGTGTCAAGTGTCTGAGGCTGGATTTGACCTCAGGTCCTCCTGACTGCAGGGCCAGTGCTCTATCCCCTGTGCCACCTAGCTGCCCCTGAATGAACTTATTTACAAAGCTAATTGAATTGTGCAATTTTAAAATGAGATTGACAATGACATTTAGACATCTCTCCAATAAAAACTCATTTTCTTTAAAAGTAGATCTTTCCACAGGAAGCAGGGAAGCATTAATAAAAACCCAATTTCTATTTTCTTTCAGATGGTTCATATTACTGTACACAATTGATATATCTCTTTTATATCTCTCTTCATTTACTGTTTTGCAGTCTGGTTTTGATACTTTATCTTTCATCAGTTTTGTCTGTCCAATGATCTTTAAAGGCATGTCTAGATTTAGAAGTTAGATTTAGAAAGACATATACAAATGAACAGTGAAAAGCATATTTTCCTTATGAGTTTTAATGACATTTTTGGTAGAATTTCACTGTCCATTTGCAGAGTGTTGGATAGATTAGCTTAAGTAAGTGTATGTTTATATATTTATTTTTTTTCTTTACTCTAGCCATATGAAAAAAATGCTCTAAATCACTATTGATTAGGTAAATGCAAATTAAAAGACCTCTGAGCTACCACCTCACACCTCTCAGGTTAGCTAATATGACAAAAAAGGAAAATAATAAATGTTGGAGAAACTGTGGAAAAATTAGAACACTAATGCATTGTTGGTGGTTTGTATTCAAAAGTCATTATTTATAACCTTGCCGTACTTCCAACCTTCTGGCCTTTGTTGCCTCTGCTTTAGTTGCCTATTTACTATGGAGATGCCTATAACTCTTTAGCCCTCATCATCATAGTTCTGATTCTATGTCCAGAATTGACAGTTAAGGAGATAATCAGAAGAGTTATATTCACCTTAACGGGCTGTTAAAGGCTAAAATTCTAGCTAAACTGTCTAAAATATCTAGTGAGTGGTCGCCGATAAATTATAAGCTTTAGCAAGAGTTAGACTTTTAAGCATTTATTAAGGAGAATAAGAATTTGATAAAGAGAGAAGAAAGGCCTAGATTCCTATCTGTTAAAGGGAGAGCACATTTCTAGCTGCCTTCTCCACCAGCATCCCCAGGAAAGAGAGTGAGACCGAGTGCCAGTCTCTTCCTTCCTCCTCCCACTAGCCCGTGTCACTTCCTGACGCCAAAGAAAAGACTCCTAGTCTTGCCCTCAAAGACCTTCGCTTCATGGGCGGAACTCTTCTACAGTAAGTCTCCAGCAGGTGGCGTCATTCCAATCATTACAGTTCCCCGCTTTGTTTCCTCAAGAAACTGGACGTTTCCTTGATGAAACAGTCAAAAAAAACAGAATATAATAACCTATGCTAACTAACAATATGTTAATAACAATATAGAAAAGGGAGAGAGGAAAGTTTTGTCCAGAGGGGCAATTTTTTTTGTCCTCATGAACCGACGCTTTAACATTAGTCTTACAAAGGGAGGACCTCTGCAGAGAGTACATGTTACAGATGGTGTATATTATAAGAGAAAGAGAAAAGAGAAAAAACAACAACAACAACAAAACAAAACTGTTCATTTAAAGTCTCTGAAAGTCTTTTCTCAGATGTTCTCTAGGTGTAGTCGTAGAATGGAAGTCTTTTCAGGGGTTGATGTGTGGATGCTGGTAATCAGCCAGGAAAACTTCCTACAAAACTGAGCTTAACACAGCTTTAAAATAGCTTTGTCAATAATCAAATCAAACAATGACAGTTCTCAAAAACATGTCTAAGGGAATTCAGAATCTTGGTTGTTACACATGAAACATATAATAAAACAAAAATTGGAACATTCTTTGAAATTAATATTAATATAGTCCCCCCTTATGGAGGGTAATTGAGAAGACAATTGCTGTGATATTAATTTTTAAAAATAATTTTTATCTTTGTTTCATCACTTTTTGCATCATCTGCCTAATTATCCTCATGCCATTATGAGAAATTTTAAAATCTAATATAATTGGTAACAGATGTCAAGGCCAAATTCAACACTGTATTTATCATGACACCCGAGATAATTATGGGGGTTACCATGAAAGAACAGAGAAATGATGGGATATGAGCATTCCCACACTTGAGCAATATATACTGCACATGCAGTATGCCAGGCTTAAAATAGATGGATGGAATATATGTCCATGCCACCAAACATATTGGAGGAAACTGAGTCAGACTTAATCAGATGCATGGGATTGAGATGTCCATGGCATCAGGCATATAGGAGGGAGCATAGAAGCCAGGTGTAGAAATGAGATGGGTGGGATCAAAACTTCCAGCCATCTGTACAATATTGTGGGGAAAAAATAAAATAAAATATTAAACCAAGAGAATCCAACCTCAACATTTGTCAAAAGCCATTCCCTTGGCCATACCTTGACTTCATGCATGTCTCCCCTCATGTTACAGTTCAGTGTCTGCTCTTGCATGTATTCCTCTTGTGATTGGATGGCATCTTGGCCAACTGGCATCTGATAACTCAGAATAAAGGCAATTAATGTCTTAAATGATAAGTTCCCATAATCCAAGTCTCATATGGATTTAAAAATTGAGGATAATAAATGATTGCAAAAAATGTGAATACATCTTGACTCAGAACGCAATATATAATTATGCAACAATTTCAAATAATACCCCTTTTTTTTACTTAGTATACTATTACTCTTGTGAAAAATCAGAACATATTTAAATACAAGTTAAAGCACAACAGAATCTCAAAGAAAACTTTTTTTAAAAAAGAAAACTTTTACAACTATTCCCCTCTTTTTTTTTGGAATATGCTTATCAAAAATAATACTCTTAGAATAAATTTACACTTGCCATGGCAACCAATTTGCCAGGGAAATGCTTTAAAGAGTTTGATCAAATAATCAGTTGAGAGAAAAAAAAAACAAAAACAAACAACTCAGAATATGGGAGCACAATACTCCTAGAATTAACATTGTATTATGAAATCAAAACCATCTTGCAATGTTTCAAAATTAGATAGACAAATGAATAGAAAAAAATACACATGGAACAATAAAAGACAATGAAATTCAAACTAAGGAAATCTAAATGAATATGAACTTAATAAGAGTATTATAAAATATAAACTTGATCGCATGACTATAAAAAAGCTTTTACAAATATTCTCCTTGTTTTAAAAACTAAGTATAAGACACAATCTCAAAAGCATGAAAATCTCTATGAAAATAAACCCATATCATTAATTTCAAAATGTATATATAATAGCATAGAAATCCTATGTAACCTCTGAACTGATACTATTACTCTGAGTAAAGTTAGAACACTTTTGATTCTGATATCTAAAATCCCCAATACTCATATCAATACCTTGCTGTTTACTTCTACATTTCTGTAAAATATATACCCTTCCATGGCAAAAGAAGTGGAGTCTTGAACTATGGTGATGATTGTCATTCTTATTCAGCTTAAGTTTTTCTTCTTTAAACCCTCTATATTGTCTGTCAGTCTTTTCACCATACAAATGCTTTATAAGATTACTAATTAAAGACAAAAGCAGGTTAGCAAAATTATGAACAAAACAAGTATATCTGGAATTTAAAGGGTTTTCTAAGGTTGTCTCAGAAGCACAGCCAGGCTGGAGAAGGGCTGAGCCTGAAGCTGCAAATGTAGTTAGAGAAAGTTGCACATGGGCATTAGATCTCTGGACTTCCCAGGCAGGGGAAGCAATGGGATTGGCCATGGGAGGAGTAGAGGGTGGGATCTGGAGAGGAGGGGAGGGACCTGGGCAATTTGAATCATACTTGATTTTGTACTCAGGCCCTACCCCCACTGCTAGGGGATTAAAAGCTTCTAGAGGTTGGGTCGTTGCCATCAGGCATGCAAAATTAGAGAATCTCTCAACATTAGAATTTGAAAAAAATACAGGAGTGCTTGAGGTTTCTCTGAAAAAAGCATGTCTTGGAGAGGGGTAGATAGTCCCTTGTCTGAGCACCTTGCTGGCTCTTCTAACAAAAAGAAAAAGAAAAATAGAAAATCCACAAAAACAAAGCATTAACATGATCTTATCTCCCATTTGTCTGGTTAAACAGACTAAACTCAAAAATAGGGTAATTAGGGACTTTAAAAGGTCCATTTGAAAAAATTTAAAGAGAAAACACAGCCAGTACGCCAGTACTTAGCAGTTAAAGGGAGAAGGTAGGGGAAATTTCTTACCCAACCAGAAGATCAGAAGACTGAGGTTTAGCTTTCCTCTTCGTGGTCAGCCATCTGTTAAGGGCTAAAATTCTAGCTAAACTGTCTAAAATATCTAGTGAGTGGTCGCTGATAAATTATAAGCTTTAGCAAGAGTTAGACTTTTAAGCATTTATTAAGGAGAATAAGAATTTGATAAAGAGAGAAGAAAGGCCTAGATTCCTATCTATTAAAGGGAGAGCACATTTCTAGCTGCCTCGTCCAACAGCATCCCCAGGAAAGAGAGTGAGACCGAGTGCCAGTCTCTTCCTTCCTCCTCCCACTAGCTCGTGTCACTTCCTGACGCCAAAGAAAAGACTCCTGGTCTTGCCCTCTAAGACCTTCACTTCATGGGCAGAACTCTTCTACAGTAAGCCTCCAGCAGGTGGCGTCACTCCAATCGTTACAGGGCTCTGCTGTTAACTCTCTAGACTAGCAAATCTCACTTCAGCTTTTCATCTCCCTTTAATGTATTGTTTTCCATCATTAGAATTTAATTTCCTTGGGGTTGGGGAGTATCTTATATACTTTCTCAATGTATAAGTGTACCCAATAGCTGGTAAAAAGTGGGCATTCTTAATAAATATGGTCTTCATTATTACTATCGTTACCATTAATATTAATACTAACAACAAAATAGTAAAAAACAAAAAAAAATTATTAATACTAACAATAATGATATATTTATAATACATTAAGGTTCACAAAAGTGCTTTACAAATATCTCATTTTAATGTCACAACAATCACTCAAGACAGGAACTGTTATTATACCCATTTTTCCAATGAACAGACACTTGTCAAATGATTTGCCCAGATAGGAAATATCTTAGTGTTTGAACTCAAGTCTTCCCATCTCCAAGTCCAGAACTCTAGTTGCGTATCCATCCATCATTTCTTTTTTCTTCCTTCCTTCCTTCCTTCCTTCCTTCCTTCCTTCCTTCCTTCCTTCCTTCCTTCCTTCCTTCCTTCCTTCCTTCCTTCCTTCCTTCCTTCCTTCCTTCCTTCCTTCTTTCTTTCTTTCTTTCTTTCTTTCTTTCTTTCTTTCTTTCTTTCTTTCTTTCTTTCTCTTCCTTCATTCCTTCCTTCCAATCTTTCATTTCTCTTTCTCTTTCTCTCTTTCTCTCTCTCTCTCTTTCTTTCTCTCTCTCTCTCTCTCTCTCTCATTCTCTCTCAGGTTTATACTATTAACATTTTTGGTTCCTCAACTTATTCCACATGTAATTTCAGTTGCTATATATTTCTTCATTATCAATATCTTTAATAATACTTGTTGTTCCTTTATTGACATAGCCACCACTCTTGTCATATATCATCTGGACAATTGTACAAGCATCCTATTTGGTCTCCCTGCCTCACATCTATCCCTACCACAATCAATCAATCAATTAATCCTCTACACAACTGCCAAAGTAATTTCCTAAGTACAGTTTTGACCCTGTCACTTCCCTATTCAGTAAACACCACTGATTCATTATTACTACAATACAATAACAAAGTCTTTTGTTTGATATTTAAAGCCTGTGACAACCTGGCTCAAATGCTGTTCTAGCTTCATACATTATTCTCCTTTCCATACTCTATGGTACACCCAGGTACGTCTTCTTATTGTATCTCACACATGATATTCCAGCTCCCATCTCTTGAGTCTTTTCAGGGGTTGTCTTCTTTACTCTTTTTTTGTTTTTGTTTTTTGTTTTTGTTTTGCAGGCAATGGGGGTTAAGTGACTTGCCCAGGGTCACACAGCTAGTAAGTGTTAAGTGTCTGAGGCCGGATTTGAACTCGGGTACTCCTGAATCCAGGGCGGGTGCTTTAACCACTGCGCCATCTAGCTGCCTCTTTCTCTACTCTTAATTCTCTCCTTCACCTCTGACTCTTAGAATCTTGTTTCCTTCAAGCCTCAGCACAAGTACCACTATTTACATGAAGACATCCCTTATCCCTATAATTCCTAGTGTCCTCCTTCCCAAAATGACTTTGTAGTTACTTTCTGTTTGTCCCGCATATGGTCATTTATTATGTATGGCTTGTATTTCTCAATAGAATGTAGCCCAAGAGAAGGGAATAGTTCACTTTTCTCTTTGTGTCCCCATTTCCTAGCAATTTCCTGACTCATTTTACACACACATGCATATATGTACACATACATATGCATATATAATTTATATACACACATATGCATACATACATATTATTAAATATTTCCTAATTTATTGATTAAATGGCATGGTTTTCCCACTATTCTGTGTGATAGAAAATTGAGTGATGATTTACAGAATATATAGCCTCTGTGTGTGTGAGTTTGTGTGCATGAGTTGATAGCTACAGGATTTCTTTGTGCGCTTTGTAAATTTTTATTCCTAGTGTTGGCCTACCACTATATAAAACAACAAAAATGATAGAGTTTTAGGGAAAACTGAAGACTGACCAGGATTCAGATTTCTCATTTAATCTGTGATTGTGATTTTAGGCTAACACATAATATTCTCCTGTAAATTCATTAAATATACAAGTACAAAACAAAGAGCTGGGTAATGAGAGAGATACCCAGATATGATAATAGTAATAACATAAGTGATATTTACCATTTAAATACTATGTTAATATTTGCTAATTATTTCTATATTATTTAAGCCTCACACCAACTCTGAGAGGTACAATAAAATTATTATTATCTTGATTTTGCAAATAAGAAACTGTTCAGAAAGATGGAGTGATTTCTTTTAAATCACAAAACTAGTAATTGATATAGAAAGACTAGAAACAAAGATTTCTCTGCCCAGGCTTTTTTATTTTAAATATGACACTGTCATGCCCTTAAAACATAGTCTTTTATGGAGCTAATAATCAGGTTAGGGAACATTTATTTGAAAAAAAAAACTATAGCACTAAATGATATGTGAGAGGTACAGAAAAGAGGTGTGAACTTGGCAAAATACATTGTAGGAGTGAGGACATGGACACTGAAGATGTTACTGAGGAAATTGCTTTTTAGTTGGGTCTTAGGAACTCAGTTGAATTTCAATAGGTGAAAATCAGTGGATATGTTCCAGGTGTAGGAGCAACATGACACATGGGATAAAGGATTGACGAATAGAGCCGGCTCATGAATTGTGATTAGTACATTTTGCTTAGAGCATAATATATGTAGAATAGAGTGGTAGAACGAGTGTTTAGGTGTAAAGAAACCGAAATGAAAACCCCTGTTCTGTTACTTGCTTCCAGTGTGACCTTAAACAAGTCTCTTAAAATACTTGAACCTCCCTTTCCAGGTCTTAAAATTAACATAGGACTAAACATTCTCTAAAAATAATATCTAATAATCTCTAATAATCATTTTTTTTATCTCAAATCACCTTAGACACCCTAATAGTCATACTTTTTTTCTTCCCCTAATCCTAAAACATGATACAGAGGAATATGAAAAAAAAATACATCTGTGTCAGATAATGGAAAGTTTTGAATACCAAGATAATTAATTGGAATAAAATTTAGTAGGCAATAAGGAACTATTAAAAGATTTTGAGTAGAGGACTGCTGGGATTATATCTATGAATAAGGACAATGAATTTGGTAGGAAATATAAGGAAGAAGGAAAATAATGTAGAAAGGGAGACCAATTAGGTAGTTCTTGGAATAATCTAGGTAATGAGACCAGAAGTAGTACTAATTTGATAGAGCTGAAGGCACTCTTATACTGCTTTTTTGGAAGCCCTTGTTTCCTGAAAATTTGCTAAAAATGTTATCTTCACCATGAAGTCTTTCTTGGTTTATCTAACTGCTTATGCTTTTCCCCTTTTAGTCTACTTTGTATACGTTTTGCATATATAGCACTTAAAAAGCACTTTACAACACTTAGAAGGGACACTGTTTGAGAGCAAGAACTGTTTTATTTTTGTCTTTAAATCCCAAAAAACTAAGTGCCTGATAAATGTTCAGCTACCCTCAACTTCTTCCTTGTATCACTTCATTTCACATCTCTTCAAAGTACATTCCTCATACTTTTTCTCTTCATCTCTGCCCCAAAAGTTCCCTAATTGCTTTAAAAGATGAAGTCCAGCATTGCCTTCTATAGGAAGCCTTTCCCATTTCTTCTTAACTTTTAGTGTATCCCATTCACTTGAAGAAAAACAAAAACCTAGTATTTTATATATATTTTGCATTTACTTCTATATTGATTCTGTATATTCACTAGAATGTAATCTCTTTGATTATAGTGACTATTTCAATTTTGTCTTTATATTGCCAGCGATGAGGACAGCATCTTTTTAAATGAAACACAAAAATAAATTTAAAAAAAGGAACAAGAAACTTAATTCAATTTTAAAACTCCCAATTCTCTCTTTATATATACAAAAGGAACATTTTAGTAAAAGTCTTTAAAATAAGATGCACTGTATCCCAGAGGCTGAATTGGGGAAGTGGTAGGTGCCAATGAGTTCTCAATGGGCACTGAAAGGAATTACAGTGAAGAACAAGGGAGGGAAGGGGACATAAAATTACTTTTGGAGATAAGGAGGATGTAGCCTTAGGGCATTGGGTTGAAAAAAAAGGTAGAAGGGTTGGACTCTCCAAGGCCAACTCGATAATGAGAAACCTAGGAAGTAAGAGGCCTCAGATTAATTTATGTTGCCTAGAGTGGGATGAAGCTTTTTCCCATTCCTTCCAAGTATCACTTTAGGTTGTAGGAACAAAAACCTAAAGGAAAATACATACTACAAGAGAGTTTGTCATGACAAGCTTTGTTTGCAAAGGGAATTAAAGCAACTGGTACAGTTCAAAAGAAAATGGGTAAAATACTCTTATATGTGGACATTATTCTATCTCTTAATATAAGGTCTTAATAAAAGTGTATTGATTGAAGGCCTACAAGTCCAAAAGCCTCACACCAGAAAATGAATCAAGATTTTTTGGTGAGGCTTTTGGTCTTCTAGACCTTCAGTATAAGAGTAATCCTTTATTCACTTTTGTAGCCAATTTGTGCTATGCTGTGAGAAGGTGTATACAAGAGAATTTAGCTTCAGGTTGTTGTCAAATAAAATAAAGAAGAAAGGCAAAGGGAAACAATTTTTCCCAGGTGTGTCACATCCCTGTTATAGAAATCATTAGCATTTGCTAGTTTATCAATGCAAGGTAAAGGGGATCTATCTGAATAATTCAGGCTGGGAGATAAGCATAGCCCAAAGGGGAGGACAAACAGAGTCGGTTGTAAAATGCACTAATTCATATGTTATTTAATCTGAGTGGTTCAATAAAAATTTTAAACCACTTCTGAAATTGAGCAAATAAATTACCTTGGGCTAAACTATTATGTTAGATATGCACACATGTTTCAAAACAACTATTGCCATAGAATTTAATAGAATCATAAGTATATAAAAGATGCATACACATTATTGTCATCATAAGTCATTCAGAATGAAACATTGCAAATAATAGGGGAAAAAGCTGTGGTACACAAGGGTCTGAGAAAGGGGGGGTGGGTTATAGGAAAACGGGGTTAAGTGTACACATGTAAGAGAAGAATAAAGAGCAGTGTCTTGTCAAGGGGAAATATTAAATGAAATGAAAATGACAGCCAGCTAAAAGAGATAAAGAAAATGTCTATAGACCCAAGAGTTATTCAGGTAAAAAACCAAAATAAAACACTGTCCCTTCAAGGAAATATCTTTTTCACCACAAGGCAGGAAAAAAAATGCACTATTTGCCTTAATGTGAATTTGTATTAGAGTTATTGCACCCACAAAACAAAACAAAAAAAAGATGAAAAAAATTAATAGTTTGGTAAAACAAAGGCACAAAAATTACTGAAGAAAATAGCACAGAATCAGCCTAATGGTAAAAGAGGCACAACAACTAACTGAAGAAAATACCTCCTTAAAAAGCATAATAGCCCAAATGGGAAGAGGTATAAAGTTCATTGAAGAAAATAATTCTTAAAAAAACTATAATTCAGCAAGTGGAAGATAGTGATTCCATGACACCTCAAAAAACAATAACACAAAATAAAAATAATGAAAAAATTAGAATAAAAGGTAAAATATCTCATCAGAAAAAAGAAAAAAACAAAAATATCTGACCTGGAAATAAGTTTAAATAGAGATATTTAAGAGTTTTGTCCCACCAGAAACCTATATTAAAAAAAAGAGGCCTAGATATCATATTTCAGGAAATTAAGGGACAATTGTCCCTCATATCTTCAACTGCAGAGGGTAAACATAGAATTGTAAACATCTGTGAGGAAATGGGATTGGTCTCCTCTCAATCAGGACCTTTTTGAGGAAAAAGGTCTCTGCTTCTCCTCCCTCCCAGCTATGGAGAACAAAATCACGTGATTCAGGGAAACCCTCAGCTGGTCACAATTAGATCTGCTCCTGAGCTGTGTCCATAAAAGGGAGGAATTGAAGAATTGTTCCTATATCTACTCCCCCATTAGCTAAGAAATACTAAATTCAGATTAGCTATTTTTTGTGCATAAATTGTAATCTTTGAGTAATCAGAATAATGATGAAAAAGGGGAGGGGCCATTCACATTAGGGACTAGGAGATAAAAGACCTGTGAGCCTCCATTTTGATGGTCACCCACCAGATGGACAGTGGATAGCCCATTCTTGTGAGAATGACAATAAATGAGCCTTTGACACATCACCAACGCTGAGTTCCAGAAGTTACTAGAGTGATATTTTTCTCATCTCCCAATCACCTCATGGAAAAGATCACAAAATAAAAACTTCCATAAGTATTATAGACAAATTCTGAGGTCAAGAAAAAAAATTGCAGGAAGCCAGAAACAAATGATGCACAACATTTAGCAGCTATGATGTTAAAGCAGTGAAAGGCTTGGAATATAATTTTCATTAAGGCAAAGGAGCAAGGATTATGATCAAGAATATTCTAACCACTAAACATGAGTAAAATCCTACTGAAGAAAATGAATATTAAATTAAATAGAGGAATTTCAAGGATTCATGTTGAAAAGACCAGAGGTGAATAGAAAATTTGATATTCAAAGACAGCACTCAAAAGAAGCATAAAAAATAAAGAGAAAAAAGAAATCATATGGAATTCAATAAAATTAAACTGTTTACATTCCTATATGGGAAGATGATACATACAACTCATAAGAACTTTTTTCATTATTAGGTAAGTTAGAAGCAGTCTACATAGACAGAAGTTACATTTTCCCATGTTTCTCTAATTTATTTGTGATAGCATCCTTTATGTATTTATCCATTTTGAACTTACCTTGGTATATAGAGATGTTTATCTAAGCTTAGCTTCTGCCAGACTGCTTTCCAATATTTTTTCCAGCTATTTTTCTTAAATAATGAGTTCTTGTTCCAAAAGTTTATATCTTTGTTTTATTAAACACTAAATTACTATAGTCACACTGATCCACTAATTAACTTCTTAGTACCAGATTGTTGTAGTAGTTAAGATTCTGTAGTATAGTTTGAAATCTGGTACTGCTAGGCTGCCTGCTTCATATTTTTTCCTTGATTTCCTTGATATTTTTGACCTTTTCTTTTTCTAGATGAAATTTATTATTTTTTATCTAACTTTATAAAGTAATTTTTGATAATCCAATTAGTATGGAACAGAATAAAGTAAATTAACTTAGATAGAATTGTCATTTTTATTATATTTTCTCACCCTACCCTACCAAATATTTCTCAAATTACTTATGTCTGTTTTTATTTCTGTGAAAAGCATTTTGTAATTGTGTTCATATAGTACCTTGGTTTGTCTTGTCTTTTAGAAAATAAAGAATTTAATTTTGTCTAGAGTTATTTAAAAAATTTTTCTTGCAATTACATGTAAAAACATTCTAACATTCATTTTATTTTTTATTTTTTATTTTTTTAGTTCTGAATTCTTTCTCTTCCACCTTTCTCTCCCCACTCATTGAGGAGGCAATCAATTTTATACAGGTTATACATGTACAGTCATGCAAAACATTTCCATATTAGTCATGTTATGAAAGAAAATCCAAATCAAAACAAACAAGAAAAATAAAGGGTTTTGTTTGTTGTTTTTGTTTTTAAAGTATTTTTCTTCTTTTCTTTCTTTTTTTTTTTAGGCAACTGGGGTTAAGTGACTTGCCTAGGGTCACACAGCTAGTAAGTGTTAAGTGTCTAAGGCCAAATTAGAACCCAAGTCCTCCTGAATCTAGGGCCGGTGCTCCATCCACTGCGCCACTTAGCTGCCCCTTAAAGTATTTTTCAAACTATGTTCACATTCTTTCACTTCTTTTCTCTGAAGGTGGATAGCATTTTATATCAGGATTCCTTCAAAATTGTCTTGGATCATATAGCTGAGAATATCTACATCATTGACAATTGATCATAATTCAATATTGTTGTTACTGTGTACAATGTGAAAGAAGCCCACTTCCATGCTTTAGGTTTTTCAGCTACTGTTTTCATAACTTGCTCTGGAGGTCTGAAAGCTCTATTTTTCCAAGGTGATATGATCTAAGGGGAGGTGAGGCCACTACTCTATTGGCATATTCTTGGATCAGTGAGCACTGACAAGCACTCTTATCCACTTTGGGATTTTGTGTCCAGCATTCCCATTCCTGCTAGTGCCCCTCATCACCCTTGAACTGTGATATGGAACCACATACAAACAGTGCAATAGAGTCCTGTTCCCAGTGTCATCAAATGGTCATTTTTAATCTCCTTCTGATCAGGTGTACATTCACTTCTTCTCTGTTGGCTGAGACGTCTGCAAATCATGACCACAGATTCAGTCACCTCTTGCTGACATCTGTGACATGGCCAGTACTGGCATGACCTGTGTTGGCCTGCACTCTAGTATCACTCCAGTGAGACAAACCTTTCCTGTCAATGTTCCAAGTTGTCATGAGCTAGAAAAAATTTTCACCATGTAACGATTGGAATGACGCTTCCCATAATCCAAGTCTCATATGGATTTAAAAATTGAGGATAATAAATGATTGTAAAAAATGTGAATACATCTTGACTCAGAACACAATATATAATTATGCAACAATTTCAAATAATACCCCTTTTTTGTACTTAGTATACAATTACTTTTGTGAAAAATCTGAACATATTTAAATACAAGTTAAAGCACAACAGAATCTCAAAGAAAACTTTTTTTAAAAAAAGAAAACTTTTACAAATGTTCCCCTCTTTTTTTTTTTTTGGAATATGCTTATCAAAAATAATACTTCTAGAATCAATTTACACTTGCCATGGCAACCAATTTGCCAGGGAAATGCTTTGAAGAGTTTGATCAAATAATCAGTTGAGAAAAAATAACAAAAACAAACAACTCAGAACATGGGAGCACAATACTCCTAGAATTAACATTGTATTATGAAATCAAAACCATCTTGCAGTTTTTTTAAATTAGATAAATGTATAGAAGAAAATACACATGGAACAATAAAAGATAGTGAAATTCAAACTAAGGAAATCTAAATGAGCATGAACTTAATATTAATGAGTATTATGAAATATAAACTTGATCACATGACTATAAAAAACTTTTACAAATATTCTCCTTGTTTTAGAAACTAAGTATAAGACACAATCTCAAAAGCATGAAAATCTCTATGAAAATAAACCCTACATTAATTTCAAAATGTATATGTAATGGCATAGAAATCCTATGTAACCTCTGAACTGAACATTAATACTCTGAGTAAAGTTAGAACACTTATGATTCCGATATCTAAATCCCCAATACTCATATCAATACCTTGCTGCTTACTTCTACATTTCTGTAAAATATATACCCTTCCATGGCAAAAGAAGCAGAGTCTTGAACTATGTTGATTGTCATTCTTATTCAGCTTTTCTTCTTTAACCCCTCTATATTGTCTGTCGGGCTTTTCACCATACAAATGTTTTATAAGATTACTAATTAAAGACAAAAGCAGGTTAGCAAAATTATGAACAAAACGAGCATAACTGGAATTTAAAGGGTTTTCTAAGGTTGTCTCAGAAGCACAGCCAGGCTGGGGAAGGGCTGAGCCTGAAGCTGCAAATGTAGTTAGAGAAAGTTGAGCATGTGCATCAGATCTCTGGACTTCCCAGGCAGGGGAAGCTATGGGCTTGGCCATAGGAGTAGAGGGTGGGGTCTGGAGAGGAGGGGAGGGACCAGAGCAATTTGAATCAGACTTGATTTTGAACTCAGGCCTAGATTCCTCTTCCCCCACATTGCCTCTAGGTGCTAGGGGATTAAAAGCTTCAAGAGGGTGGGTCATTGCCTCCAGGCATGCAAAATTAAAGCAACAATTAGTGTTAGAACTGGGAAAAGCTGCGGGAATCTCTTCAGGCTTCTCTGAAAAATCATGGTTGGGAGAGGGAGAGATATTTCCTTGTGTGAGTAAGTTGCTGGCTCTTTTAACAAAAATAAAAAGAAAAATAGAAAATCCACAAAAACAAAGCATTAACATGATCTTATCTCCCATTTGTCTGGTTAAACAGACTAAAATCAAAAATAGGATAATTAGGGGGTTTAAAAGGTCCATTCGAAAAAATTTAAAGGAAAACACAGCCAGTACACCAGTACTTAGCAGTTAAAGGGAGAGGGAGGGGAAATTTCTTACCCAGCCAGAAGATCAGAAGAAGACTGAGGTTTAGCTTTCCTCTTCGTGGTCAGCCATCTGTTAAGGGTTAAAATTCTAGCTAAACTGTCTAAAATATCTAATGAGTGGTCGCCAATAAATTATAAGCTTTAGCAAGAGTTAAACTTTTAAGCATTTATTAAGGAGAATAAGAATTTGGTAAAGAGAGAGAGAAAGGCCTAGATTCCTATCTATTAAAGGGAGAGCACATTTCTAGCTCCCTTCTCCACCAGAATCCAGAGGAAAGAGAGCGAGACCGAGCGCCAGTCTCTTCCTTCCTCCTGCCACTAGTCCGCGTCACTTCCTGAAGCCTGGTCTTGCCCTCAAAGACCTTTGCTTCATGGGCAGAACTTTTCTACAGTAAGTCTCCAGCAGGTGGCGTCATTCCAATTGTTACAACCAAAAAAATAAAAAAACAACAAAAAAAAAGATAAAGAAAAAAAAAAAGGGGGTCAGCTAAGTGAAGCAGTGCATAGAGCACTGGCCCTGGAGTCAGGAGGACCTGAGTTCAAATCCGGCCTCAGACATTTAACACTTACTAGCTATGTGACTCTGGGCAAGTCACTTAATCCGAATTGCCTCACAAAAAAAAAAAAAAAGAAAGAAAAATTTTTCACCCCATTCTTTCATTAATTCTGCTGCTCCAAAATTTGCTTTTAAAGTATATTTTAACATTGTTTAATGAAGAATTTGGGAGTCCTTTGCTGAATCCCTTCCTTTACTCTGCCATCTTGACTCCACCATTGTTTGCAGTTATTTTTTTTTTTGTTGTTGTTGTTGTTTTTGTTTTTGGTGGGGTAATGAGGATTAAGTGAATTGCCTAAGGTCACACAGCTAGTAAGTGTCAAGTGTCTGAGGCTGGATTCCAACTCAAGTACTCCTGACTCCAGGGCCAGTGATTTATCTGCTGTGTCACCTAGCTGACCCTGTTTGCAGTTATTTTAAATGGAATTTCCCTTTATATTTCTTTGTGTTGGATTTTATTGGTAGTATGTGGAAATGATCATTTATGTTAGTTCATTTTATTATATCTTGTAATTTTATTAAAGTTATTAATTGTGTCAAGTATGTTTTAGTTGATTCTCTAAGTATAACGTCACATTGCCTGCAAAAGTGATAAATTTATTTCCTCATTGCTTATTTCTATTTCCTCAATTACATTTTCTTGACTTATTGCTATAGTTAACATTTCTAAAACAATATTTTATAATAGTGGCAAAAATGTAATCCTTGTTTCATCCCTAATCTTATTTGGGAAGCTTCTAGTTTATTGTCATTATAGATAAAGTTTGCCCTTACTTTTATATAGATAGTGCTTATCTTGTTTAAAAAGCTTTCATTGATTCTTATGCTTTCTATTCATATTCATCGAAATGTGTGTTGTTTGGTTTCAGAGACTTTTTTTTACATCTACTGACATAGTCATATGACTTTTGGTATATTCTTATGACATTATCTTCTATTGATATGGTCGATTATGCTAATAGCTTTCCTAACATTGCACCAGCCCTGTTTTCCTGGTATATTGCCCATCTGCTCATAGTTTATGATATGTATGATATACTGCTATAACTTCAGCACAATATACTGTTCTTGTTGTTATTTTAACTTTGCATCAATATTCATTAAGGAAATTGCTCTATAGTGTTTTTTACCTCTCCCTGCTTTAGGTATCAAAACAATATGTTATAAAAGTAATTTGGAAGGACTTTTCTTTACCTATTTTCCAATATTTTATATATTATTATCTCAGATAAATCACTCATCTTCTTTGAACCTCAATTTATCCATAGAGAGGTTTTAACTAGTTGAATTTAAGATCCTATCAAGCCCTAAGTCTATATTTCTGTGGTGTTTCAGTGTTACTTGTTGAGAAGAGTTTTGTTCACAAAGATGATATCACACTTCCATTATGCTTTTAGACTTTTTTTTTAAAGTCCAAAGATAATTGATTACCTTCTATTGTCCTTGGAGTGTGTGTGTCTCTGGGTTTTTGATGGGGGGAAGGGGAAGGAAAGAACTCTCTAGTGTTGAATTTTACATAAATTTACATATAATCATGGAATGTGAGCAAAGAAGACATTAGTTTTGTACCAAGAAACATCCAAGGTTGCTTTAAATTCTAAAATAAATGATTCTTGGCTACTCTAATAAAACGTTCTATATAGGTTAGATGACTAACCATTTCATCAGAATGTGTCATACATGGTAAAGAGAATAATCAGTGAGGTGCAATAAAAGTATTTTTTTTAATCTCTCAACTTTTTCTAATCAAATGAAAGACAGGAAAAGACACTAGTATTAGATCCAGAAATAGAATCACCAACCATTTCTCTGATTCTTTGGAAAAGTGTCTGGGTGATCTCATTTTCTGTTATGTTAAGTTCCTTTTCTTTATTTCCATCTCTTATATATTTTTCCATGACATAGAATAAATCATTCTGGTGGCAACTATATTTTAAGTAGTAATAATGCTGCTTATAGTAGAGGACATTTAAAGAGATTTGTTCATCCTATATGAAGGAAAAACTTATTCCCTTCTTCATTTCATATTCTCAATATAAATTGTCAAATGGAACTATGTTCCATATACCAAGATATATGTATATACATAATGTGCCAGAAACTATGCCAAGGCCTGGAAATTTAAAGAAAGGAGAAAACTACTACTTGCAAGAAGTTTACATTCCAATGGGAAAAAGAGCATGCAAATGAACAGATATATAAAAGGCACATACATACATTTGTACATACATATATGTAAACACATATGCAATCTAAGAATTTTTTTTCTTTCCTTTTTTTTTTTTTTGCAGGGCAATGAGGGTTAAGAGACTTGCCCAGGGTCACACAGCTAGTAAATGTCAAGTGTCTGAGGCCAGATTTGAACTCAGGTTCTCCTGAATCCAGGGCCAGTGCTCTATCCACTGCACCACCTAGCTGCTCCCTAAGAACTTCTTAGCATTAAGTAATTGTAAACTGTAGGCACAAAAAGAATTCTAATTTTTAAATAAGCAAATGCTTGATACTTCTATTAGTGAGGGATAGAAATACCTAAGAAAAGGATTGTTTAATGATTGTTGTTTTTTCCTTCCTCTAAATACCTATACTTTATTAGATATAGTTAACATGTATAATTTATTCCATGAGAGATGCAAATCTAGAAAATAATGTACACAAATGAAATGCATATTTAACAAGTATTCATACAGTGAAATTTCTGCATTTCACAGTATAATTGAATCTTCTTGCTAATTACTGTTAAATTAGTATTTTCATGAAAGACTACATTTACATATAGTTCCAAAGCTCTTTTCTGTCAGTTGGTATGTAGCATCAACAGGCCTAAACAAAAATATCCTGGAAACTTGCCATGATACTGTTTATACTAGGACTTATTTAGCATATGGCAGATCAATATTGAATCTAGCCCAAAGGTTTTTAATTATTATAATGTATAAACTATTTCTTTATAAAGCATTTTGATATGGTTCCTAAAGATAATATTGTAGTAAAGCTCTAAGAAACTTAAAACTCAGATTTAGAACTGGAAAAGATATTAAATGTAGTAGATCAAACTTCCTCATCTTAGACATATGTTAATGGACACTGAAGAAGTAAAATGACTTGACCAAGGTTATAGAGGTAGTAAAAGTAAAAGCCAAGTTTTGTACTCAAATTTTCTGGATCTAAACCCCATACACACACACACACACATGCACACACACACGCACACATGCATGTGTGTGTCTATATACATACATATATATGTACATATATATATATGTACATATATATATATATATATATATATATATATATATATACACACACACACATGCACATTAATGTTGTGGGGCAATGGGGGTTAAGTTACTTGCCCAGGGTCACACAGCTAGTAAGTGTCAAGTGTCTGAACCTGGATTTGAACACAGGTCTTCTTGAATCCAGGGCCAGTGTTTTATCTACTGTGCTACCTAGCTGCCTAAACCCCATGTATTTTTAATCATTTGTCATGGTGACAAAAATATTGGCATTTTGATATGACATCAGAGAGTGGATATATGTGAGGGTGAAGACTGAGCAGCATTAGGTTCTGAGCTCAGGGAGTCACAATATGGGGTGACTAACTCTGAATCATGACATAGGATGTGTCAATAAAATAAGAGATAACAAGAAACTGCTAATTTTCAAAGTTTTTTTTTTAATTTTGCTTTTTTAAATCACCACAGATTATTAAGGAGGTAAGGAATCTCATAGATTACCTATTTAAAACAGGCTTATGTCTCAGATAAGAAAACCGAAAACTCGGAGGACTGAAGTAACTTCCTGAAGGTCAGAATTATTTATTAAAAGAGACAAGATTCATATCTTCTAACACAAAGTCCAAGGATCTTTTCACTTGGTACCTGGACCAACCATAAGTAGAGTACATGACAATCTCTATGAGATCAGAATACTCCCAATATCATGTCATGATACTCCCCCACATCCTACAAGGCCTAAAACTTCTATCCATTCACGCTACTCCTGACAGCACTCTCTCCAGCAGTCTCCTGCTAAAATATGTTACTTTCATGTACTTTCCAGTTGTGTTCTCTGCTAAGAAGCCAATTCTTTTTAGACTATGAAGACTTTGAACAGTGGTAATTAGGCTTTCACATTCAGCTGACTCATAAAGGTGAGAAAAAATGAATGAGCATATACTTAATAGATGGGAAAGATTTAAGGTTAAGTAAGGGTATCATATCTGAGAGCTTGACTGAGGAAATGATCATAGCTACCCAAACAAGAAATTGTATAAATCCTGAATAAGAGATTTAGTTGCTGGGGAGAAGAAGGATTCTGCAATACCCTGCCTTGGCCAGAAAAACAAAGAAGGAAAGAAAAAAGCTTCCAGCATCCATCACCTTCCAAAATGTTAGGAATTTAGGAAAAGATAGGAGAAATGTGACTAATTAGTTACCATTTTTATCATGACATTCATGCACCATTAATTTTTTTGGTGATTTTTATTTAAACTTAAATACAAAATGAGAAAAGAAAAAAATTGCAATGTACATAGCAAAATATATGTATGTGTATGTATGTATATATGTATATGAACATACATATTTATATACTCATACACATATGGATAAGACTACTATACTTATTTCCACTAATCATCTGTTTCTCTGAAGGTGGGTAGCATTTTCTTTCATAAATCCAAGTCTTCCCTTTTATTCCTAAACCAACCAGCTCATCATTTCTTACACCACAGCAATCTTCCAACCCAATAACGTACTATATGAGATATTGTTTATGAAAGTTCCTTTCCCTCTATTTTCTGTATACCTTCTATTTGGGGCTGTATAGGTTTTATTTTTACAAGAAAAATATAATTTAAAATAATTGAAATTATTCATCTTATACTTCAACAATGCTCTCACTGTATAATATAGTTTAACCTCTGGTACTGCTGAATCTACTTCTTTTACAACTTTTTCTTCCAGTATTCTTTGAAGTTCCTGATCTTTTGTTCTTCCTTATGAACATTGTTATTAGTTTTTCTATCTTGTAATTTTATATATATATATGTATAATTAGTATGCTTTTTTCAAAAAAAGTGTTTTATTTTTATGTTTATATAGTTCCTGTGTCTGCTTTGCCAGGTATAATTTTAGGCATTTTATATGTCTAGTTATTTTAAATGGTCTAAAACAATAATAAATAATATTGCTAATACAGAGTGTACTTTGTCTATTTTTCCCTAATTTGATTAGATTTATTTTAGCTTTTACTTTGTCTGAGATCAGGATTACTACCCCTGATTTTTTTTTAACCCGATAAATTGTACTTCTGACCTTTATTTTATCTTGTGTGTATCTCTCATTTTTATATCATTTCCTGCAAGCAACATACCATTGCATTCGATTTTTTAATCTGCTATCAGTTTCCATTTTATCAGTAAATTCATCCCATTCACATTCTAAGCTATAATTACTTGTGTATTTTCCTTCTTCCTGTTTTTCCCTCACTTTCTTCTCCCTATGCCTATCCCTCTTCACTTCTCTGCTTTATTTCTGTTACCTTGTCCTCCTATTCCTTAACTTACTCACCTGTGTAAGAATTCCTCCCTTATCCTCCCCCATCCCCTTGATTTATGTCTTTCTGAATTTATAAGACTTTTATACCCTTCTAGATATATATTGTTCCCTCTTTAGCCCATTCCTGATGAAAGTAAAGTTCTACCCATTATCCCCCTACTAGCTTCTTCTGTATCATGTTTTTTCTTTTATTTCTCATTTATATGAGATAATTGTTTCTTCTTCTCTTCCTACAAAGTATTTTTTAGAATCACCTCATCATACATAGCTTAATCCAAGCCTTTAAAAAAAATATCCAAATAAACATGCTGATACTATTTTCACATATAAGAATTAAACAATTTTACTTCATTGTGTCACTTATAATTGGTCTTTAATGTTTACCTTATATTTCTCTAGGATGTTATATGTCAAATTTTCCCTTAAGTCACAGATACCTGAAAGTCTTTCAGTTCATTAAATATCCTTTTCTTTCCTTTTAGGATCATATTTAATTTTATTGGCTGAGTTACTCTTAGTCATAACCCCAGCTCTTTCATTCTATTTTAAATAGAACTCCAAGACCTACTATTCTTCAAAATAGTAGCTATAAGGACTTGTGTAATCCTTATTTTAGTTCCATGATATTTATTTTTTCCTTGTTGCTTCCAATATTTTCTCCTTATCCTGGGAGCTTTGAAACTTGTAAGTTTTCCTCTACAGGCCTCCTTCAGGTGGTTATAGGTAGATTTTTTTTCTTCTATTTCTGCTTTGCCTTCTCATTCTAGAACTTCAGGGCCATTTTCCTTGATAATTTCTTGTAATGTTGTATCAATAATGTATTTTAAATTGTAATTTTCAGGTAGTCTTACTACTAGTTTATATATACATATATATTTATATATATATATATATATATATATATATATATATATATATATATATATATATATATATATGTGTGTGTGTGTGTGTGTGTGTGTATACACACACATTTTCCCTCATGAAGGGACAACTAGGTGGAACAGTAGATAGGATACTGGCTCTGGAGTCAGGAGGCCCTGAGTTCAAATCTGACCTCAGACACTGACTAGCCGTATGACCCTAGGCAAGTCACTTAATTCCAATTGCCTCAAACATCTGGGGCCATCTCTATTCACCCTAATGTATATCTTTCCACTGGACCCAGATGTCATAGGAGGAAAGAATGAGGCTGGTGTAAAGGGCTAAAATCCTAGCTATACTGTCTAAAATATCTAATGAGTGGTCACCAATAAACTATAAGCTTTAGCAAGATTATTTAAGTGTTTAAGTTTTTATTAAAGAGCATTAGGATCTAATGATCAGAGAGAAAGGTAAAAATCTAACTATTTCTAAGAGACCCCATCATCTGACTTGCCAGGGCGAGGTCAGGAACCAAAAGGACTCAATACTTCCTTCTTCATCCCACAAACCTCCTGTGGAACCGAGAACATCCCATCCACCTGCACACACAGCTCCAAGCTAATTGGCTGGTAGCTTTGATAGACAGTACCCATGAGCAAACATCACTTCCTGATGCCAAGGAAAAGCCACATGGCTTGCCCTCAGACGCCTTCTCCTCATGGTGGAACTTTCCTACAGTGATTCTCCAGCAGATGGTGTGACTCCAATTGTTACTGGCAACTTTGCACAGCCCTTCCACACTTAAATTAATTGCAAGTCATGACATCACCTCTTTGTGTGATGCCATGGTCCTCTTTGAGAACACAGGACAAATAACAATTTCTCCTAGATTTGTTCTCTAGATCAGTTGTTGTTTTTATTTTGATAAGATATTTCATGTTTTAATCTATTTTTTTCATTCTTTGGATTTTATTTTATAAACTCTTGCTGTATTAGAACATCATTAGCAGGGACAGCTAGGTGGCACAGTGCATAGAGCACCGGCCCTGGAGTCAGGGGAACCTGAGTTCAAATCCGGCCTGGGACACTTGACACGTACTAGCTGTGTGATCCTGGGCAAGTCACTTAACCCCAATTGCCTCACCAAAAAAAATAAAGAAGAAGAACATCATTAGCTTTCCTTTGCCCAGTTCTAGTTTACAAGGGATTGTTTTCTTAAATTTTTGATTCTCTATTTCAAGCTGGTTGACTTTCTTTTCATAATTTTCTTGATTTTCTTCAGTTACTCTTCTTTTATCTATTTTTCCTTGATCTTTCTTATTCAATTTTTAAAGTCCTTTTTAAGTTCCTCCCCGAACGTTTTATGCTTAAGACCATTTGATGTTTCTCATTGAAAAAAAAGTGGCTTTTTTTTTGGGGGGGGGCTCAATCATCTTCCTCTGAATATAAACGCAGATATTATCTATTCCCATAGTGCCTATGTACAGTTAGATTAATTCTCCTTCACTTACTCATTTTTATTTATCTTTTGTTTTATTTTATTTCTAGCATCTATTAGTGTTAATATATTATACAAAATTATACATATACATATATAATATAATGCATACATATGTGTGTATATAGTGTTTATAGATAGCATTATATATGTTTTATATAAATATAAAAAAATATATACATATACATATATACATAAACATACATGCATACATACATACATACATACATACATACATACATACATACATACATACATTTATAGTGTGTTAGCATTCTGAGGCATGTGGAATGAAGCCCCAAGTCTCAGGTCCTTCTAATTCTTACTTTATGTGATCTCTCCTGTGGCTTAACCTTGAACTATCTTCTCCAATCATCAAGGGCTCTCAGCCACATTGCCTTTCAAATGATCTTTCTCTCTGTGATCCCTCTACTTGCTGTAACCTACAGCTCTCCTCTCTATCCAGGAACTCTGCCCTTCTGCAAGTACACATAGCCAGCAGGGTCCCAGCCCTTCCCTATTGCACTCACCAGGTATAGGCTTACTCTTTCTCCTGGCAGCCACAGACCAGGATGTTTCTGGTCAGTAAAGCTGTGCTTGGTGTTTCTTGACAGTGAAAGGTCCTTCAATCTTCTCCTATTAAGCAGTCAGACCCCACACTGTCCATGAGATGAAAGTTTCAGCCTGAGGCTGCCTCCCAACCCAGCTAGCTGCCCTCAGGGCTTGTTGTTTTATTGATCCTCATTTTCAGCATTTGTTTTTATAAGATTCTAGTAGCAAATTTTTTCTCCCTCCCTCCCTTCCCTCCCCCATCCCCAAGACACCAAGAAATCTGATATAGGCTATATGTGTACAATCACATTAAACATATTTCTCCATTAGTCATGTTGTGAAAGAAGAATCAGAATAAAAGGGAAAAACATCAAAAAACAAAACAAAACAAAAAAGTAGGAACAGTATGGTTCATTCTACATCCAGAATCCACAGCTCTTTTATCTGGATGTGGAGAACATTTTCCATCATGTGTCCTTGGAATTATCTTTGTATTGTATTGCTGAGAGGAATTTTATATCACAGTTCATTATCACACAGTGTAGTTAATACTGTGTACAATGTTCTACTTATTCTGCTCATTTCACTCAGTGTCAGTTCATGTAAGTTTTTCCAGGTTAATCTGAAATCTGACTGCTCATTATTTCTTAAAGCACAATAGTATTCCATGACATTCTATACCACAACTTGTTTAGCCATTCTCACCTCAATTTCCAATTCTTTGACACCACAAAAAGAACAGCTATAAATATTTTTATACATGTTGGTCCTTTTCCCACTTTTAATATCTTTTGGGGATAAAGACCTAATAGTGGTATTGCTGGGTAGGCATAGATCTATAGCCCTTTGGACATAGTTCCAAATTGCTCTCCAGAATGGTTGGATCAGTTCACAGCTCCACCAACAATGCATTAGTGTTCTAATTTTTCGACAGATTCTCCAACATTTATTATTTTCCTTTTTTGTCATATTAGCTAACCTGATAGGTGTGAGGTGGTAGCTCAGATGTCTTTTAATTTACATTTCCCTAATCAATAGTGATTTAGAGTGTTTTTTTCATATGGCAATAGCTTTGATTTCTTCATCTGAAAACTGCCTATTCATATCCTTTGACCATTTCTCAATTTTGAAATGACTTGTATTCTTATAAATTTGATTTAATTCCCTATGTATTTTAGAAATGAGGCCTTTATCAAAAATATTGGCTATAAAATTTGTTTCTCAGCTTTCTGCCTCCCTTCTAATTTTAGCTATATTGATTCTGTATATACAAAAACCTTTTTAATTTAATATAATCAAAAACATCCATTTTACATTTCATAATATTCTCTATCTCTTGTTTGGTCATAAATTCTTCTCCTCTTCATAGATCTGAAAGGTTAACTATTCCTTTCTTTCCTAATTTACCTATGGTATCACCCTTTATGTCTAAATCATGTACCCATTTTGACCTGATTTTGGTATATGGTGTTAGATGTTGGTCTATGTCTCAATTCTGCCATACTGTCTTCCAGCTTTCCCAGTTGTTTTTATCAAATACTGAATTCCAATCCTAGAAGTTGGAGTCTTTCGTTTATCAAATAGTCGATTACTAAAGTCATTTACTATTGTGTCTCCTGTGTCTAACCTACTCAATTGTTCCCCCACTCTATATTTCTTAGCCAAATAGTTTTGATGACTGTCACTTTATAGTATAACTTCAGATTTCGTAACCTTCCTGAGCACTGTTTTTCATAGTTCCCTTGATATTCTTTTTTCTTTTCTTTTTATGTTTTGTGGGGCAGTGAGGGTTAAGTGACTTGTCCAGGGTAACACAGTTAGCAAGTGGCAAGTGTCTGAGTCCAGATTTGAATTCAGGTCCTCCTGAATGCAGGGCCAGTGCTTTATTCACTGAGCCACCTAGATGCCCCCTCCCTTGGTATTCTTGACCTTTTGTTCTTCCAGATGAATTTTTTTTGTTATTTTTCTATGTCTATAAAATAATTTTTAGGTAGTCTGATTGGTATAGCACTGAATAAGTAAATTAATTTAGGTAGGATTGTCATTTTTGTTATATTAATTCTACCTATGCATGAGCAATTGATTATTTTCCAATTGTTTAGATCTGATTTTATTTGTGTTAAAAGTGTTTTGTAATTGTGTTCATAGAGTTCCTGGATTTGTCTTGGCAGGTAGAAACTTGAATATTTTATGTTGTCTATAGTTACTTTAAATGCGATTTCTCTTTCAATGTCTTGCTGCTGAATTTTGTTGGTGATGCATAGAAATGCTGATGATTTATGTGGATTTATTTTATAACCTGCAATTTTGTTTTTTTGTTTTGTTTTTGGTGGGGCAATGAGGGTTAAGTGACTTGCCCAGGGTCACACAGCTAGTAAGTGTCAAGTGTCTGAGGCCAGATTTGAACTCAGGTACTCCTGAATCTAGGCCTGGTGCTCTATCCACTGCGCCACCTAGCTGCCCCGTATCCTGCAATTTTACTTGTTTTTCAGTTGATTCTCTAGGATTCTCTAAGTATGCCATCATATATCTTTTGCAAAGAGTGATTGTTTTCTTTCCTCCTTGCCTATTCTAATTCCTTTAATCCCTTTTTCTTCTTTTATTGCTAAAGCTAGGATTTCTAGTAAAATATTAAATAATAGGGTTAATAATGGACATCCCTGTTTCACCCCTGATCTTATTGGGAAAGCTTCTAACTTATCACAATTACATATAATGTTTGCTTGTTGGGTTTTGGTAGATGCTGCTTATCATTTTAAGGAAAGCTCCATTTATTTGTAAGCTCTCTAATGTTTTTAATAGGAATAAATGCTGTATTTTGTCAAAATGCTTTTCTGAATCCATTTGAGATAATCATATGATTTTGGTTAGTTTAGTTATTGATGTGGTAGATTATGATGATAGTTTTCCTAATGTTGAACCAGCCCTGCATTATAGGTATAAATCCTACTTGGTCATAGTATATTATCCTGGTGAGAAATTGTAATGTCCTTGATGACATTTTATTTTAGATGTTTGCAAGGGAAATTGGTCTATAATTTTCTTTAGAATTAGGATTATTTTTTTCTTTAAATGTTTGATAGAATTCACTTGTAAACCCATTTGACCCTGGAGATGTTTTCTTAGGGAGTTCATTGACAGCTTGTTCAATTTCTTTTTCTAAAATGTGCTTGTTTAAGTATTTTATTTCCTCTTCTTTTTATCTGGGCAATTAATATATTTGTAAATATTCATCCATTTTGTTTAGGTTCTCAAATTTATTGGCATACGTTTGAACAAAATAGCTCCTAGTTATTGTTTTAATTTCCATTTCATTGGTTATGAATTCACCACTTTCATTTTTGTTACTGGTAATTTTTCTTCCTTTTAATTAAATCAAATTAACCAAAGGTTTACCTATTTTATTGATTTTTTCATAGAAACAACTCAGTTTTATTTATTAATTCTATTGTTTTCTTACTTTCAATTTTTTAAATCTCTTTTTGATAGTATTATCCTCATCTGAATTTGTGTTTTGGTCTTCCCCATTGATATAGAAGCTCTCAATGGTAAGGGCCCTTTTCTGTTTCTTACTCATATTGTGGCTTTTTTTTTTTTTTTTTACTTTTTAAAATTGAAGTCTGCTCCTGGGCCACAGGGGACACAGTTGCCAGTTTCTTGTGCTGGCGAATGTGGGGAGGGGGATAGGTGTTGGGTCACCGGCTTTCTGCTCTGAGCCCTCTGTGGCTTATGGATTCCTCACAGCCATAGACCTGCTCCCTGTTTTGGGATGGCTTGTCCTAGTCACATCTTTCCTGTGGCTGTTTCTCTAGCTGGAAGTTTTCCCTCTTAGGTGGTATTTGTGGATCTCATACCTAGCTTGCTATACCACCAGCCTGCTTAGCCAAGACCAATCGTCCTCTGTTGCTATGTTGTGTCCAAGAGCCTCCTGGTGACTTGCCTAGACCCTCTCTGTGCTGTGCTGGGCTGAGCTGAAGTGTGATGTGCTCCCCTTTTGCCCAGGTGAGACTGACCTTTCCTGAAGTCTTCTAAACTATCTGAGGTTGGAAGATTGTGTCTCACTGTCTTTTTGTAGATTCCGTAGTTTCAGAATCAGTTTAGAGGCTTGATTTAATGTTGATTTTGAGCTAAACTTGGGCAAGCTCAGACAGCTTCCTGGCTTCTCTCTGTCATCTTGGCTCTGCCCCCTGCATACATCATTACTAAAGAAGACTGTGTGGTGGGACTAGGCACGTATAAAAGGAAAGATCATAAGTAACATGCAGATTGTAGTCAAAGATATAAGAAAAAAGTTAAATTCTTCTTTGGATAGATTTTGTTTTTGTTTTTGTTTTTGGAGGGGCAATGAGGGTTAAGTGACTTGCCCAAGGTCACACAGCTAGTAACTGTCAAGTGTCTGAGACTGGATTTGAACTCAGGCACTCCTGAATCCAAGGCCAGTGCTTTATCCAATGTTCCACCTAGCTGCCCTGGATAGATTTTGAATCAAGGGGTGAGAAAGTTATTTTGTTAAAGAGGAAAAAAATACTCACTCTAAACATGGAGGATAACTTGAATTTTAACATGGGAAGGCCAAAGATCTGAATTAAGTAATCACAATTTTACCACAGCTAGATGACTCATTGAATACAGTGCTGGGCCTGAAGTCAGGAAGACATGAGTTCAAATTCAGCTTCAGACACTTATTAGCTGTGTGATCTTGGGTATATCACTTAACCTCTGTTTACCTAGAGGCAGCTATATGACTCAGTGGATTGAATTCTAGGCACTGAATAAGGAATACCTGAGTTGAAATCTGGCCTCAGTCACCCACTAGCTTTGTTACCCTGGACAAGTCACTTAACCTCTATTCGCCTTAATCCCCTGTAGAAGTAAATGCCAAACCACTCCAGTATCTTTTACAAAAAAACTCTAAGGACAGCATCATCCATGGGGTCATGAATATTTCAATATACCAGAATAACAATCAGAGTTTTAAATATGGGTCATGAGAAGAACCAAAAAGTTTCTGAGTCCTTGGGTAGTGTCATTGTTTAAATACTACGTTTTGAAAATAATTGTTATGAAAAACATTTTTCTTTTTGGTTATTTAGGAATACAGAAAGTAAAATATTCTTACAATTAATAACCTATTTTTCTATTCTTTAATACCTAATAAATTTCTAGGTACTCAAACTTATTTTGCTAAACAGATTAGTGTATTTCCACTCTATATAATTTCAAAGATAAAGGATCATAGTAGAGCTGGAAAGGTCCTCAGAACTATTTTTGCTATACAGATTCTTTATCCTACAGATAAGGAAACTGAGACTCAATAAAGTTAAGTGATTTGCCCAAGGACACACTCTTAAGAAATATCATTGAATTTTTAACCCATATGCTGTGACTCAGAATTCAGAATATAATTGCTTAATAAATGTTTATTTTATTTCTTTTTTTTTCTTTCCATCACATCTCTCTCCCTTCATGAGGAAAAAATTTCAAAAGGTTATTTTTTTCTGGAATAAAAATTACAAATTAAATATAAATTGCCAAGATAAATGAAGTTTCTGTTTGCCCCTATTCAAAACAATAGGAATTTTTTTGGGGGGATGAGGCAATTGGGGTTAAGTGACTTGCCCAGGGTCACACAGGTAGTAAGTGTTAAGTGTCTGAGGTTGGATTTGAACTCAGGTCCACCTGAATCCAGGGCCAGTGCTCTATCCACTGAGCCTCTTAGCTACCCTGAATGAAATAATCTTCACTCTCTTTTGGGGGAGGGAGAGCAGGGCAATGAGCGTTAAGTGACTTACCTAGGGTCACACAGCTACTAAGTGTTAAGTGTCTGAAATAGGATTTGAACTCAGGTCCTCCTGAACCCAGGGCCAGTGCTTTATCCAATGCCCTACCTAGCTACCCCCTATAATAGGAAAAAATTTAATAGAAATTTAGTACCTGTCCTGAAACTGAAAATTTACTGTTGAAAATTATGTCATTCTCTATCATAGGCTTTTCTAGTAACTTGGAGCCTTGCTTTAACTATAGAAAATTTGGACGGAAGACACATTCTCTATTGGGAGGTTTGGTACTAAAAGTGCCCAAAAGACCTAGTTTATAACAATATATCACTTATACTAAAGTCTCACGGAAACAAAAGAATGAAAAGATGCATGGTGAAGGAAAATGGATGTAGGTATTGCTGCATGACTGGGAAGATTTCCTCCCATACCTCTTGACAAAAATATTTGGGATCATCAGAAATTAGGTGATTGTTTAGTACAGTATGTGTCAAAATGGAATAGCTAGAAGGCAGCCTTATGCAATGAGAATGGCATCACTGAAGAAGAAATATTCATTTTAGTTGTGGTGGTAAAAAGTGCACATTTTGATGTGAAAGCACATAGTGGATATGGGTAAGTAGGAAAAATGAGAAATCTCAGTTTGTGTTCTGGTGTGTTCCAGTGGGGGTGCAATGGCTGAGAAGCCCTAGCATCAAAAGAATGAAAATTAATGAAAAGATGATTGTTCATTTGAGACCCTGTTGAGCATGAGAGCCAAAGGAATTGAGAACTTGGTAGCTTTATATCTTCAAGGCTTCCTATAGAGCATCTCAGCCTGTATAGCTACTTTCATGTGTGAGTATATGTTCGTGGACAATTGAACAGTTTAATGATTGTTAATATTACTCTGTACACTATAAACTAGTATAAAGTGAAAATAATAAAGACCATAAGGCCAATTTCTACCTAGTTCAGTGTGTTGGGTTTTTTTGAGTTATAGAAAAAAAATAAGCTAGTTTCAAAATTTCATTTTTCTCCCTGAAGAAAAGTATTAGTTAAGGAAAATGGGGGAAGCAGAGAGAAAAGCACATGATGTCATTAACACTTGGAACCCCCAAATAGTGTTATTTATAATGAGGCTTTAGAATAATATATGTAAGGGGCTTATATGGGGAGTTCCTTGATTAATTAGATCAGCTTAAAGGCTGATGTAACTTTTGGGGAGATGTTTATGGTATCATCAACATGAAATTATTTTTCATTTATGGGGCAACTCAAACCCTCAGATTATTATGTTAAGACTGATACAGCCATATGCTACTGGGTGGTGAAAATTAGACTCATCATAATGATGGGGGAAAACTCTTCTAGCAATTTCCAGGGTATTTAACAATGAGGTAAGTTCAGAGTACAGAATGAAACATAGTGTGTGTGTATGCATATGTATGTATGTGTATTCATATACATATTTATGTATTTTTGTTTAATACATGTATGCATTATATGTGTATGTCATGCATATATATGTCTATATTATATATAATACATGTGCATATATTGTGCATATACACATTACACACATATACACAGAGACATTATACATACATACATAATAGATGCATGCCTATTTGTATTGAAAGTGTTACTGGGCTCAATAGGTATAGTCACACTTTATACTAGAAGATAAAATCAAGTATTGAAATAATGTTTTATTGCCTTTGTAAGCTCAATAAGATAATCAAGCCACCTTAATATAATTAGGTAGTTCAATGTATAGAATTCTGGGCTTGGAGTCAGGAAAATCTGATTTCAAATTCGTTCTTCATATGTGACCCTGGGCAAATAACTTAACTTCTGCCTGTCTCAGTCTCCTCAAATGTAAAATGGGAATAATAGTACCTACCTCCCATGGTTTTTGTGTAGATTAGATGAAACAATATTTGTCAAATGCTTAGCTTAGTACTGGGCACATGGTAATTGCTTAATAAATACTTATTTTATTTGTTCCTTTTTTCCCATCTTATCTCCCTCCCTTCATGAGGAAGAAATTTCAAAAAGTTATTTTTTTTCTGGAATAAAAATTACAAATTAAATATAAATTGCCAAGATAAATGAATTTTCTGGAATCTTATCTATGGCAGCAGTTTGGTTTTGTGGTATGGTCAGGATTACTATAATTCTAAGAGTTTTGGTAATAAACAACATTATCATTGAACTACAGTGGTCTTTCTTCATGCCATAATCACCCCTCTCCCCCTAAGACTTTCAGTCTGTCATACCATTTTGTTTCTGTATTCTAGTACATGATTTTGGAAGTCTTCATTATTAGTGAGGCAAGCTTTCCTGTTAGCACTTCCTAAATTATGCCAAGACTTCTTGTGTCTGCACATGTTTTATTTTTGATGCCAACTTAGCTTATTATAAATAGATTGAAAAACTTTAGAACTTTGTCATCTGCTATTCATTGTGAATACTCTTAATTGATTACTAACATTTCATACTTCACTATATACAAATGGACATTAGGCCTGTCCTTAGAAAATTAGCTTTTTTTCCCCTCTAAGATCCAAAAAGAATTATCAAGAGTTCACTAGGGGTAGAATATGAAATAAGATTTGAAAGACTTGAATGTGAAAGGAAGAAGGAAATCACTGTAGAACTGGGAGAATAGCATTGTTAAAGACACTGAAATGGGAAAGTTCAAGGTGTTCACGGGTAAATCTGAATAGCCCATTTTGTCTAGAGATGAGGGTTTGTGGAGAATTTCATATAGTATTTTACAGTTATTTATCTATTGGTGTAACTTGCCTCCCTGACTATATTGCAGTTTTTGAAAGAAGGTACAATTTTGATACTTCTTGGAATTTCTAGTGCCTTGCAAAAATGTCTTAAATCTGGTAAGTGCTTAATAAATATAGATGGAAATATCATAACTGTCCCTGGCATAATTAATTAAGGATGTGCTAAAATTAGACAAGTTCTAGCGGCATCTAACACTGAATATCATCCTAGTGGCATATTAGATATGATTTCAGAGAAGTATCCTAATAGTTGAATAGAAATACTTAACCTGTCCACCAGCCAATGTTCCTTTACCTAGTGGTGTTGTCTGTCAGTTGTTTTGGTTGTGTTCAGTTCTTTGTGACCCCATTTGGCATTTTCTTGGCAAATATACTGAAGTGATTTGTCATTTATTTCTCCAACATATTTTACAGATAAGGAAACTGAGCCAAACAAAATAAAGTGACTTGCCCAGGGTCACACAGCTAGTCAGTGTTTAAGGCCAAATTTAAACTTAGGAAGATGAGTCTTTTGACTCCCAGCCTGGAACTCTGTACACTGTGCCACCTAGCTTCTATTCTTGAGTGATTGCATTCCATCAAATAAAGAAAATACACAATATTCCTCAATTTTGTGGGAGCAAGAGGAGCAGAAGCTGATAAAAAAGTAAAATAAAATAAAATTTCACAATAATATGAAATTAACTATTGGTATTCTAAATATTAGATCATAAATCACTGATGCATAATTGTATATAAAATGGGAGGAATTGATTGATGTCATTTTTATGTTCTTTCTTTTTTTGGGGGGCAGGGCAATTGGGGTTAAGTGACTTGCCCAGGGTCACACAGCCAGTAAGTGTCAAGTGTCTGAGGCCGGATTTGAACTCAGGTCCTCCTGAATCCAGGGCCGGTGCTCTATCCACTGTGCCATCTAGCTGCCCCTCATTTTTATATTCTTGCTAAAATGTTAACATAGTACAAAATTAATTTGTAACAGTGGGAAAGAAGGACCATAGGCTCTCCTCCTAGAAGCAAAAAGTAAAATAACATAAAAGTTATTGGAACCAATGTTATCATTCATTCAAAAGTAAAAGGAAACATCAACATTATCTTATAAGAAATTTGGTCACCTTGCACTACAGAAATCATGATTACCATTTACCAAAAAAATCATCAAGAAAATAATTGCAATTTGCTTTTTAAAATATGTTACAGAGAATTAAGAGCAGGAAATAGGTAAATCCAAAATATAATCTTACTTGCTTAAGAGGGTGCAACTGTGTAAAATGGATGTTATAATAACTTCTACCTCCCAGGGTTGTTATGAGGATAAATTGAGATAATATTCATAAAACACTTTGCAAAACTTAATATGCCATATACATGCTAGTTGTTGTTATTGCAATTATTTTATCATTGCTATTGCCTATTCTATTTAAATATTTTAGATAATTTGGTGAAATACTTTTTAGAAAAATAATTATGTAATATCTTACCAAGTATTTTCTTTACAATACTTTTTAAAGGTAAGTACCATGTGTTTCATTGTACAAATAAAGAAATTGAAGCTAAGAAAACTATATTACCTCTAAAGGCACAAAATTAGTTGTGTGACAAATTCTGGAATGTACTCCAGTCTATCATTTTTCACTTTTTTTCACATTGTCTCTCAGAAAATCACTGCCCCAGGACTTGTCTCTCCCATTTCAATCTACCCTTTGAATTTTACAGACTTTTTTCATTTTTGCATTGAATGTCTAAAGTTCATTAATATCGCAACTGCTCACTTGTGTTACAACTCCTATATATTTACAAATTTCAGTTCATACATTGCCTTAGAAACATATGTGAACAATAATAGTTTAATTAAATGCCTTGAAGGAGTGTGATATAAAAATGGCATTGGATTATCTTGCATGTTCATTTGTTCAATGTGCTTTTGGTAATATTGGAGCAAGCATTGGTCCCCATAGATGTTGCTATAGGAAAAGTTGACAAGGTTGATATTTCCAAAGCTTTACACATTGCTGATGCCCCTTACAATAAGATAATCTGCCCCACAATTATGCAGAAAACTTGATACACATATATTATGTTTTGAGGCAATAGAGGCATTAAAATCTGGATTTGAGAAACAGATGAAAGGGGAGGTTACACACATTACAAAAGTCTCATGCTGGGGCAGCTAGATGGTACAGTAGATAAAGCACTGGCCCTGGATTCAGGAGAACCGAAGTTCAAATCCAGTCTCAGACACTTGAAACTTACTAGCTGTGTGACCCTGGGGAAGTCACTTAACCCTCATTGCCCCAGAAAAAAAAAAAAAAGTCTCATACTGAAGTGGATCTATGATTTCATCTATGAGTTTTGTTTTTTTTTCTGAGAGTGTACAGATTGTAACCCTTCTATTTTTTGCCAGGCTGTGAGGCTCTTGTCCATTTCCCTCAAAAGTCTAGGAGTAAAGTACACTCAACATACCAAAGGATATCCTCATTTTCTTTTGACAATGTCAAATGCTAGTGGAGAACTTGGAATGAACCCTGCTATGTCTCATTCTTGCCCCATGACCATTCCAATTGCTTTAGGACTTTTCAGAATTTCTTTAAACAACCTTGCTTAGTAACCTTAGAATCTAATTTCTATGAAAATTGTCAGGATTGCATATGCTGTGTAAGGGGAAATATGCTCACAGAGTATATCTCAATCAACAAAATACCACAAAAAAGGAAATAAAGATAAAGCGCTTAAAGTTAAATTTTTGACAGTTTGTGAAATGTATATTTTTTTCTTCCCTGAAGTTGAGAAAGGGGAAATATTTTAGGATTGTGTGACAGTGTGGGTGACTGTGGTTTGTGATAGAATGTATGTGTTTATCCACCTAATTTCCAAAGCTTTGGGTAGAGAAGTCATTTTCAGCTTCTACAAAAACCAAGTATTTTTCTTTTGCTATTGCTAGAATATTAAAATGTTTTTTCCTAAACCTCTGAGTGAACAACCATCAATCAAAAAAACAAAACAAAACAAAACAAAACAAAACAACCCTTGTATCACATACTAGAAGGAAAATAATCACTCTATTTTGGCTCATTCCAAGGATGCTCCATGAAATTTCCCATTATTTTATGCAATCTCTTCAGCAATTAGTCATGTTTCTGAATGTTTTAAGATATATTTCTAGTTGTTGTTACATGTTAGTTATTCATCATATTACCCCAACATGTATAAAAAAGATACCTATGTCATATAGCTTTGTAAATGGCATGAATGTGACACATAATCTCAAAACTGGCATATTTTCTAGGTCACCATTTATGGCCCATATTTGGGTTTCAAAAATTAATATTCATGTGGCTAGGAACCACTGTTAAATCATTTTTACCTGCATTTTCATTAATAAAAAATTAAATATTTAGGGCAATATGTATCTATAATTTTCATTGAGGTCACTCATACTTCTCATTCTAATATGAAGGTGATCATGGGTTGTGAAGGTTATGTGAGTAGAGGCCAAGTGCTGTCAAGTCCTATTAAATTAAAATGGCTTTAAGCAAGGATTGAGAAATGGGTTATATGATTGTCATGTGTAACGATTGGAATGAAACCACCTGCTGGAGACTTACTGTAGGAAAGCTCTACCATGAAGAGAAGGCCTCTGAAGGCAAGACCATGCGGCTTTTCTTTGGCATCAGGAAGTGAAGTTGGCTTGGGGGAGGAACAGGGGGTGAAGCTGGGGTTCTCACTCTCTTTTGCCAGTACTCTCTTGGAGAGTGGAGCAGAACTGTAGTTCCCTTAGATAGATAGAATCTAGGCCTTTCTCTCTCTCTTTACCAGATTCTTTTTCTCCTTAATAAATGCTGAAAAGTCTAAACTATTGGGGGCAGCTAGGTGGCGCAGTGGATAAAGCACTGGCCCTGGATTCAGGAGTACCTGAGTTCAAATCCAGCCTCAGACACTTGACACTTACTAGCTGTGTGACCCTGGGCAAGTCACTTAACCCCAATTGCCTTACCAAAAAAAAAAATAGTCTAAACTATTGCTGAAGCTTATAATTTATTGGCGACCACTCATTAGATATTTTAGACAGACTAGCTAGAATTTTAGCCCCTTACACATATAAGGATCAACAGCTTTTTTTGAAGAGCTTGTCATCAGAATATTAGCAACTATTAATGATTGCATTTAGTCATATACACTCACAAGAAGAATTTTATGATGTGTAGGAGAGTTGTAATCTTCATTAGTAGACTTTTTTTACACTAACAAAATTGTTGTTGTTGTTTGTCTTTCATTATCAAAGAGTGCCATCACACCTGGGTGATGTCATGACTTGCAGCAAATTGGATTTAAAGGAGGTAGGACTGTAACACTAAAAAGTTAATTCATCTTTGAACTACTGAATAACAGCTTAATTGTATATTATTTATTAGACTGATCCTTGGATTTTATCGAGATTTCCTATTTTAAAATAGAAGTAGTTTTTGTATAGAGTTTGCTATTCTTCTTGGTTAAGAACATCCTCATGCCTATTATTACAATCATGATTTTGACATTATGTTTAAGGGAGTAATCATTATAATCTATCCTTAAATCTATATTCAAGAAAGTCTTTAGAGAAGAAGATTAATTACCTCTTTAGAAATATCAAGGACATAGAATGGTAGACTATTTCAATCTAGACATAAGAGACAAGATTAAAGAATAAGCATGCAGGTATGAGACCAGAAATGGATATAAATATGATGACAAATATTGTTTGGGAGGACATCCCTGGAAATAATTATGTAAGCTTTCTTCTACTCCATCTGGATCTTATAAATTAAGTACCAGATTTTAAGGATATAAAAATAACAAGTCAAATATTATAGCTGGTTTAGAAGCTAAGTATGGAAAATAGGGTGAAAATTATATCTATACCAGGCCTAGAAAAAGAAAATAAATGACAGAATATGACTAAAAAATCAAAGAAGACACAGATCAAAAGTTATGTGCTAAAGATGGTATAGATATTCTTTTTTTGCATTCTGCAAGAAAGGTAAAAATGTATTAAGTAGAACTTAGGCTTCTTTTATCATATCTTGAAAATATGTTGTGTTATCCTAAACTGAACCTTCAGATCTGGTAGTGTCCTACTGGGGCCTATCTTTGGCTTTGATTAAACTGTAGATACATTTTCAAAAGATATAAAGCTGAAATAAGAATAAAAACTATTAAATACACATGCACATATAGATGTATGTCTCTCTATCTCTCTGTATATGCACACACTCATATATTTCTATAACAAATACTATTCTTTTTTAATGGTAGTAGAAACAACCAATAAATTTATAAGCATTAATTAAATACATAACTTCAAGCAGAACCATCCCAGATGTTAGGGAAGCAATAATAGAAAACTAAAAAGTTCCTTCCTTGAGGATCTTATAAACTATTGTTCTAGAGGTCATTGCATAAATATATATGTGTATGGAAAAATATCAAATAAAAACAAAGATTTTAAGGATAAATTATACTAGGGATCATGAAAAACTTCATCTAGAAGGCTGTACTTGAGAGAGGGCCTGTGACACAAGGAAAATGAACAGTGGGAAGGCACACAGAGAGAAGTGAAAATGCCTTTTAAGGGGAAAAGAATAAAGTTAATTTGGCAATACTTCAGAATTCAGGAAGGTAAATACTATATAATATTTGGAAAGTGAATAGAGAGAAAGAGAAGAGAAGAAAAGAGGAGAGGAGAGGAGAGGAGAGGAGAGGAGAGGAGAGGAGAGGAGAGGGGAGGGGGAGAGAGAGAGAGAGAGAGAGAGAGAGAGAGAGAGAGAGAGAGAGAGAGAGAGAGAGAGAGAGAGAGAGAGAGAGACTATTTTTTTAAGTGTAATATGGCCAAGGAATTTTACTCAACCCTAGAAATATAAATACAAGGAAAAATAAAAATAAAACCAGTTTCTACCCTCCAGCATACTACATTTTAGCTAGGTTTGAAGTGAGCTTGACTGGTTTGGGTACTATCTCAAATGAAGATTCTGGATAATAATTCACCAAATGGAATGTTAGGGGTTCCGCAGGGGTAAAAACAATCACCTGCATGAGAAGGCATGGAATTCAGAAGTGTTTAAGTTGGAACTTTCAATGTCTAGTCTGTCTGTCTGTCTGTGTGTGTGTGTGTGTGTGTGTGTGTGTGTGCATCTGTGTCCTCTCTCTCACTGGAGAACTTCACAAATCAAAATGGATTAATTTAGTATAAAGCCTTCTTTGCACTCTGTTTAAAAATTTAGCATATCCTTCTCTCTGGCCTTATTTTCTTTCACTACATCAGTGGGAGAAGGGGAGGATTCATTGATCATCAGTATCCTGATTGACTCAAGTCCACAGAAGCATAATGTCCAAGGAAGTAGAGTTGATTGTGCATTGGATTCAGCCCTAATAAGACTACTTCTAGATTATTTAAATTTGTTTAGCATATGATCCATTAAGAATGGCATCAGTGAGCTAGAGAACTGTAAGAATAGTGTGTCTAGTTTGGTAAATACACTGGAAACTGTGCCATGATGATCTGTTGAAGAAATTTAAGTGCCTTTATTACAGAAGAATAAAAAAGTTTGTGATGTGACATAAGCAAATTGATACTAGTGGTCTTTAACTACTTGAAGAACTGTCAGGTAAAAGTATTGAGATTTATTTTATTTGGCACAAGAGGGCAGAACTAGAAGTAATGTATGTGAGTTGCAAAGGAAACCAGTTTTTGATAGATATAAGGGAAAACTGATTAAATTTAAAAGATTTCATAACATAGAGTGAACTGCCTTAGAAAGTAGGGCATGTCATGTTCCAAAAGAGTGAATGGGCATCTTTCAGAGATTTGGGCACACAAACAATGGGAATAGAGAACCCCTTAGGTTCCTTCCAAATCTAAGATTCTAAGACTCATAGTTCTAACAATCAAATATATATATATATATATATTTCTTTTTGCTGTATGTAATTCTTGTGTCTGAGACTACTGTGGTGCAAAGAGAATGGTGACATCTCAGTTAGTATCATATCTAATGAATTTGAACCAAAACTTAGAGAATTGGAAAAATTTCTTGAACAGCCCAGAACTTTGACTCTCATTTGCATTTGTAGACATAGAGTTTATGGAACTGCAATAAAAATGTTGTTGAAAGAAAGAAAACAATCATCAAATAAAAAAGTGGAATTAGTAACAGAAGATTCACAATGAAAATTTCTCATTGCCACTCAGTTCCTGCATAAAACTCTTTCCTTCTTCATTCTTGCATAAGTCTTGTCTGTACCAAGATGGTAATGCCTTTGAACTATTCTGATGGTAGCTCTCATGCAACATTTTAAGGAAACCCTCATTCCATATTCCTTTCCATCCATCTACATGTAAAAAAAAAATAACGGAGTTTTAGGATTCTCAGAGACCACCTAACTTGAGGACCTAACTACCTGACCTTTTGTTTGTTTTTGGTTTTTTTAGTGAGGCAATTGGGGTTAAGTGACTTGCCCAGGGTCACACAGCTAGTAAGTGTTAAGTGTCTGAGGCTGGATTTGAACTCAGGTACTCCTGACTCCAAGGCTGGTGCTCTATCCACTGCGCCATCTAGCTGCCCACTGCCTGACCTTTTAAGACTGGCCCAGAGTCAGTCAAGTGGGACCTGGGACTGTGAATGGGGATTAAAACCACACCCATCTGAAAGCTTTGTTCCCGCCAGAGAATCTGTTCTCTGGGCTCTGACATCAGCACCCACTGAGCTGAACCACCCTCAAATCCAGTGAACCAATAGATCTGAATGATGCTAGCCAATTAGCTTTAAGCAGTGTGTCAGGGCTGCTTCTCTGCCTTCCCTCAGAGAGCTTACAATAGCTGATCCTGCTTTTGGCCTGGGAACTTGGAGAGAGCAGACATGGTACATTTTCTCTAGATCTTAGCTAGGCTTTCCTGTCTTTCAGAGCCATGTGCGCTCTCTTTACCAATATTTAATATGCTTTAATAAATACTTAATGCCCCCGAACTGGTACAGTAGCCTCTAATTTATATGTAGTACTGTATTAGAAACCCTAGCTAACTTTCCCCAAACTCGGGACAGAAATAAGGTAATCCCATTTAATTTTACTTGCCACATACAACATGATGGCCAGTTTTTCTCAGCAAATTTATTTTTTCCCCACAATGTGCCCTGTACTCTTTTAAGTTCCCCCTTCTTATCATGATATCCACAACGCCCTTTTCAACTTACCATGCTATATTATCTTCCTCTATTTGAATATTAAAATGAAGGATACTTGAAGGTAGGAACAATCTTGTTTGTATTTGTATCCCAAGTGCTCAGCAGACTACATGGCACCTAGAAAGCTCTTGATGAAAGTTTTATCTGTTATTGCTGCCACAGCCTGTGGGCAGCTGATGGAAGCTACCATAGCACCGAGTTCTTCCACATGTAAAGAATGAATGTCTTTGTGCAATATTCTCAAATTGCCTAGTGTGAGAGGAGGATAAGCAGAATTTAACTGTGCCAGGCTATATTTGTTTTAGATTTTTCTCCATCAATTTATTCATCATTTACACATGACCTACTGATAGCAAGGTATTTTCAGCAAAGCTAAAAACAACACTTTAATATGGTAGAAAATTGTCATAAAATGATCTGAAAAAGAACATATGGTTCTCACATTGAGAAACTAATACCTGTGCTTATGTGTGTCATCTTATCTTTTTCCAAATGTTTCCTTGGGGTTATATCTACAGACTATATGTCTACAGACTCAGTTAATATAAATGTACTTTCTAGTTTCTGTGACCTAGAAAAAGAAAAGAAAAGAAAAGAAAAGAAAATAGTTGTCTTAATAGAACTGGATCCTACAGATTTTTTTTCTTCTCACAGATACACTTTATTCTAGGACACATCTCATCCTTAAAACCAGCTCTGATCTCAATTATGTAGAACCAAATTTAGCATGACCTTAATACTACATAATTTATTTTCTTTGCTTTATAAAACTGAATTATACTCAGTACTGAAAAGTTCAGATCAAATCATAACTCTAAGTTGTTCAATGTCATATCGAGTGCTGAACCATATAAGTATAATGATCAAGTCCACTGAGAATATATATCTAAGATACTATAAATGGAAAGGCTGTGGTTTGTATAATCTCCCCCATAAAGGCTATACCCAGGTGTGTTCAGTATTACTTCAGCTGTTAATCTTAATTAGTGTGCAAGGACAATTCATATTCTTTTTAGATTGTTGTGAACACTGATAAATATCTGCCGAATAATAACTACATAATTCTTTATGGGACAGCATTTGAGTGTGTATGTGTGTGTGTATGTGTATATGAGTGTATGAATGTGTGTTTATATATATATATATATACACACACATACACACATATACACACATTTATATATACACATGTACATACATATATATACACACACATGCATACACACATATTAGGAAACCTATACATTTCTGCCCTCAGTGATCTTAAAATTTAGTGTAGTTCTGAACTCAACCTTCAATTTTGCTTATAGCAAAATGTGTTGGTTGTGTATGGAGTGGTGAATGAGTTCCTTCTACTATCTTGAGTTTAGCTATAGAAAATAAAGTGTATTATTAAGGGCAGAGACAAGAAGATGGAGTAGAAGCAGCAACTCAGCTATTCTCGGCCAACATTCCCATTGAAAATATTTGAAAATCATGCTTCAAATTGAATTCTGGAATTGCAGGGCCAACAAAAGATCAGGCTTAAATAATTTTCCAACTTAGGAGGTTGCCAGGAAAGGTCAGTTACACCAGGGTTTTTGTCAGGCAAAGCAAAGCAAGCATCATATCTTGGAGGCAGCTAAGCAGTAGCAGCAACATATTTTTGAGATTTTAGCCCATAGATGATAAGAGCGTTAGACAACTGGTAAGAAGGAAATTATAGGGAACCTCTGGTGCTGTGTCCAAGTCCTGTGCCATTACACATACAAAGCTGCAGGTTGTAGTTCCAAAGTGAAGAACAACACTAGCTGTTGTGGTTTGAAGAAAGAACTGACCCTATTCACAGTTCCAGAGCAGAGTGCTTGTTGTTGCTCAAAAGGGAGCAGGAAACCTTGTTTAAATTCCTGTCTTCCCTATTACTTCATTAGCCTCATGCCAAATAAACAAAGGTGTCAACTTTTCTCTAATCAACCATTTATGAAATTCTTACTGAGTGTCAGGAGTTAACTATAAAGACAAAAGTGAAAATGTTGGCTATAAGAGAGCTTACATTCTACTTTGAGGTAGAACAAATTTTTGTTGACTGGGGAGATTTGTACATATGTATGTAAATATCCATTTTGTATTTCATAATGTTCTTTATCTCTTGTTTAGTCAGAAATTCTTCCCTACCCCATATATCTAACAGGTATACTATTCGCTGCTCTCCGGATTTGCCTATGGTATTACTTTTACATCTAAATAATGTACCCATTTTGACTGTATCTTGCTATACAGTGGGAGATATTGGTCTATGGCTAATTTATGCCATACTGTTTTCCAGTTTGACCAGCAGTTTCTGTCAAATAATGAGTTATTATCCCAGAAGCTATTGTCTTTGGGTTTATCAAATAGGAGATTATTATAGTCCTTTGCTACTGCGTCTTGTGTACCTAACATATTCCACTGCTCCACCACTCTATTTCTTAGCCAGAACCAAATAGTTCAAATGGTTGCCACTTCAAAATATAGTTTTAGATCTGGTACAGCTAGGCTACCTTCCTTTGCACTGATTTCCATTAATTCCCTTGATCTTCTTGACCTTTTGTTCTTCCAGATGAATTTTGTTATTATTTTTTCTAGCTCTACAAAATATTTTTGGTAGTTTGATTGGTATGGTACTGAATAAGTAGATTAATTTAGGTAGAATTGTTATTTTTTTATATTTTCTCAGCCTACCCATGAGCAATTGATAGTTTTTTGTTCCTATAGTACCTGGGCTTTTCTTGGCAGGTAGACTCCCAAATATTTTATATTGTCTAGAGTTATTTTAAATGAAATTTCTCTTTTTATCTCTTGATGATGGACTTTGTTGGTAATATAAATATATATAATTATTCCCCTTTCTTGGTTTCCTGAGATCCTTCTCCTGACACTAGCTATGTGCCCTACAGCATCTCTCAGCCTTGGTTTCTTCATATGTAAAGTGGAAACAATAACATCTATAATATTCACTCCACAGAGTTGTGAGATTCCAGTCACATATATTTTAAACAACTTTGCAAAACTTGAAGGTAAGGAAAATGTTAGCAATTGATTTTCATATTAAAACTAACTTTCCAATTTATGTCTGAATGCATTTATCTTTAACATCTGAAAATTCCTCTTTGGGAAATCAATGATTCTTCAATCACCAGCTGTGTCAAGATAATGGAATGTGATAGATGAGATTTAGCAGATACTCAGGGGCCCACCTGGAGATTACTAGATTGTAAGCACATCTGGCTGGTACTTAAGGGTACTTAAGAAGGCATGGGGGGCAGCTAGATGGTGCAGTGGATAAAGCACTGGCCCTGGAGTCAGGAGGACCTGAGTTCAAATCCGGTCTCAGACACTTAACACTTACTAGCTGTGTGACCCTGGGCAAGTCACTTAACCCCAATTGCCTCACTAAAAAGAAAAAAAAAAGAAGGCATGGTACTTAAGAAGCTAAAAACTTTGAACTTTATATCGAGGCCACCAGTGAACCAATGAATTTGAATGACACCAGCCAATCAGCTTGAAGAACCTTACATTTCTGGGAAGGGAACAGGAAGCAGATGCTGGGGAGAGTCTTCTTGCTCTTTTGGTGTGAAACATTGGGTGGGTGGCAGAGAACTTCAGAAGTGGGAGGTTTAGGAAGGCAAGGATTGCCAGGCTATAGGAAATCTGCTCTCAATCTTTCTCTTTCTTTTACTATCTTTCAATAAACCCTTAAAAAACCTAAACTCATTTATCAGTGATTTTAGTCAGTTTCCCCCCAAAACTGGGGGGGACAGTTTAGAACCCACATTTAGAATTTTAAATAACACACAGCTATCTCTTCATTTTAAGATAAAGAAACTATAGACAAGAGAAGATAAATGCTTAAGGTCCTAAAGGTCATATCACAAGTGATCTTGAAATATAAAATCTCCCCCCCCCTCCAAATTTAGTGCTCTTTTTTTTTACACCTATACAGCCTCTTAATGGAGTCCCTCAGTATTAATCTTATATTTTTACTTTGGATTCCACTTCCATTAAATTTCTTTTATATATGTATGTGTATATATGTATATGCACATCACTACATGTATATGTATATATGTATGTATTTGTACATATACTTGTGTGTGTATGTATATAGTCATATATATACATATAGTCATATACATATATGTATATATACACGCTATGTATTTAGACACTATCTATAATATGTGTATATTTGTGTATATACACATATATACATATTGAAACAACTCAGAAATTATGGCCAAGGAAATCAGGGAAAGGTTAAAATATCATTACAGTATTGCTTACTTTTTTCTGGATGAGAATTTGAATGATTTTCCTTATCTAAAATGTAAAACTCACAATTTGTTATGCAGCATTTTTTTAGTGCAAAATGACTTAGTTTAAAGGGTGAACTTTATCCTTTCTCTAAACAAGATGACATAGAAAACCTTATATGAAGTTAGTTCAAGAAATGATAGGGTATTTTTTAGGATTACTATGTAAACACATTTAGGTTTAAAATCAAGAGACTCCTAACAATAAGATCTAATAGTGTGTGAAATTGTTTCCTAAGCATTGTTGACAAATGTCCTTCAATAAGGTCATTTACAATTTTATTGGACCAACCTTTGTATGTACTATACAAGGAGAACAATGGCCCCTTAAGAATTTAATAGTCATTTTCTCTTTCTAATTGCTGAGTCTCACTTTCCAAAGTAATTTATTGCATCAATAGCTAAGGGAAATAACATTTTAAATGGAAAAAAAATTTGAAAAATACATTGGAACTTTTTTTTGGTAATTCAGGAAGGGAAACTGTTAATGCGTAGTTATCATTAAACCAGCTGTGTCTGAAATCTTTGATTCCATTCTATTACCTTGAGGATCAGTGAGGTTCTGTGGTTTTTTATCTTATTCACTACACAGGACTGTTTCAGTGAATTGGGAGGTAATATATTTTAGACCTAGAAAATTTACTTACAAACATATATGCATGGTCATAAAAAGGTTCTTTGATTGATTTTATTTTATCCTAAAAGTTCACAAATTGAACTCTCCCTCCCCTCCCCTTACTTCAGCATCTATTAAAACACTTTGATATACTTTGAATCAAATATGTATATATATATATGATTCAAATCAATGAGACCTACTATGTTCAAAACACTAGATATTTTACAATGTCCTAAAGTCAAATGGACAAAAATGTCAATAGAATCCTTATATCCTTAGTTTAATAGAAATATAAGCAGACACATTTCATGAAAATATTACTTTCCTGGAATTTTTCTATTTCTCAAAATATTTTTTACTACTTTAATCTCCTAACCCAAATAACAACTTCTCACTGGTGACAAATCTATAATGTTGGCATTGAGCTCCTCTTGTTGCTATAGGCACACATGTGAAAACAGATGAATTTGTAGAAGTTAAATACCTTGCCATTTCACTGGGGCAAATGATATAATCTGCCAACACACAGGTGGCTATTATGGGCATTATAAGCATAGGTAGGCAAAATTGCTGTACTAATTCAGCACTTTGCTTCGTCAATCACCTTTTTTCTCATCTCATACTCTCATATACCTGACTTCTTAACCTTAAAACAAGAAGTTTTCCTGGTTATTAAAAGAAAATGTTGGGGCAGCTAGGTGGCACAGTGGATAAAGCACTGGCCCTGGATTCAGGAGAACCTGAGTTCAAATCTGACCTCAGACACTTGACACTTATTAGCTGTGTGACCCTAGGCAAGTCACTTAAACACCATTACCCCACCAAAAAAAAAAAAAAGAAAGAAAGAGAAAAGAAAAAAAAATGTTGAGAGTTTTTGAGCAGAGCCCAGATAGCAGAGGAAAGACATTAAACACACAGAGCTCCTGACACAATTACTCCCAACATAGCCAAATAACCCCCGGAGCAACAAAACCCACAGAAATACAGACTGAGATTATTTTCTAGCCAAAGACAGCTTAGAGGGGGCCATGCTGGACTGTAGGAACAGTCCAACCCTGTGATTGAGCAGACACAGTCCCCAGGCAGGCTGAGCCAGAGAAACTTAACCCTGAGGCTCTGAATTAGCTGCAGTACCAGCATCTTCTGGAATTAAGTTTATGGTCAGGTGAGAGGGCTGAATAGCTGGTCAGGGGAGTGGAAAATACTGGGCTGTCTGCAGGACCTAAGGAGGAATTTTGCTATCCCATCCAAGCAGGGAACCAGAAAAAAATCTTGAGCAGCAGGAGACCCAGGTTGCAGAAGGGCACAGGCTCATCAGAGGTAAGAACCATACCACAAAAAGTTTTGCTTTCTGGTTAACTGGCAGGTTGGCTTGAGGTTATCTTCAAACCAGAGAATAGGCCAGGCAAGAGAAAAACCTGCCCTTCCTCAAACCAAAGCACCTGTGACCTTTTGAAACTTGACACTGTATAGCTTGGAAGTAGGGCACCACTGTAAGATGGAGTTGAAAGTCAAGTAAAAGATGGCAAGATAATCACACAAAGAAAGTTGAGAACTATAGAAAGTTTCTTTAGGAAGATTGAGGTGCACCCTCAGAAGAGGATAGCAACCTCAGTGTCCCTCCATCCAAAGCTTCCAAGAAAAAGATGAATTTGTCTCAGGCCATGGAAGTGCTCAAAAGGGACTTTGAAGAGAAAGTAGGAGAGATAGAAAGAATATTTAGAGAGGTGGAAGAAAGAATGGAAAGAGAAATGAAAGCAATACAGTAGAGTCATGAGAAAAAAGTCAACAGCTTGGAAAGCCAAATAGAAAAGGAGATACAAAAGTCTTCTGATGAAAACAATTGCCTAAGAATTAGGATTTAACAAATGGAAGCTAGTGACTCAATGAGAAACCAAGACACAGTACAGAAAATCTAATTGAATGAAAAAATAGAGGGCAATGTGAAATGTCAACTTGGAAAAACAGCTGACCTGGAAAATAATTCCATGAGAAATAATTGGAAAATCATTGGACTACCTGAACACCATGACCAAAATAAGAACCTAGGCATCATCTTCCAAGAAATTGTCAGAGAAAATTGCCCTGATATTCTAGAAGAAGAAGGTAAAATAGAAATTGAAAGAATCCACCAATCACATCCAGAAAGAGATCCCAAAAGGAAAACTTTGAGGAATATTGTAGCCAAAATCCAGAGCTCCCCGGTTAAGGAGAAAATAGTGCAAGCAGCTAGAAAAAGGAAATTCAAATACTGTGGAGCTTCAATAAGGGTAAAACAAGATCTAGCAGCTTCTACATTAAAGGACCAGAGGGCATGGAATATGATATTCCAGAGGGCAAAGGGACTGTGACTACAGCCAAGAATCATGTACCCAGCAAAAATGAGTATAATCTTTCAGAGGAAAAATGGGATTTCAATAAAAAAGAGGACTTTCAGGCATTTGTGATGAAAAAACCTATACTGAATAAAAAATTTGACTTTCAAATACAATACTCGGGAGAAGCATAAAAAGGTAAACAGGAAAAAGAAATCATAAGGGACATGAAAAGTTTAAACAGTTTACATTCTTATATGAGAAGATAGTACTTCCAACTCATAAGATTTTTCTCAGTAAGAAATACACAGAGGACACAGGTCTGAACTGAATATGGGACAGTTAGGTGGCACAGTGGACAAAGCACTGGCCTTGGATTCAGGAGGACCTGAGTTCAAATCCAGCTTCAGATACTTGACACTTAACTAGCTGTGTGGCCCTGGGCAAGTCACTTAACCCTCATTGCCCTGCAAAAATAAAAAAAAACAAAAACAAAAAATAGGGTCGAGGGGTAGGAGGAATAAACTGGGGGAGGGGGAAGGGGAGAGGTGGATTGGAGAGAGGTAGCTCACATGAAGGAAACAAGAAAAAAGCTTATGGAGGGTGGGGTAATGTGGAAGGAATAGGGTAGCGACGTGAACCTTACTATCATTGAATTGTCTCAAAGAGGTAATGACATACATACTCAAGTGGGTATAGTAATATATTTTTGCCAGTGGGTGGGGAAGGAGATAAGGGGGGTGGGATGGGAGAAGAGTGGAGGAGGGAAGGGAATTTTGGGGGAGGGAGCTGTAAAAAGCAAAACACTTTTGAGGAAGGTGAAGCTGTTCTGCATAACAGCACATGTATGACATATATTGAATTGCTTGATTTCATATGGAGAGTTGAGGAGGGAAGGAGGAAGAAAAATTTAAGAAAACAGAATTAACTCAAAGACCTTAACATCATCAGAGTGGGCTCAAGGAGGGAATAACATACACACGCAATTGGGAGGAGTAATCTATTTAACCCTACAGGAAAGTAGGAGGGGAAGAGGATAAGGAGGACAGGATGAAAGAAGGGAGGGCAGAGTGGTGGAGGGTGCAGTCAGAAGTAAAACACTTTTGAGGAGGAATAAGGTCTTTCTCTATTTTATTGATGTAAACATATACAGCTATAAAATTTCCCCTAAGTATTCTATCCCCTAAGGAAGCTTTGGCTGCATCCCAGATGTTTTGTTATGTTTTTTCATTTTTGTCCTTCTCTTGGATGAAGTTGATTGTTTCCATGATTTGTTGTTTACCCACTGATTCTTTAGAATGAAATTATTTAGATTCTAATTAATTTTCAGTCTACCTTTCTATGGCTCTTTATTAAATGTAATTTTTATTGCATCACTATCTGAGGATACATTTACTATTTCTGCCTTTCTATATTTGACTATGAGGTTTTGTGCCCTAATACCTGGTCAATTTTTGAATATGTGCAATGTACTGCTGAGAAAAAAGGTATATTCCTTTTCTTCCCCCCATTCAATTTTCTCCTGACATCTATCATATCTAACTTTTCTAACACTCTATTCACATCTTTAACTTCTTTCTTATTTATTTTATGGCTAGATTTATTTAATTCTGAGAGGGGAAGATTCAGATCCCCCACTAGTAGAGTTTTGCTGTCTATTTCCTCTTGTAACTCATTTAACTTCTCTAATAATTTGGACGCTATACCACTTGTTGCAAACATTTTTTAGTATTATATTACTTCATTATGTATAATACCTTTTAGCAAGATGTAGTTTCCTTCCTTATCTTTTTAAATTAGATCTATTTTTACCTTTGCTTTTTCTGAGATAAGGATTGCTATCTCTGCTTTTTTTACTTCAGCTGAAGCATACTATATTCTGCTCCAACCTTTTACCTTTACTCTGTGTGTGTCTCTCTGCTTCAAATGTGTTTCTTGTAAATAGTAGGATTCTGTTTTTTCAATCCACTCTGTTATTTGCTTTGTTTTTATGGCAGAGTTCATCCCATTCACATTCACAGTTATTATTGCTAACTCTCTATTTCCCTCCATTCTATTTAGCCCCTTTGTACTTTTTTCCCCTTCTTTCACCCTATTCCTCCTCACCAACACCTTGCTTATTACCCCTGCAATTTTAGAGTATTGTCCTCATCTGCATTTGTATTTAGCTCTTCCCTGTTGACACAGAAGCTCTCAATGGTAAGAGCTCGGGTTTTTTTCTTACTTATAGTGCAGGTAATTTTTTTTAAGTTGAGGTCTGCTCCTGGGGCACCAGGGTCACTCTTTCAAGCTTCTTGTGCTGGGATATAGTGCTATGTTCCTGGATTTCTACTCTGAAGCCTCTGTGGCTTGTGGATTTCTCACTGCTCTGGGCTTGTTCTATGGATCCAGGGCTTCATAAAAAATACTTTTGGATAAGAAGCCACCTCCATCAAATCCAGGTGATCCATATATTCATATTAACAATCTTATTTGCGTTAACAATCTGTCACCCCTGCCTAGGATTTTTCTCATTTTTTGCTATAACCTCATGGAATACCTTAAGTTTTTTCAAAGTTAATTTCAAAATGCTATCTTCACATGTGACTTTTTTTTTAAACCAGACTCTCTACCTTCCCCTCTCTAATTTTTATTGTACTGTATATTGTTTTTTTGTTTGGTTTGGTTTGGTTTTTTACCCCCGATGTAGTTTAAGCTCCTTGAGAGCAAGGGTTGCTTCATTTTTTTTTTTAAATGATGCCAGCACCTAGTACAATTACTGGCAAAATAGATGTTTAATAAATGCTTGCTGATTAGTTAATTACCCAGTCACATGAAAAGGAGAAAATAAAAATAAAACAGACATCTATCAAAAATAAACCAGCCCCAAAAGGAGATGCACATATATGGGTTTTCAAGAAGAGGTTTGTACAGTGCAAAAGATCCTTTGTGAATATATAAATGTAATAGGTTTTTTGAGACTATCTCACTCTCTTTTTCAGGATCATCATCTCAGCTCTTGCCACACTTGGTTCAGCAGAGTAAAGGATCTAATTGTTGCCAACAACTGAAAAGTGTTGATGACACTTTATTCTTTAGCAGCAAATGCATTTGTTCAGAAGTCTGTCTATTGTGGCTGGAGGTGCCATAATCTAATTACTGTCACCAGTAAGGCTTTGATATTTAAATCATTCTCTTTTACCTTCTCATCTGGTTTCAAGGCATCATCTGGTTTCAGTTCTTTAAAGCTTTGGCTGGAGGCTGACAGGCTTGTTGTTGTTGTTTTCCTTTTTTTCCTTTTTCATGAACAGAATTATTTCCTTTCTCCCTCTCTTTCCTCTTTCTTCTTTTTTTCAATACAGAAATCCTTCCCTAGTATATGAGCTTCACTTAATTCAGTAATTTGTATTGGAGTTCTGGCACTAAGCCAGAATATAATAAGCAGGTACTCTCTGTAGTAACAGGATTCTGCTACATGTAGGGACTGGAAGGACAAAATAAAAGGAATAAAATTAAAGAATCTAATGAGATTTCCGTAAAGTGAAAGCCCCTTCTGGTAGAATGAAAAGTATTTCTCATGTGAGTCATAAACTCTTAGAAAGTCAGAGAACTTGTGAATGTCCTGGGGAGAAAAGGAATATTGACATTTCATTTGGAGTGGTGTCAGTAGCTATTTACTACATTTGAAAGGTTTTTTTTAATAAATGGTTAGGGCATTATTATGCAGCATACATAAAGATGCCGTAGTGTAACAGACATTAACATTACACTGACTTAGAATCCCAATAGGCTTTGGGTACTTCCAAGACCAGATAATACCTAAGCTAATACATGCAATTTTTTTTTTTGAAATGACATAATTTGTTTTCTTATATTTAGGATTAAGACTATTTTTAAAAAGTGAGAATACCAAAAACAAATTCCATTAGGTCAGTATACCTAATATGTGTATAGGGCAAGATTTGAGCTCACATTTTCTAGTTTTTAATCATTTTTTTTTGGCAGGTCAATGAGGGTTAAATGACTTGCCCAGGGTCACACAGCTAGTAAGTGTCAAGTGTCTGAGGCTTGATTTGAACTCAGGTCTTCTTAAACGCAGGGCTAGTGCTTTATCCACTGTGCCACCTAGCTGCCCCCTGAGCTCACATTTTCTAACTCCAACTTCAACATTGTCTTCACAAAACTACCTAACTGACTTGACCAATTTGAACCTACTATTGAGGTACACAAATGTGTTAGTTTCATTCTGCTTGTTTCTATGCCATTCATTGCTTGAAATCCTAATTTTTCCCATTTCAAATGAATAAGCATTTGTTAAGCACTGGGTTAAGTACTTTGGAAATAATGAAATGGGAAAAATAAACAAAATAAAAATAAGTCTTATCAAGGAGCTCTAATTTTCCAAGATGCTAGCTATCCCTCTGTATTTGTTTTTTTTTAAATTTTGTTACTTTTTATTACTAAGCAAAATATAATATAGTTGAATGCAGTGAAGAATTATTACTCAGTCAAGTCAAAAACAATTTCTAAACATCTACTATGTTCTAGGTTGACACTGTGATAAACATGACAAAGAAAAATGAAAACAACAATAATATAATCTCAATGATATCACAATCAAATGGAGAATACTAAGAATTTTAATTAGATTGTGTTCAAATTGTCTTTTTCTTTGAGGTTTTGCTTATAAGTATTTGGGAGTCATTTCCTTCTAGGCTTTTTTCTTGTTTGTCCCAGTTACCATAATAGCTTTTTATGTTGAGATATTTGAGTTTGTTCACTCATATTTCCTGTGTTACTTCAGAAATGGAAATTTTGTGTTAGGGCTAGAGTTAGCCCACTTGAACCTCATTCTTTCTTGGATCTATTGCTTGGGATCTGCTGCTGTTTTCTCAGGATATTAAGTTTTGTGTTCAAGAAGCTCAGCTAGGTGGCATAGTGGATAAAGCACTGGCCCTGGATTCAGGAGGACCTGAGTTCAAATCCAGACTCAGAAACTTGACACTTACTAGCTGTGTGACCCCGGGCAAGTCACTTAACCCTTACTGCCCCGCATTAAAGAAAAAAAAAGAAAAAAAAGAAGCTCAAATGATGATCAAGCCAGAAATTTCCTGATTTTCAGCATGTCTGCAGCTGCTTAATGCAGGGGAAATCCAATTGTTGTCCTCCATCTAAATTTTGAAATATGCTGATACTAGTTTGGAACTACACAACATAATTATAAACTTGTCTCTAGTTGGAGTACTACTACTACTACTCCAACTAGTACTAGTTGTACTAGTACTATTCCAACATCCCCCTGTTAGCTTTAGCTAGTTAGAAGGTGGGACAGGTTCAGAAAGACAAAAATGCAATTAGCCCAAGGATGTTCCTGCCCCTAGTCTTCTATCCATAGGCAAAAATTACTATTCCATTCAATATTGGATGTAGGATATAGTTGTAGAGTATGAGTGATGGAGGTGTCTCAAACCTATTGGTGAATTAAAGAAAAGTCTACCCCAAGAGCATATAAAAAAATTCCCTTAATGGAAGGAGCTGATAAGATTTCCTTTTTTCTTAACTGCCATGAAGGCAGCTGAAGGAGGCACTGTGGAGTTCTTAGATTGTGGTCTGACTTCAAAGATGACAAGTTCATCCACTGCATCTTGGGCCATTGTTAGGCAAAAGTTAAACAGAAGGCAGAATCTGACTTTGTGACAGAGCTTAGGAACTAAAGATGTAAAAGAAATTATACATTCCATTAAAAATTGCAAAATCTAACTCCATAATTACTCCAAGCAAAAATTTAAATTAAAATAAAAAGATTTTGCACATTTACTACATGAATATTTAGATTAAATAAAGAAAATAAAAACTAAAAATAGATTGATTGATCATTCTAATGATGTTGATAAACAGTCAGATGGATGGATACATAGATGAATAGATAGGTGATAGATGGATAAATAGAAAGATAAAACCTCTTTAGGAAAGAATTGGAAGCAGAAAAAGTAGGTGGGAGGAAAAAATGTGAAGTCATACTCAAGAAATGGAATCGCGCCCCCCACACACACACAGCCAGAAACAAATTAAATTCAGACATTTAGAGGAATCAAGAAATTTCAAGGATGCATGAGTAAAACACCAGACACTTGGAAATATAAACACAGGATTCTGGAAAAGCCTACTGAGATAAGTTTTCTCTAGCATCTGTAAAGAACTGGATCATCATGGGATAACATAAATTGTTCAAAGCTAAATGAAGGTGGTAAATGAGATATACCATGGTCCTTGGAATGGAATGGTTGGTTTTGTTCTTTGGATTTTGAAGAAGTAAAATAGAAAACAAGGGAGGTTGAGGAATAGTGTAAAAAAGAAGAAAGAAGGGATGGGACTTGCTATTTCTAATAAGTGGAGTACATGAAAAGAAAATATAAATAAGAAAAAAGGATTGAAGTAACAAACATAAGATGAACCTGATAGTTTTTTTTTTCTTTTTCTTTCTTTCTTTCTTTTTTTTTTTTTTTGGTGAGGCAATTGGGGTTAAGTGACTTGCCCAGGGTCACACAGCTAGTAAGTGTGTAAAGTGTCTGAGGCCCGATTTGAACTCAGGTCCTCCTGAATCCAGGGCCAGTGCTCTAAACCTGATAGTTATTTTAGGTAAAGGAACATTGAAAGCATACAGAGTTTGGCATAGTAATACTTCAAAATCTATAGACAAATAAGAGGTATTGCAGATTGGTGGGATCAAAGGAGGCTGGTTAAAGAGAGAGGATAATTTTAAAGAGGGGATGGTCACAATCAAATCAAACTTGCTGATCCTGAACAGGAAAATGAAGAGGAATAAAAAAAAATGAAAAAAATAAAATCTAAAGGGATACTTTTGATTACATCATTTTAATAAAAATATTTTATTGATACATTATCTGATGATAATTTAACAATATTGTGTTATCTTTTTATTACCATAATTTCCCCTAATATTCTTGTAGTCTTCCTCCCAGAGAGCCATGCCATATAATACATGTTTTAAAAATTAAAAAAAAAACTTTATTTATTTATTTTTGGAAAGGCAATTGGGGTTAAATGACTTGCCCAGGGTCACACAGCTAGAAAGTGTCAAGTGTCTGAGGCCGGATTTGTACTCAGATCTTCCTGAATCCAGGGTTGGTGCTTTATCCACTGCAACACCTAGCTGCCCCTGCCATATAAAAAATTTTAATTTTAAAGAAAAAAAAAGGTAAAAAGCAGGAATAAATTCAGCATAACTGATTATGCCATTTTAAAGGTTTGTAAATACATGAAATACACAAAACTTGTTGATCTCTAATCTTTGCACAGCAGTAGACAGTGAGTGTCTTCTCATATCTTGTCATTTGAGCCATTATTGGTTTTTTATAATTTTGGAACATTCACGTTTTTTCAAAATAATTCTTTCACTCACATAGTTTTAGTTACTCTATATATTGTTTTCCTGGCTCTTCTCATGTTACTCTATATAAATTCATATAGTTCTTTCCGTGCTTCTCTGAATTCATAATTTTTATAACGAAGTAATATTCATGTGTCACACAATGTTTAGTCATTCCTTAATATTAATCTACTTTGTTTCCAATGCTTTCCAATCCTTAAAAAAGGTTGTCATAAATATTTTGCAATATAAGAAGACTATTTTCTTATCAGCCATGTTCTTGGTATTGTGTCTACTGAATGAATCTCTGAGACAAAAGTCATAGACGTTTTATTAACCTTACGTAATTCCCAATTGTTTTCCAAAAATGGTTGTACTCATTCACAGCTCCACCAACAAAGTACTGGTGGATCTATGTTTCCACAACTCCTAAAAATGGCTACTCACATTTTTTTTTTACATTTTTGCCAGTTTCTATGGTGTGAGGGGAAATCTTGTCAGGATGTATTTTAAAATTTATAATTCTCTAATTATTAATGGTTTTTAGCATTCTTTCATAAGGTTGGTAATACTCTGCAATTCTTTTAAGACCTATTTATCACTTTACCACTTATGTATTGGTGAGATGACATTGGGTCTTATATATCTCTATTGATATACTTCATACTATGTATATTTGTAAATGTAATTCCTGTTTTCATTACCAAACCTTGGTAAAATTGCCACTTTTTTTTTTTTACAAAATTGTTGAAGAAGTGATGGTATAGAAATACAAGGATATATTATTGTTCTATTACAAATTACAAAAACAAATGACACATATTTGAAATCTTATGAAAAACATGAGAATCAAATTAACAAAGAAAAATAAACCACTTGCAAATATAATAGATTGTGCACAAAATCATCTGGACTAGTTAGAAAAACATAGACCTTGAGTCCTAGATTCTCTATGGGCTTGCACATTTCACATAACATCTTCTGAAACTCCATTTTCATCATCTATAAAATGGTGATACATTATAACACTAGAAACTTCCATCGTGTCACAATGATGTAACAAGGAATGTGTTAAACCAGAATCTATTATGGAAATCTGAGCTAGTGTGTAATTCTGCTCCAATATTTAACATGAACTATAGTTTCATAAAAGGTTTTGCCTCAGAGTAATTGTGAATTGTATGCCCAACACAATAAATATAGTATTTTCTTCTGTCTCTTAACATCACTGGAAACAAATTCTTTTATATACTTTTTTTGCTTGTCCTCTTCACCCTTACATATTCATTCTTTAACAAAATAGCTAGAATATTGTGTTTAGGACAAATATCTAATTAGGTTTCTTTTACCTCTCTATATTCTCCAATACGACATACACTACTTTCCCTAAAAGATGAAAAAGTTGTTCCCAAAATATGATTGGCTCCATTGGTTCCCTAATTTAAATGTCCTTAAAGATTTTGGCCATATTCCTGATCACCCAAGGTCTTAAAAAAGAAAATCCCCACCTACATGGACTCTGGAACTCTCAGATTTGATAAATATACTAAGATTTTTAAAATCACCACAACCTCTCTTAGTGGTGACATACATTTCTGTAATATGGGAAGGAAGGTCAAGACTACCAAAGCTAAGTACTGCTGTTTCCTTGATGCTAATTTTTGCAAGCTAAACTGCGTAACATTTTATTCCCCAACCCCTCTTTTTCCTTAACTGCTTAATGACCTGTTGGAGTCTCATTTCCACCCAATACAACATTTGAATTGACTTGGTACCAGGATCTGGCCTAATTCTAACATAAAGGTTCCTCTACATATTTAAAAATTATATTGCAGCCCATTGTATTGTTTTTCTTACTATCATTCCAGAGAAGTTTTTGTTCAAGTTTAGGTTGAAGGCCTCTCAGGTCCTTCCAACTCTGAAAGTCTGTAATTCTGTAATTCTTCAGATGGGATTAAACACATTAATTATTGATCTAAACTCAAGATCACATGACATTTAGGTATAGGAAATGTCAATCTGGAGATTAAACAAAGAGATGCAGAGTCCCATGTCTTCATTCTATATTTAAAAAAAAATATAAACTTTTACCTTGTTGTATAAAATGTAATGTTAAAATAGTCTTGATTTTTAAAATAAATTCTCAGATTTTGTTATTCAGAAATTACATAAGTATTTCCATTTAGTGGAAAACTTCCTTAGTGCTACTAAACTTGAATCTGGTCTTTTTTTTTTTTTGGGGGGGGGGGGGAGGCAATTGGGGTTAAGTGACTTGCCCAGGGTCACACAGCTAGTAAGTGTCAAGTGTCTGAGGCTGGATTTGAACTCAGGTCCTCCTGAATCCAGAGCTGGTGCTCTATCCACTGTGCCACCTAGCTGCCCCTAATCTGGTCTTTTTTAAAAGGAAAATATCTATGGGTTTAGAAAAAGAAATAATTGGATTCTTTGCAGAAGTTTATTGTCAACCACTCCAAAGTTTTAATATAATACTTAAACTTCCTTTGGTTACTAAATAATGGTTATTCTGTCACAGATGCTTAGACCTATTCAGCTAATATGCTTTGATTTCTGTAGCTTCTATTTTCTTTTGAGATTCCTTAAAGGAAGATTGCATTCTGCCATAATTTGTGTTGCGTTAGAAATATGTAATTCATTGACCCCAGATGATTACTTATACAGTCATCAAATGTTTGGCTTTTTAAAAAAAGAGCAATGTTCTTTAAATAAAATACAAAGCACATTAATGTTTAGATTATACTTCAGAGTTTTGATTCAATTTTATATACATAATGAGTTTGGTTTGTCCTATAGTCAGTGTCCTGAGATCTTGCGATAACATTGTTTAAGGGTAAAATATGTTTGAGATCATTGCCTTTATTTTAATACTTTATAATACTTTACTGTAGTACTTATATTTTATAGTACTTTATTATAAGTCTTGAGCTACATATTAGGTAAATAGCCTTAAGTATTATTATGATATAATGTGCCTGAATGTAATTGTTATTGTTTGAATCATGGCAAGGCTCTTAGACTGATTCAATGAAAGGTCTTGGACTCAGCATTTTTTCTTTTTTTTAATAATTGACCTTATCTTTCAAGCTTGTGAAAATAATTAAGTGGGTTTGTGCATGTTGAATAAGGTTTTTGTAAGCATAAGAAAGTTTAACTCATGCCCAAATCACATTAGTGATTATTGTCTGAGGCCGGATTTGAACTCAGGTTCTACTGAATCCAGGGCCAGTGCTCTATCCACTGTGCCACCCTAGCTGCCCCTCTTCCCTGTCACTAAAGAAACTTTCTATGATCCTCACCTTTCTCTGTCTGCTTATCTTTCCTTTCTTTTACTTGTCTTTTAGCTCCTTAAAGGGGGGTCACTGTTTGCAGGCTGCAGAATCCCAAGCTTCAGAAGTCCCAGGTGGTATGATTAAGGAGGATCAGGTCTTCACTCACCTGGCTTGTTCCTGCTCCATAGATGACCCCCAGACCAACTGCTAATCAACCAGCTTTGTGTGTTGTGGTTGTCAGCTCCAATGAGCCTGTGCCCCTCCCCCACCTGGGCCACTGCTACTCAAACCTACCTCCTGGTCCCAGCAGGGTGAAAATCCAAGTTCTGCCTCAGCATCAGCATAGACCCCTGTAATCTCTCTCCACCGACTGTGAGTTAATTCCACATGATACTGGCATGTGATTCAGGTGATTCAGAGGCTCTGCAGGTCTCCTTCTCTGGTCAGGTGTTCTGGGACTGGATCTGTGATCAGGGTGACTGTGGCGAGTGGGCTCCACTCCTGTCTCAGCACAGCAGCATCCCTCCTTCTGACTTCCAAGCCATTCTTGATTAGAAGATGATTTCAGCACATTCTTCTGTGGGTTTTGCTGCTCCAGGCATGTCCTAGGCATTATTTCGATGTTTTTTTGGAGTGATTGTGTCATGAGTTGAGAGCTCACTGCCTTTCCTCTGCCCATCTTGACTCTTCCTCGCCTTTTGAAATAATGAAAGACGACCTTCAAGGGGATAATAAAAAAGAAAAGAGCTGGAGGGGAATCGCATTCTGTATCAGAAGACCATACTTCTAAGGCATCATCTTACTTTTTAAAGGAGCCAAACAACAAAATTTCATGACCTAATGAATCATTACATGTATGCACAATGCATGGAGATACACTTGTGTAAGCATACATATATGCATATACACCATTTACACACACTATACATACAGATATAAGCATGTGAAATTTTACCTCACATGTTTCTCTGAGGCTTGATGGGGAAGGGACATACAAAGAATGCAATTCTAGAAATCAAATATTTTTAGTGAAAAAGAATAGAATAGATCTATGTAGTGAAGTTTGCATTTAATATTTATATATATATATATTTGTGTAATTAATCAGTGAATAAGAGAAGATAATTGAAAAATATATAGAGACATGTGGAGAGTGTTTTAGTAAAGATCAATAGAGATATACAAAAGATTGTGGTAGGGACATCATATAGACTAATAGAACAGAATGAAGAATGAGAAGTAAAATTTTAAAAATTCCTGAATGGAAACATCGGAAGAAAATTGAGAGAAAACTCCACTGATCCCATTATATGTTAGAACTATCTTTCTCTGCTTTTGCTTTGGTTTAATGATAATTTCATTCTTTTAAAGATAAAAATGAGAACTCTTTCACATAATCAGTTTTAACTAAAGGAAGGAACTGGTCACAAAAGCATAAATAACAGAAACATTGTAAATAGGTAGCCATTTCATTTTAGAATTTATAATAATGAGGAAGAGAAATTTATACACATTTGATCCAAATAGTGTTTATTTAGAGAAAGCAAATGACAGAGTCCAGAGAAAATACAAGAAAGAATTGCTGACTTACAATTATATATAGTAAGTACATTTCTAAAAAAGGGGGCTTCTAAAGAATAAAATTATAATGAAATAAGCAAAATATAATGCTGATGAATAAAAATCAAATAAACACAGTTGTCTTGAAGGTATTTATGCATGAATTTGGAAGCAGTGATCACAAGTAGGATAGGAAATAGACAAATTATGAAAAATATCTACAAATCTTTATATAATAAACTCTAATAGCAAGGAAAAGGACACAACCATTTGTAATCAATATTAGAATCTTAGATATGCTTCTAGATGAAGTAAAAATCAGAATTGCTGTTGAAGTATACACTGATGACATTACATGCCCAATAGAATAATAGAGAAAATAGCAAGAAGTGACCAAATAATACAATTATATGTTATTAACCACAGAAAAATAGAAAGATAGATAGGTAGGTAGATAGATAATGGGTCTCTCTTCTGAAATACTTCCTTTACTAAAATGCTTTCCTTATCAAATTCTACCTTTACAACACTGTCTCAAGCCCTATTTGAGACCAGTACCACCATTCATCCTACATTTATCTTTCTGCTTCCAGTCTCTCCTCTCTCCAAATCTTTACCTGTGCTTTTCTCTAACTATTCTCTTTTCTCTGACTCTTCTTTTGCAAACAGTCCAGAATGCCCAAAGAAACAAGCAAGCCAGTCTGCCCAAGATATCTAGTATTCACTGCTAATATAATTTGTTCTTCCTTAATTTTTCCTAAACAATACTGCTCCATATGCATATACATACTTGTCCCAAATCAGCTAAGTAGCAGCTGATTCCAATACTTCACTGAGATTTAATGTTGACTGACCCAGCTGCTATTTGATCTACTTCACACCATGAAGACAGGTTTTCTAATAATAGTGATAATAGCCACTCTTGATTTCCCTAAGTCCTAAGTATCCTACTGAAACAAAAATGACAAAATATGGAATTCCAAATGGGGAGATCATTTTAATGACTGGGATATTAGCCTGTCACAATTTACCCCCTCCCAAAAAATTATGTGTGTATTCCACATGCAAACCCTCTACCAGGCACTTGTTTCTATTGTTCATGGTCTATAGATATCCAAGACAGATTAAATTGTAATGGGATCTTGACAGAATACCATGGCTATATGATACTTGTTTCTTTGATATTGGTATTATGTATATTGTCTATATTTGCCTTGCTGTTTTCAAGTAATGTGGACCTCTCAGTTGATGACTACTTTGATTCACACCTTCAAAACCCAACTAGGTCCACTTTTTCACACTCTGATGGAAGTAATTAGGAATTCTTTGCATAGACTTTGTAAATCTCATGTTGCCCAACATCCTTCTCAGTGTCCTATTACATGTGTGAATGTATATGTATGTATATGTATAAATAAATGTATGCATACACGTACATATATGCATATGCATGCATATATCCACACACACATATATGTATGTGTGTATAGATATATATACACATATATATATAAACACACATATATGTATACACAAACACACACACATGTGTGTATGTGTAAGTAGCCATTGTAGTTTACTGAATAGGGGTTGAAGTGTTTGGATCTGCACTTTAGGAAGATGACTGAAATATGAGTTTACCATGGTTTGTAATGGGGAGACTCCTGTATCTGTTAGTCCAAACTATTGCTGTTACTGCTAACTATTCCTATAATGGGACATGCTGAAGGTCTGCTCTAGGGTGGTAGTAAAGACCAGAAGGGAGAGGATATGAAAAATGTTATGAGATAGAATTTTGGTATATGACTTTTTGGGCTGGATATTAGGTATGAAATGAGAGAGTAAGGACTCAAGGATGACACAGGTTGGGAGCCTGAATGACTACAAGGATGGTGTCCCTCTTAGCAAGTATAGAAGGTTGATCAAAGAAAAGGATTTGTGTGAGGAAGGTAATGCATTCACTTTTTGAGTTGTACAACTGGCAGCTGGAGATGCAAAGAAATCAAAGAAAGCAGAAAAGGAACTCGAAATAAAATTTTATAAATATATTAGCTGTTTTTGTAGTAGCAAATAATTGTAAGCAAGGGGTACCCATCTATTTTGGCATTACTAAAATTTTTTTGTATATAAATATATTTAAATAATTTTTGTAAGAAATAAGAAAATGATGGTTTCAGAGAAAACAGGACTTGAATGAATTGATGCAGAGAGAAATGAGCAAAAGCAGGAGAATAAACTATAGAGTAATAATAACATTGCTTAAAACAAAAAAGAAGAACTTGGAAAGGCTTATGAGATCTAATCATGACAATATGACATCCACCTATGATTTCAGAGAACCAATGATAAAGAATGCTATTTATTCCATTACAGAGATATAGTATACTAGGTACACAGAAGTAGTCATACATTTTTGGACGTAGCTAAAGCAGTTCTTTGATTTGCTTGAGTATACACAGTTTTTTTTTTGTTTGTTTGTTTTATTTTGGTTTTTGGTTTTTGCAGGGAAACGAGGGTTAAGTGACTTGCCCAGGGTCACACAGCTAGTATAAACAGTTTTTTCAATGGTTTTGTTTTCTTTTCTAATTTTTCCACTGGGGAGGAGTGATAATAAATGTTTGTTTAAAAAAAACTTTAAAAAGCTCTGAAAAGTATATGCAAGAAAGTATTTCATTTTTACAAAAGTAAATTGAGTTTCAGGGATGTAAAGTTTTTCAAATATGGATTACACAGAATAGCCAGTTGTTTAAACCAAAAGTACAATTCTTGTCACACTTTCTGATTTGCAACTCAACACTCTTTCTTAGACTGCAATTCTTCTGGCTAAGTATTGTAATATTCCAGGATGTCTGGCGTAAAATTATGCCTACTCCTTAATGTGCTATAAACTACTTTAGAATTCATTATTAAAATGATCCTGTTGGAAAAGAAATGAGTTTTACTTTCTCAGGTTACTTAATGGCAATTGTAAACCCTCAATGAAAATATGATTTTTTTTTCATACCCACAGTCTTTTTACATAGCTAGACCTGGCTTCTATCACCCATAAAATAATCTCTTTATACACACAATGAAGAGAGTATAGTATTTCGTATCAGCATAACATTTTAAATCATGCAAGAGCATTAAGCTACCATGGAGGAGCATTACATTCTCCATTATTTCAAGTAATTGAGTCCATATTGATTGCATACATAAGCTCAAAAGTGGCAAGTGCCCAAATATAGTACTGGAATTCTCTGCTTGGCTTTTTCAATACTGTTTGTCTTCATAATAACTAATTTGAATAGTTCTCTCAGAATTTAATTCATACTTTGCCATATTTTAAATGGGATTAAATACACATTAAGTTCTCTGTCAGAATTTAGAAGCATTTTAAGGTTTTTATACTACTATTTGTTACTGAAACAGTATTTTAAGAAATTTCTCATTAGAATTTCATCATATTATGATTCTGATATTGGATATAACCATTATGGAATAAGATTGTATGCTACTGCACTTAGTTTTAATATTTTGCTCAATTTGTTACTAATAGTGAACTAAGATTTCTATTTGATTAGTATAAAAATTAAAAACAGCTATTTAAGGTCATGTATATCTTCAGAGACCAAGTCCTATAACACTTAACCCATCCAATATTAGCTCTCACTGTTAATGAATACAAATATAGTACAATATATCTAGCTGACTCCAGATGTGCTTTATATTTCACCTTGACCATCTTTTGGATATCTTTCCTGACTATACAAATATACTCACTGATTCTACCTCTTACACTGGACACATTAAACAAAAGCATTGTGGATACAAAATCAAAACAAAATTTTAATCAACTCCTAAGACTCCCCAAATCCAAAGACCCTTTCTCCACACCTACTTAGCAAATAGTAAGCACTTAATAAAAGCTTTTTATTCATCCATTCATTCTTTCACTAGTTCATTCATGCATTTGTTCCTTAAGTTATTCATTATTTGTCTTCCAAAATTAGAATATGAACTCCTTGAGGCCACTTATATATTTGTATCCATAGTGCTTAAATTAATGTTTTTAATACTATAGTAGAACAAAAATATTCTGATCACATTCCCATTTATTATTTTTTCTACATTTAAATTTTGCAAAAAGTTTCTATTTTTTTTCTTAGTAGGATTTCTATTTACATAAACATTAATAAATTCCACAATCCATTCAAAGAAAATAATAATGCATTATTAGCACCATAATTTTCTTCATAATATATATTCTGAAGGGAAAAAAGTAAAATTTGACAGGAATAAAAATGCAAAACATTCACAAACTGAATATAATAAAATAAATATTTAGTTCCAACATCACTTTGGTCTCATTTACAATAATTCCTACAAACTCTGTAGAACTCAAATCCTGGACCTTGTAGTTCTGGGGTGGGGAGGAAGCTTTAATTTCATGTTTGATTGCTTTCTATTAACAAATGAGGGACTTAAAAATAGATTAAGGAAGAATTCAATCATTACTGAAAGTTGAGAAAATTGGTCAGCCTCCCAAATTCTCTTGATTTAGTTATTCAAAGTAGAGCCTTATTCTCTGACCTGAGGTAAAGTGAATCTCAAGATTAGTATAGCCCATGCTTATTTATATGTATGCACACACACATACATACACAAAAACTTCAGATTATAAAATAAATGCATCCCAAAATCAAAATTGTAATTTTATTTTATGCAGATTGGATTACATGTTCTACTAGATCATTGCTGCATATAAATTAGAAAAGGATGATGAATCCATATCTATTCTTAGATTACTATATTGAGTAATGACGGCTCTATATTTGCTGAAAGTTGATCTTTTCTTCTCTATTTTTTTTTTTTTTTTGCAGGGCAATGGGGGTTAAGTGACTTGCCCAGGGTCACACAGCTAGTAAGTGTCAAGTGTCTGAGGCCGGATTTGAAATCAGGAACTCCTGAATCCAGGGCCAGTGCTTTATCCACGGTGCCACCTAGTTGCCCCTCTATTCATTTTTTAACATATAGTACATGAAGATTATCTATTTGAAATTTCTTAATAATCTCTTTTCAATCATGCTACTTGGCTAATTTTAGACATGTATGTTACAGCATATGAAACAGTATTATTTAGTAGTTTATTTTTTTAGTTTCAAGGTGACTTTAAATTAGTTTATGTAAAAAGAAGTAAATGCGGGTATATATCTCTTATTGTCTTTATATATAATAATACCATTTTTGTACTTTTGATATTCACTATCTATTTTGCTTTTACTGATATATTTTGCTTTTGTATCACTTTACTTTATGAATACATCCCCCTACCTAGTAAGATATGCCTGTTCATATTTTTTTAATAAAAAAGAGAAAATAAGAAAAAATAAACTACTAACAAATAAACTTTGGCTGACTGTATGCAATTAATATTCAATATGTTGTTCTCCAGTAGGTTGAGGAAACAATGGAACAATTGTTTTTTTCAGGGCAACAAGGGTTAATTGACTTGCCCAGGGTCACACAGCTAGTAAGTGTCAAGTTCTGAGTCCAGATTTGAACTGAGGTCCTCCTGAATCCAGGGCCGGTGCTTTATCCACTGATCCAACTAGCTGCCTGGAACAATTCTAATGAATAAAGATCTGCTTGTTAAAGTGGAAATTATGGAAGTGACCCCTCCATTTTGGAAATCAGAACAGATAATGGGGAAATGCCAAACACAGTCTTGCATTTTCATGTTGAAATGCAAGTCATCTACTTTATAAACAAATAGAATGAGTAATATGTATATTGTCTGTGAAGTTATGTAATAAAATATCTAAGAAAAAATATGACATGGTGAGAAAATACTAGATTTAGCATCAAGATTTCAGTTTGAATGCCACCTCTAAGATATTAGCTCTATAAATAGAGGCAAGTTACTTTTCTTCTTTGATCCATAGTTTACCCATCCATAAAATGGGTAAGTTAATACATATATTATACTTTCTTCACAATGTTATTTTGATATGGGGCTAAAATTGAATAATGCATGTAGCCACTTGGTAAGTCTTAAACTTCTATGTAAATTTAATCTATAATTATTAAAATGATTTTATTTCTAAAATAAAATATTAAATTTCTATGATACTTTCATCTCTGTGAAACACTTTATAAATTATAACTCATTTGATCTTCCAAAAGCTCTGAGAGAAGCAGGCTATTATTATTATTATTTCACCAATGAGAAAAGTAAGGATAAGAGATCAGTTGATTGAACCGATTTCACACAACTGAGTCAGGATTTGAATTCTGGTCTGACTTACTGCATCTAACATTTTGTCAACTGTTCCACCTAACTGATTGTAATTATTTTCATTATTAGATTGCTATAGAGAAAAGAAGAAATTACTTTATATTATGTTGGAAAGGAACATGTAGAAAGGATTCAAATGATTTATATTTCCAACGTTTCATAATGATTGAATTTTCTAAAAATTATAGAGATGTGAAGCACATATTATACACACGGCAAAATGTATGAATCTTACATGATCATAATGTAGAAATTCCTTTTCGGGGCCTTCCACAATTTATATAATTTTATATGTATGGTTTGCACCTTATTTTGTTAACTGGACAACCTAAAAGCAACACTGACTATGTAAAAACATTTTAGAACATTTCCATGGAAACCATACATTTTTTTAAAAATAGCCATTTAATTACTGCCTAGATATTTTGGTACTCCACAGCTTAAACTCAGCTTCTCATGGGTTAAGTAATTATGTGATAATGTTTATAAAACAAGTATATAAATGTCTAACCATGCATGTCACACTATTCCAAATATATTTTTGAGTGATACTTTTGAAAGGTTCATAATTTTTGTTATTCAGTTTTCTCCCATTATTTACACATCTACTTAATCATATTGCCTCTTCCACAACATATGTTGTTCTTCAGGGATTAAAATAAATAGGTATTTAAATGCAGAAGATTATTCATAAAATAAAATAGTGAATCTTATGTTCTCATTATAAGTTCAATTCTGAGTTCATTCCATCTTTTAAAGACATCACAATCTAAAGTAAATTTGATAAGCAAGTTCCCTTTTATTAGAGATTTTCAAATAGAAGCCATTTAAATTTTTTTTTAATTTTTTTCTGGGCAATGAGGGTTAAGTGACTTGCCCAGGGTCACCCATCTAGTAAGCATCAAGTGTCTGAGGCTGGATTTGAATTCAGGTCCTCCTGACTCCAGGGCTGGTACTCTATGCACTGCACCACCTAAAGGCCCCTTACAAGCCATTCTCTACCCCTAGAATGTACACAATCCAAATTTCAGACTCATAGAATCCCCAGTTTCTTATGAAGTTCTCTCCAAATACCAAAATCTATATGAAGTCATTCCTTTCAGCGAATCTTCCATGAGTCTTCTTTCCAATGTACATACACACACATACTCACACACACACCAGTTGCTTCCCAGTAAAATCTAATTCTATTTTGAAATATATTATGCATGTTCTGCTTGGCATATGTTCTCTTCCCTTTTAGAATATTAGCTTCTTGAGGGTAGGAACTGTTTGATTTTAATAAGTGGAACAAACTAATTGCTTAGTAAATACTTATTGATTAAAAAAACCTAAATGACCATTTTGGGGCAGATATATGACTTAGTGGATAGAGTGTTGAGCCTGAAATTAGGAAGACTTTTCTTCCTAAATTCAAATCTGGCCTCAGAAACTTGTAGCTATGTGACTTTGGGGAAGTCACTTAACCCTGTATGCCTCATTTTACTGGAGAAAGAAATGGCAAATCACTCCAGCAACTTTGCAAAGAAAACCCCATTCTAAATAGGGTCATGAAGAGTTGGACAGGAATGAAATGATTGAACAATAACAAAATGACCATTTGTAAAGATATTATAGAAGGGTTTCCTCATGTATGGGCAATATAGAAGCACAAAAGTGATAGACACCTAGTTTACCAGTTATAAACTGGGAAGATTTATACATGAAGATAAATATATGAAGGAATTTTTTAGATGGTATCACTACAAGTAAGGAATAAAATTTAAAAGTGTAAGAAAGAACTTTCTAATAATTTCAATTTTCCCAAAACAGAGTGCTATCCCTAAGGAGCATTGAGTTCTTTGTAAGTTCTGGATATATTTATTTTAGAGATGTAGACTGAAGCAAAGAGAAGCAAAATGGTATAGTATATAGAGTCAGTCTCAAAGTCATGAATACCAGAGCTATAGGTCCACTGTTGACCTTTCACCACCCTCAATACCTTTTAGATTATTATGGCTGTGCCAAGTGTATTCCCTTCTCTTTCTTCTATAAACCCCTTAGTGAATTGGATCAACTCTGTGCTATTCTCTACACTTTTGTCACTTGTCCTTTGTCTTCTGGCTAATTATCCCTCTATTAAACCTATCCTTTGATTACTCCTACCTTCTAGTGCCTTTGCTCCTATTTACAGGCTTTTGAACTGACCTCAAAAAATAAAAAGTCAGTAAATGGTGATAACTAGGTCCACTACAAATTTTCATTTTGTAATCTTAAATAGTCTTTGCTCTACCAAACGAGTCCTCCTTAATCAATTCAGTCTCCCACTTCCCCCTTTGCTATTCCAAAACTTGTCATGCTTATCAACCCTCCATAAGTACATCCTCATCCTGTTCTCTTGGATTCAATGTTACCTAACAATAAAACAAACACACACACACAAAAAAAAACATTAAGGGTATTTACTAAGAGCTACTTATTCTCCCCTTACCTCAAACCAGTCAAATATCTGCCCCAATTTTTCTTCTTTCACTCCTATCTCACAAGAGCCCTTCTATTTGACAACATAAAAGCCAATGTATAATTGGTACCATTGCTTCTAGTATTCTCTAAGAGATTGTTGCATCTATAGCCCCTGCTGTCATGCCAGTCTTTAATCTCTCTAGTTCTATTGAATGCTTCCTTGCTTCCATCCTCATCTTTAAAAAAATAATTTCTTTATAGTTAAAAAGTATCTCCAAATTTGCCAAATCAAATCACCTTTTCACAATCTTCATCCTTCCTTACCTCTCTTTATTGTGTTTTCCTCTTAATCACTTTATACTTCTGCATCCTATCTCCTTTCTAGGTTTAATGACACTGCTCTCTTCCAGTTCTTCTCCATCATGTCTGACTACTCCTTAGTTTCTTTTGTTGGACCTTCAGCAAGTTTTCACACCCACTAACAATATTTACAATCAAGGTCCTATACTAGATACTCTTCTCATCTACCTCTATATCATTTTATTTAGTGGATAAAACACAATTTAGAGAAGAGCGGACATGTGAGAATTTTTGAAATAATAAAAATGATAGTCTTTTTATATGAGTATTTTTTATTTTACCAATTTATCCAATTATTATTGTCTTGAATCCTTAGCATTGATTAGAGTAGCTATATCTTTCACATTTGATTATTGTTTCAGTACACTCTTCTCCTAGTTCACTTCACTTTACATCACAGAAGCCTTCCTAGGTTTTTCTAAAACAGTTTCTTATAGCACAATACTATGTTCCATTATCATATACCATAATTTGCTCAGTCATTTCCCAATTGAGGGGCATCCTGTCAATTTCCACTTCTTTGCCACTACAAAAAGAGTTGCCATAAATATTTTTTTATAAATAGAACTGATTGTAAAATTGCCTGAAACACTAGTTCTCTAATAGTTTATATTATATTTATATTGTGTCATATATACTTTTGAAATATAATTATATAATATAGATAGATGATAGATAGATCATATCAACCTGTCTCATTTTCTTTTTCTGTAAAATGGGAATAATAGTAATACCTTCTTCCCATAATTGTTGCAAAATTAATATAAGATAATAATTTTAAAGCACTTAGCATAGCCCTTGGCACATATAAATGGTTGTGCTGTATAAAAGTTATTGGTTTTGTTATTGATTATGATAATGATGATAGAATGAAACTTAGAAAGGGATTGGGATCACTGAGAAATCAATCTGCTGCATAGGGTGGGAGGGGAGATGATCAAAGTTACACTTAGAGAGAATGGTCATTAGACTATACCTCACTTTTTAGCATTTTTAGAAATTTTAGCATAGAATGCAGTAATTGATAGTGGGTTTCATGAATAAAAATTACTTGTTGAAATTTTTGTAAATTCATAGAATAAGTTTATGCATAATTTTAGCTTTCCTTCATGAATTTTAAATAATATAAAATACATAAAAGAAAGTAAAAAGATCACTCACAATAACAGGATGGAAAATTAAAGAAATATTTGCAAGGGAATCCATTTTTTTAAAAAAGAAAAGAAAATGAAGATACAGTCTCACACCAATAAAAATTCTAACAGAATGATAAAAATGTAGGTGAATAAAAAAGCCACAATACTCTCTGTGTTGAAAACTGAATAAAGAACTTGAAAGGAGAGATAAAGATCAAAATTATAGTAATTGAAACAAATATCAGGATAATCTATATTTTAGAGCAGCATTTGCATTGTTTTAATAAGTGAGTAGTCTTTCCAAAAATAAGAGTGAGGAGAAAGATCTTAGAAATGGAGTAATGAAACAATAAATATTCTCACATCAAAAAACAGAAAAATTGGGGAAAAATAGGAGGATATCACTAGACAACTCACCTTGAAGACAAACTTTGGAGATCTGGCCAAGAATCACTGGGATCCCACAAAAAAAAGTGAAGTAAACAAACAAACAAACAAACCAAAAACCTCAACCTGCATATGTTATTTTATATGTGTGGAATGGAGCATGAGAGAGAGTGGGGACTGGATTCAAACCCAGTAACCTGGATTTGAATCTTAGTTTTATCACTAATTACCTATATGATCTAGGAGAGATAAATTAAATTTAAAGCCTTAGCTTCCCTATCTGTAAACAAATAGCAGACTAGATGACTTCTAACATTCCTTCTTTTATTAAATCTATGCTTCAATAGAATCTAAGCTCCTTTGGGACATGACTCGTCTCAAAATTTTATCCAGCACCTAGAATAGTGCATGACATGTAAGTTACCTACTAAAAGAATAATTGGTCATATGATCCTATGATGATAAATGATTTGCTGAAATAGCTCCATGCAATAGAAAGATGTCCCTTCTACATATTATCTTATCAATATTCATAATCTTCCCTCTTACCTAGAAATTCCTGTTAATACCTTACTGGACACTTTGCCAAATGGATACATTTTCATTTTCTTTATGTTTTGTTTACTCTCTTTCAGTGAATTTTCAATTTATGTGACAATGTTTGTATTCAAGACAATTTGGATTAATGTTTTAATTATTATGAATCACATGAAGTTCATTTCTGTTGAAAAAGTATATCAGGTTGTCTAGATTCATAAAGATTTTGTCTTTTACGTTTCATTCTATCATATTAAAGTGATGATGTAAGATTTCAAAATCTTTTAATTGTACCCTTCCTGAAAATGGTTATTATAAGGGATATGTTCTTGATAGTTCATCTTTTACTACATTCCTATAAAAATTTCATAGTATATGTACAGCTTTTCTGATTTGTTAAAATAAACATCAAAAATGAAAATTAAAGATTGGCATTTTCCCCATTTAAAACATAATTGAATTGAAAGTCAACAAATAATTAGAGCTTAATTATGTTTTATTGTTGATTCATGATTCTATTTCTATTTAGAATGAAAAAGTCACAAAAAAAATGCTATAGTATTCTCCCAAATAGCTTTTCATGAAGGAATGATCATGCATATATAAATTGGGAACATGTCTTAAGATGAACTAATCATTTAAATATTTTATTAATATTATTTTTGAGAATTTGACATAAATTAAAGATTTAATCAATTTCTACTTCACACAATACACAATTGCACTAGCAATGACATAAGTTTATTTCATTTTCTTTACTTACTATTACAAATATGGCTTCAATTTATCATTTATAGCACTAGAATGAATTGTGTTATATGAAAGGAAGATTGAGTGTTCACACCTCCAAAATAAAACACTATTTTATTTAAATAAAAAACAGACCAGCAGATGCTATTCCAGTTTTTCTACTAGTTTAAAGGCCTTCTGTTAACAAAAAAATAATTATTTTAATTTATATTATATATTTTCATTGGGATGAAAACATGACCATATTTACATATAATTACATATTTTAAAATGTGAATTCAATTAATACGACTAGTTCATGAAATCTAAAATTTGCACTAATTGGGGAATGGATACATAGATAGATATGTATATATATACACATAGATATGTGTTTGTATGTGTATATACAGATACAGATACAGATACACACACATATATACATACATACAAACACAGAAAGTGTCCACCAGTTACCTTCTAAAACTTTCAGAAATATTATAGCCAAATTCCAGATCTCCCAGGACAAGAAAAACATATTGAAAGCAACTAAAAAATAAAATAAAATATCATCGAACCACAATAAGGATAACACACAAGATTAATCAGCTTCCTTCTTAAAGGAGTGGATGGCTCAGAACATGATATTCCAGATGGCAAAGGAGCCAGAATTACAACAATGAATAACTTATCTAGCAAAACAGATTATAATCTTTCAAGGGATAAAATGAATATTTAGTGACTTTCAAGCATTCCTGATGAAAAACATGACTAGAAAATATGATATTTTAAAAAAGACAAGAGATTTATAAAAAGCTAAACATGAAGAGTAATCATGAGGGTCTCAGTAAAGTTAAACTTTTTTGTATTCCTATATGGGAAGACAATACATACGACTCCCAATAACTTTATGATTATTAGGCAATTAAATGAAGTTTTCATAAAGAGGTCATAAGTGTAAATTGATTATATTTGAATGATCTAAAAAAAATGAAAAGTTGAGAAAAGAGGATGCTGGGAAAAGGAGAGAGGGAGAAGTAGAACAGGGAATATTCTATCACATAAAAGAAGCATACAAAGAAGAGCTTTTACAGTGTATAGGAAATGATGGGGTAGGGAAGAATTGAACCTTATTCTTATCAAAATTGATTCAAAGAGGGAGTATGTATGTGTGTGTATATACACACACAAACACTCAGGTTTGTATAGAAATATAACAACAAAATGGGAAATAAGTGGGGAAGGAGATAAAAGAAAGAATAAGAGATGATAAAAGGAAGGACAGATTAAGGGAGTCAGTGGTTAGAAGAAAAAAATTTTCTTTTGAAGAAAAACAAATTTAAAAAGAGAAGAAACTGAAGAAAATGGGATGAAGAGAAATACACAGCAATCATTATTCTGAATTTGAATGGGATGAGATCTCCCATAAAATGGATCAGATAGCAGAATGGATTGGTAACTAGAATCCAACAATATGCGGTTTACAAGAGACACACTGAAAAAGGCACACACAGTTAAAACAAATGGCTGAAATAGAATCTATTATACTTCCACTGCACTTTTTAAAAAAGGCAGGTCTGTTGTTGTTGCACTTTATTGGTAATGTATAGAAATGCTGATGATTTATGTAGGCTTATTTTGTATCCTCCAAATTTGCTAAAGTTGTTAATAATTTCAAGTAAATTTTGAGTTGATTCTCTAGGATTTTCTAATATAACATATCATATGCAAAGAGTGATAGTTTTGTTTCCTTATTACCTCTTCTAATTCCTTTAATAAGTGAAGGAGTTCTACCAAATTCATTTTATGAGAAAAATATAGTGTTGATACCCAAACCAGGAAGAGCCAAAACAGAAAGAAAATTATAGACCAATCTCACTAATGAATATTGATGCAAAAATTTTAAGTAAAATACTAGCAAAAAGATTATAGCAATATATCACAAGAATCATACACTATGACAAAGTGGGATTTATACCAGGAGTGCAGAGCTGTTTCAATTTTAGGGAAACTATTAGCATAATGAAAAAAAAAGAATAAAATAGATAAATCATTATTTAACTTGATCGAAAGATGGAAAGAAGAAAACCAAATTACTTGTATCAAAAGTGAAAGGGTGAAATTACCACCAATGTAGAGGAAATTAAGAAACTTATTAGGAACTATTTTGCCCAGTTATATGCCAATAAATTTGACAATTGTTAAGGGCTAAAATTCTAGCTATTCTGTCTAAATATCTAATGAGTGGTCGCCAATAAATTATAAGCTTTAGTAAGAGTTAGACCTTTAAGCATTTATTAAGGAGAATAAGAATTTGGTAAAGAGAGAGAGAAAGGCCCACATTCATCTATCTATTAAAGGGAGAGCACATTTCTAGCTCTGCTCTCCACCAGCATCCTTAGGAAAGAGAGCGGGACAGAGCGCCAGTCTCTTCCTTCTTCCTCCGACAAGCAAACGTCACTTCCTGATGCCAAAGAAAAGACTCCTGGTCTTGCCCTCAAAGACCTTCACTTCATTGCGAAGCTTTTCTATAGTAAGTCTCCAGTAGCTGGCATCATTCCAATCGTTACAGTCCCCCCTTTGTTTCCTCAAGAAATGGGGCGTTTACTTGATGAAACAGTCAAAAATAACAGACTATAATAACCTATGCTAACAATATGTTAATAACAATATAGAAAAGGAAGAGAGGAAAGTTTTGTCCAGAGCGGTGGTTTTTTGTCCTCATGAACCAGTGCTTTGACATTAGTCTTGCAAAGGGAAGGCCTCTGCAGAGAGTACATGTTACAGATGGTATATATTATACCAGAAAGAGAAAAAGAAAAAACAACAACAACAACAACAACAACAACAACAACAACAAAACTGTTCATTTAAAGTCTCTGAGAGTCTTTTCTCAGATGTGCTCTAGGTGTAGTCGTGGAATGGAAGTCTTTTCAGGGTTGATGTGTGGATGCTGGTAATCAGCCAGGAAAATTTCCTACAAAATTGAGCTTAACACAACTTTAAAATAGCTTTGTCAATAATCAAATCAAACAATGAAAGTTCTCAAAAACATGTCTAAGAGAATTCAGAATCTTAGTTGTTACACATGAAACATATAATAAAACAAAAATTGAAACATTCTTAAAAATATTACTATAGTCCCCCCTTATGGAGGGTAAATTGAGAAGACAATTGCCGCGATATTAATTTCTAAAAGTAATTTTTATCTTTGTTTCATCACTTTTTGCATCATCTGCCTAATTACCCTCATGCCATTATGAGAAATTTAAAAATCTAATATAATTGGTAACAGATGTCAAGACCAAATTCAACACTGTTATCTATCATGACACCTGAGATAATTATGGGGATTACCATAAAAGAAGAGAGAAATGATGGGATATGAGCATTCCCACACTTGAGCAATATATACTGCCCATGCAGTATGCCAGGCTTAAAATAGGTGAATGGAATATATGTCCATGCCACCAAACATATTGGAGGAAACTGAGTCAGACTTAATCAGATGCATGGGATTAAGATGCCCATGGCATCAGGCATATAGGAGGGGTCATGGAAGCCAGTTGTAGAATGAGATGGGTGGGATGAATACTTCCAGCCATCTGTACAATATTGTGGGGAAAAAGAGAATAAAATATTAAACCAAGAGAATCGAACCTCAACATATGTCAAAAGCCGTTCCCTTGGCCAGACCTTGACTTCATGCATATCTCCCCTCATGTAACAGTTCAATATCTGCTCTTGCATGTATTCCTCTTGTGATTGGATGGCATCTTGGCCAACTGGCATCTGATAACTCAGAATAAAGGTAATTAATGTCTTAAATGATAAGTTCCCATAATCCAAGTCTCATATGGATTTAAAAATTGAGGATAATAAATGATCTCAAAAAATGTGAATACACCTTGACTCAGAATATAACATATAACTATGCAACAATTTCAAATAATACCCCTTTTTTTTACTTAGTATACAATTACTTTTGTGAAAAATCAGAACATATTTAAATACAAGTTAAAGCACAACACGATCTCAAAGAAAACTTTTTTTGAAAAAAGAAAACTTTTACAAACATTCCCTTCTTTTTTTTTGAATATGTTTACCAAAAATAATACTTCTAGAATCAATTTACACTTGCCATAACAACCAATTTGCCAGGAAAATGCTTTAAAGAGTTTGATCAAATAATCAGTTGAGAAAAAATAACAAAAACAAACAACTCAGAATTAACATTGTATTATGAAATCAAAACCATCTTGCAATGTTTCAAAATTAGATAGAATGAATAAAAGAAAATACACATGGAACAATGAAAGACAATGAAATTCAAACTAAGGGAATCTAAATGAATGTGAACTTAATATTAATAAGAGTATTATAAAATATAAACTTGATCACACGACCATAAAAAGCTTTTACAAATATTCTCCTTGTTTTAAAAACTAAGTGTAAAACAGAATCTCAAAAGCATGAAAATCTCTATGACAATAAACCCATACCATTAATTTCAAAATGTATATGTAATAGCATAAAAATCCTATGTAACCTCTGAACTGACATTAATACTCTGAGTGAATTTAGAACACTTTGGATTCTGATATCTAAAATCCCCAATACTCATATCAATACCTTGCTGCTTACTTCTACATTTCTGTAAAATATATACCCTTCCATGGCAAAAGAAGTGGAGTCTTGAACTATGATTGTCATTCTTATTCAGCTTAAGTTTTTCTTCTTTAACCCCTCTATATTGTCTGTTGGTCATTTCATAATAGCTTTAGAAGGTTACTAATTAAAGACAAAAGCAGATTAGCAAAATTATGAACAAAACGAGCATATCTGGAATTTAAAGGATTTTCTAAGGTTGTCTCAGAAGCACAGCCAGGCTGGGGAAGGACTTAGCTTGAAGCTGCAAATGTAGTTAGAGAAAGCTGCGCATGTGCATTAGATCTCTGGACTTCCCTAGCAGGGGAATCTATGGGCTTGGCCATGGCAGGAGTAGAGGGTGGGGTCTGGATAGGAGGGGAGGGAACAGGGCAATTTGAATCAGACTTGATTTTGAACTCAGGCCTGGATTCCTCTTCCCTAACTTTGCCTCCAGGTGCTAGGGGATTAAAAACTTCTAGAGGGCAGGTCATTGCCTCCAGGCATGCAAAATTAGAGCAACAATTAGTGTTAGAACTTGGAAAAGCTGCAGGAATCTCTTCAGGTTTCTCTGCAAAAGCATGTTTGGGAGAGGGGGAGATATTTCATTGTTTGAGCACCTTGCTGGCTCTTCTATCAAAAATAAAAATAAAAATAGAAAATCCATAGAAACAAAGCATTAACATGATCTTATCTCCCATTTGTCTGGTTAAACAGACTAAACTCAAAAATGGATAATTAAGGAGTTTAAAAGGTCCATTTGAAAAAATTTAAAGGGAAAACACCTGGCAGTTCAGCAGTACTTTGGATTTAAAGGGACAGGGGAGGGGAAATTTCTTACCCATCCAGAAGATCAGAAGAGTGAGGTTCACCTTTCCTCTTTGTGGTCAGCCATCTGTTAAGGGCTAAAATTCTAGCTATTCTGTCTAAAATATCTAATGAGTGGTCGCCAATAAATTATAAGCTTTAGTAAGAGTTAGACCTTTAAGCATTTATTAAGGAGAATAAGAATTTGGTAAAGAGAGAGAGAAAGGCCTACATTCATCTATCTATTAAAGGGAGAGCACATTTCTAGCTCTGCTCTCCACCAGCGTCCTCAGGAAAGAGAGTGAGACAGAGTGCCAGTCTCTTCCTTCTTCATCCCACTAGCAAACATCACTTCCTGATGCCAAAGAAAAGACTCCTGGTCTTGCCCTCAAAGACCTTCATTTCATGGCAAAGTTTTTCTATAGTAAGTCTCCAGTAGGTGGTATCATTCCAATCATTACACAATTTAAATGAAAAGGTTGAATATCTACAAAAAGATATTACCCAGTTTAGCAGCAGAAGAAATGAAATATTTAAATAACCCAATTTTAGAAAAATAAATTGAACAAGCCATCAATGAACTTCCTAAGAAAAAGTCCCTGGACCAGATGGATTTATAAGTGAATTCTACCAAACATTTAAAGATCAATTAATCTCAATAATATATTCATAGCAGTTCTTTTTGAGGTGCCTCAGAATTGGAAAACAAAGGAATGTCCATCAACTGGGGAATGGCTAAATGAATTGTGGTATATGATGGTGATGGAATATTATTTGTAATAAGAAATGATAAGCAGGATGATTTCAGAAAAGCCTGGAAAGACATGTATGAAATGATGCATAGTGAAATGAGCAGAACCAAGTGAACATTGTGCACAGAGGCAGCAATATTTTTTTGATGAAGAACTGTGAATGACTTGACTATTTTTAACAATACAATGATCCAAGAAAATCCCAAAGGACAATTGATGAAACATACCATCCACTTCCAAAGTAAGAACTGATATTGTCAGAACAGGCTGAAGCATGATATATTTCACTTTCTTTCATTCTTTTTTTAAATTTTTTTTTCTGGACAATGAGGATTAAGTGACTTGCCCAGGGTCTACTTTCTTTCATTTTTTTTTCTTTCAATCAAGTTTTCTTATACAAAATGAGAAATACAGTCATGTTTTACATAATGAGACATGTTTAAACCATATCTTATTATTTGCCACATTGGGGAGGGGAAAAGGGAGGGAGGGAAAGAGGGATAAAAATTGGAAGCCAAAACTATAAATAAAAATATTTATCATATTACAGTTTTTTTAAAAGACAAATATCACTAAAAACCCACAAAAAACAAAGAAACAAAAAAGTCAATAAAATGGTGAAAGACCATACACAAAAGGAATTTTAAGAGGAGGGATTTAGGTAGAGAAGACACCAGACCCAGTTGGCATGCTGAATTCTTAGGAATCCACCTGGGTGCTAGAAGTTTCCTCATTAAATAAAACAACAGTTTATTTTTTTTTTAGTGTTTCATTTTGTTGTTTTGTATAAATTCAATATTTCATTAGTGTGACTAACAGAGAATAAGGAAGCATGCTCTATTACAATAGATATTCACTTACTTGCTTGTTTGCATTTTGAATTACAATAGAAAGATGGGTGAATTTGAATTTCTGGATACTTCACTTGTTGGCTCTATTACCTTAGGCAAGTTTCTGAGCTTCTCCAGCTATCAGATTCTTTATCAGTAATATGAACATGTTGGACAGTGTGAGATTTAAAATTGGATACAAGAGCATTAAACTCCCTTTTAACCTTTCCTTTATATATCCCCCAGACCAGTAAGTTAAAGAAGCCTTTGAGCTTTAGTTAGAGCTTTTATTGTTTGGGAATTACAAGGTGATGTTGATTAGAGAGATAGGAAAGTAGAAATACAAATAAATAGTCTTAGATCTAAGCTTAGTCTATATTCCATATAGAACTCACCAATAACCCAAGGCCACCTCTGAGGCTGAGAACCTCATCAAGCACATGCTGTTACGGAGGATGGGCCTAGTCTAACCTGAGTCAGCATCTGTGTGTGCAGAGCAAGCCAGCATATGAGGAGAGTGGAAAAAGACGTCACTTCTGTTCTCTCCTTGCTTTTTAAGCTGGCACCCCGGAAGTGGAGTGCTTAGCAGACGGACTGGCGGTTCCTCACGGTCTCCTCCCCAAAAGGGTAGTCCTTTGAAAAACTGGCATCTTTCAGTTATTGCTAACCAACTGTTAAAAAAACTTTCACTTTTTTTACCACAACAGGTCTGCTTCTATGCTCCCTATGCACTTGATATTTCTGAGTAAACATTATAGTCAAAGCAACAACTGAAAAGACAGAATTTAATTTCTCCATGTGTTGTGATTTGATACCTTAAGGTCAGAGTTCTACAGCAAGAGGGAATCTTGAAGGTCATCCAAACCAACCCTGTTCTTTTACAAATCAGGAAACTGAGACCTGGTGAGGTTTAATTAATTGTCCCAGGGAAACTGAAGGACGAACAAATCAAGTGATTTGCCCAAAGTCCCACAATTACTAAGTGGAAGTTAAAATCTTGCCATCCAAAAACCAATGAACTTTACTTTTTGGTATAGGCGATGACTCTGCCTTTCCTATGTATACCACACCAACACTATACCTCTCCTATGTCTCAATTAATTCTTGCTAAGGAACCAGAATGATGTGTAGGGGTTGTAGGCAGTAGGGGAGTGAAAGCTCATTGATACACGTCTTTAACTGTCAGCATCCCAGAAGCTTGTTTATCTGTAGCACCATCAAACACTATTCCCCAGAGATAACTCTGTAAACAAATGCTGTCCTTGAGAAACCCCAGTTCAATTCAATTCAAGAAACATTTATTAAGTGTAAAAGAAAAAAGCAAATGAATAAATAAACACATCAGAACTAAGTAAAAATCACCAACATACAAAATATATTGGTGGACAAAGATAAAATAGTATATTAATAAACAAAATCTACTTTGTTTTTTCATGCCTTATAAGAAAAAATAATTTTAATAAGTATTGCCATGGCATATTTGAATCCATATTCAGAATTTCTTAATTTTACATATACAAACACATACACATGGACTTTCTTATCACTGTGATACATGAAGGAAGATGAACAGTATTTTAGGAAAATTTAAAATTCTTACAGATTATTTATAATTCTCAAAAGGGCAAGTTCTACCTTATATCTCTTTATTATCTTTCTAGCCACTGAACACTATTTGAGGGGTTAAAAATCCACATTATTAAGCCCAATTTAAAGCAATTAATGATACTTGAAAATTTTCATATATGAGTACAAGAAAATTCTTCTGATAATATAAATATTTTATTAGATCTGTGGTCTAATCACTGTGGGATTACTTCCTGAACTTGTACAAAATACTATCCATTCTGGACAATTTTTTAAGATTTATCCATAAATAAACCAGTGAGAATTCAGTCAACATATTGGAATCTTCTTTCTAAATCTCTTTATCATATGCTCGTCTATATCATCCCTTTTAAAACCTGCCATTATCATAAATTTTAAAAGTCTTATAAATTTGACTTACAAGGTATGTTTTTTTAAAAAATTATTGTGCTAAAATCTATTTTATCAAAGGTTATCACATCCATTTTGGCAGTAAGCATTTATTATTAATTAATATCCTTTATACCAATAAAGAATTAACTGAGTGGCAATTGCACAATCAGGAAAAAAGCTCCAGAAGACACATGCTATCTCTCAGAGAGACAGCAGTAGTCTCAATGTAATTTCAGAAGACCTACAAAACATATACTGTCCTAAGAGGTAGAATTCATACCAAGAGATAGTATTCCAAGCCCAGGGAGTGGGTCCAGGGAGTCTAAGGAGAGGAAGCCTCATGTGGTCAATGGTTTTATCCTCTTTTGATAGAGAGGGGTCATTATAAATTGATCAAATATAATTGGTTAGCATTATTCAATTCCAGTGATTGACATGACTTAAGGGTGGTCCAAATTGAAATGAACTCTATGATGACATAAGGGGGAAGAGACCTTTTCTTAAAGCCACAAGCAAAGTCTAGTATCTAGGTGTGGTTTAATCCCATCAGTTCACTGAGATAGACAAACAAAATGAATCTCAATTTTTTTTTCCCTTGGGCTTGTCCCAGACAAGACCTGAACTTTTTGGATTGGGGAGGATAAAGGAAAAACTGACCCTCAAGAAATTCATAATTAATAAGTATTTTCTCACAAAGGGGATAAAATAAAGGACAAAACAAACAATCAAAAGTGGAAACCTGGTCTGAATTGTAGAAATCTTTTAATACTTGATTCATTCTAGGTTTACATAGACCTATAGTATAATAATATTGAAGGGGAAATGTTTCAATTTTCTTGTTTTCTAATGGTTGTTTATATTGCTTAATGTCAGTTTAAAAATTATATACAAAATCCAATGTGAACTCCAACATAAAAACAGTATATTATAAATCATGAACTCAAAAAATGAAAGTCAAGAAGTTGAATAGTTTGCTGGAGAAAACAGACAAAAAACTATACTAGTAGTAGTGTAAATATGTTAAATCTTTTCCTCAACACTAGTTTTATTTTATTTAAATCTATGACTAATTTTACTTTTTACAGATTTTGAGATTTGTGGCTCCCTATTTAAGTGTTACCTACTCAAAACTATCAAATTTGACAAAAGGAAAATATTCCAGAGCTTCAAGACAAAGGTTTGTAAAAGGGAGTGAATAATTTACATATATTTAGATATTGCCAAGTTTATTTATCAAGGTTGATCACTAGGTTCAGGAATAACACCAGAGATCTCAAGAAAGAAAGAAAGAAGAGCCAGACCTGTGGAAAGCAGTCAGTAGGCACAGTAATAGATTTTATTCTCACCTAGTAGTTAGTATAGGCAAATATTTAAATATCCTCTGATATAGAGATCTGATCAGTCAGCTTGCTCTACTCAGAGAATTTGTTGTAGAAAAAATATCTCATTAGTATTCTTAGCTAGAATGTTCATGTAGCACCTAATAATCCTGAGAATTCTTTGTCTGCAACCTTTGGAATACCTCTTTGTAGAATTGTGGAATGCCTTTTTGGAATTGTCTCTTTGTGTAAGTTGATGTCCCTTTTCCTTGGCTAGCCTCTTAAGTTCTGGTATAAGGGAAACATTTCTTTTCCTTATAATAGCAAGAAAAAAATAGGAATCAACATATAACTTCAGCATACACACTATTGTCAACTATAATTCATGAAAAGATAATGCTGCATTAGGAGCTGGAAGACAGGAGTCCATTCAGCTGAAAGATATGTTCACACTAGGTGGGAGGGCATATGCCAGCTAGAAGGGAGAGTTCTGCTAGAGAGGAAGGTGTGTTCCTGGTGAATCAGAACAGGTGCTCCAGTAGGAAGCTATGTTCCTTCTATGGTCCACAGTCTCACAATGAATCTACATGACTGCATGACTGAATAACAGCAAAGTGCTCATGCTAGAGGAGAAGGTGCTCCAGCAGGGAAAATGTGCTGCTAGTGGAAGGGAAGGGTATACTCCAAAGTGAGATTGCTATACTATGATTTTGGATGGCTTCCTTGGAACTGGAAAAATTACATATTAGAAGTCAGGGCAAAATATTATTTTGAAAGGATCATTATTAGGGAGGAAAAGCAAACTAGTGATAGACATAATATTATTTGGGGGACCACAGATGTAGCAACCTTCCAAAAATGTTATTGTCGATATTTTTCCATGAGTATGTTCTGTATGTCCTCCTTAAGGGGAGACAATGAGGCCTAATCTTATAACAATGATTTTCAGCTTCCCTTAAGGGAAAACTGTCATGGTGGTCTCAAGACTCTATTATGCAGGTCTATCATAAACTTTATGAAATTTGTCTGAATCTCAGAAATATAGTCAATTGCATGTCCTCACTCAAAACATTTCTAGCTTTTCAGTATTTTCCAGAGTTTGTATTTAGCTATCACAGTCTTCAACCTTCCAGGTCCACCTCCCTACAAAGAATCAGTATCTGAAAAAGACTATCATTATCCAGCACCTGTTTTGTGAAAGATAATATTCTAGGCCCTATGCAGATAACAAGATAAAATCAAGGGAATAAGAAAGGTAACTGACAAGAATGGAAAAAAATAAGTATTTTAAGAACAATGTGCTCTGAAAGTTCATGGGTGGAAGAAACGGCTTCTAGGTGAAGTTGTGTGTTTGTAAGAGAGACAGAGAGACAGGGACAGAGACACACACAGAGACACAGAGAGAGAGAGAGAGAGAAAAAGAGAGAGAGAGAGAGAGAGAAGAGAGAGAGAGAGAGAGAGAGAGAGAGAGAGAGAGAGAGAGAGAGAATATCAATTAGGAAGGACTTCCTGGAAGAGATGGCACTTAGATAAAGAGGCAAGGGAAAAGAGATCAGTATTTGGAGTTAGAGGATCTAGGTTCAGAATTTCTCCTACTTGCTTATCACAGACTTTCTGAGTCTGACTTTTCTTACCCATTAGGTGATTGGCCTGGATATTTTCTGTGTTCCCTTCCATCTCTGAATCTCATCCTATGATTTTATGAACAAGATTACTTGATGGATTAGGTCAACTTGGATATTATAGATTCCATACCCAAGTAAAAGATTTGATGAGCAAATATCAGCTTATCAATTGAGAAATAAATGATTAAGCAATGAATTGTATGAGCAAAATTTTACACAATAAAATCATGTGTTTAATTTCCCTATCTCTTACATACACTAATTATCAGTTCCTTATTTTTATATTTGTAATTCCTATAACGCATAAAAAATTTAAGACCTTAACATGATTATTTTTTAATCTGACAAAGTTCCTAAGAATAGTTTTTAGTTGGATATTTTAGGCCATAGAATTCTAACAGTGAAGGGTTTAAAATATCAAGCTGAAGAATTTATGTAGTATCCTAGAAAAAGTAAGGAACCACTGATGCTTCAGAGGGTTAAACAAGGGGTCATGGTCTGTGCTTTAGGAAGGATCTTCTGGCAATTGTGTGGAAAGGTATTGGTGAGGGGAGAACCTGGAAATAGGGAGACTCATCAGAAGACCATTTCTATAGGAAAAGTGAAAAGTGATGAGTCTAACTAGGCTTGTATTATGCTTTATTATGCTTTAATTGGAGAAAAAGGGGTGAATGGGGAGGTTGTAGTAAAAGTGAAATTGACCACATTTGATAATTGATTATTTACAGGGGATCATAGAGTGGTAAGGTAACCATGATTCTATATTTTTGAACCTGGGTGACTGGAAATGTAATTCTGTCCAAAACAGAAATTGTGAAGTTTTGAGATCTAAATTTAAAAGGAAACATCGTGAACTTTATTTTCAACATATTAAGATTTAGATGTTTAGGAGAAATCCAGATGGGGATCCACAGTTGGCAGTCAGTGATGCAAGACTGGTGCTCAGGAGAGAAAGAGTTGGCTGAATATATAGATTTAGGATGCCTATGATACTAAATGATAACTGAGGCGCAGCTAGGTGGTACAGTGGATAAATCACCAGCCCTGGATTCAGAGGGACCTGAGTTCAAATCTGGCCTCAGACACTTGACACTTACTAGCTGTGTTATCCTGTAAAGTCACTTAATCCTCATTTGCCCTGCAACCCCACCCCACCCCCAAAACAAACAAACAAACAAAAAAATAACTCAACCCTTGGCAACTCATGAACTCACCAAGTGAAAATGTATAGAAAGGGAATACTGTGTGGTCACTAATAATTTCACTGGATACCCACATTAAATGTGTGAGATATGAGCATTGATGAAGCAAGGGAGACTATAGAGCAGTAAGCTAAAAAAGTAATGTTATGAAAATCCAATGACGAAGGATTCTGCAAGGGTTTGCATAATGGTGTGGTCCTATATAGTAATAAATGGATCTAGACACAAAAACTCCAATCTAGTAGAAGAGTGGTAAGCCATTACAAATTAAAGTGAAATGAAGAAAAGAAAATGAAGACAGATTCTTTTGTTGTTGTTGTTTTCCTGTCCCTTTCTTCTTTCACTTATCTGTGAAAAACTTAAGTTATTAATTAATATATTATGGTAGTGTTTATATGATCTTTTAAGATTTCAAAACCTGGGAAGTAATTGCTATTGTTAGCCTCATTTTACAGCAAGAAAACAAAGGCAGGTTTATTGGACTTTTCTAGATTTATGTAGCTAGTAGCAATCTGATGCTGGATTTGAACTCACGTTTTCTTGGCTCCAGGTCGTATGATCTATCATCTTCACTATGCCACAAAAGTGATAACTTGAGGAAATGGCAATGTTTATTCTTATTCCTATCCCTATTCTTATCATCATTATCATCATTGTTGTTATTGACTGTGCATTAGTCTTGCACCACCAACTGCCAACTGATTATTACTTTTAAGAGAAACAGTAAGAAATGATGAGGTAAAACTTGATATAATTTATGAGAATTAATGAGATCAAAAAAGTATCAAGAGAGGAAGCTCTCAGATGAGACTGAAAAAGTAGGTAACAAGAACATAGCTAAAGAGCTTGGTCTTGAAATGAAAACAATGACCTGAAGTAACAGTGAACATGAAGTTCACCTGAAGTGAAAAGAAGATGGACAAGTTTTGAGGTAATGAAGAGATAAGAAGAAAAGGTACCTCTATAAATATCTTTCACATTAGGTAATGTAGGAAATACTTTCTGCTATGAAGGTATGGTCCAACAGTTCCTATTTCTTTCATAGAATGATTTGTAATATAAAATAGTTTTATGAAGGTAGTATAATTAATTTTGTCAGTCTTTTGCTCAATAAAGATACTTTTTAGACTTGGCTATTTTAGAGTATATGTCTACATTACCACAAATTTGTATGAAATAGAGAAGAAGATATTTATATTACCCATACCTCATAATAATCCCTACTATATCATACCCAACAAAAGTGAGAAAGTGAGAAAGAACTCAGTAACACTTCCATAGAGACAATCCATTTTTTGATGGTTGGAACAATTTTCTTGATGCCAACCATAAATTGTTCCTTTTGCAGTCTCCAATCATTGTTCCTGGCTCAGCTCTCTAGGGATAAATAGAATAAATACATCCTTCCACCACCCAAGAGCCATTTAAAAAGACAAACATAGTTATCATATTCCCCTGAGCCTTCACTTCTCAGACTAAGTATCTTCAGCTCCCTCAGCTCATACTTTTATGTTGGGGACTCAAGGCTCTTCTTGACACTGGATGTTCTTTTGTGAACTCTTATTTAATTTCTCAAAGTTCTTCCTGAATTGTAGTTTTAAGAATGAAACACAATATCCAGGGCATCATCTTTTCAGGCCAGAATACAAATGGCCGGCTATCATTTTATTCCTGAAATCTGTAAATCTCTTCATGTAGCTCAGGATCACATTAAACTTTTTGAATACCACATCTCACTACTGACTAATATTGAACTTTCACTTGAATATAGTCTCCAATTTTTTCCCCAGGCAAACTGCTATCTAAACATGCCTCCTCCTTCCTTGAACTGGTAAAATTGACTTTTTTGAACCCAAATCTAAGACTTTTCATTAATCTTTATTAAATTTCATCTTGTCAGATTAATACTGGTATTCTAGTTTATCAATCTTTATTGATCCTGGCTCTATAATCCAGTAGTTGTATTAATAGTCCATTTCCTTATAAGAAATCATTGATTTATTTTTATTTTCTAATTGTTATAAATAACTATAATTCTCATCTTTGGGGTTACAATGTATAGGTTTATGCAAATATTCATAATTATGTTTTTTACTGTTTACTTTCTAATGTGTCTTCTATTTTTATGCACACACACACACATACATTTCATGTGTTTTTATAGCCATATATTTATTTAAATATTTATGCCCTCCACCTGTTATATGAAATATATAATACAAGAGAAGGATTTGGGATAAGAGGCAACATCATGGTCTCAAATGAGTTGGCTTTAACTTTACCTCCTTCCTAGCTTTATTGGTGGTAATGCTCATTTTCTCTGTCTGGGTTCAATGTATGTACATTTAGCCATTCATTATTTGGTTCTAGCCCACAAACTGATAAGAAAACTTCTCACATAATGTTTTTCAAAAAAATCTGGTTCTATATCTACAGCAGTGAAATTATCTTTCCACTTCAGAAGCACCATTAGAACTTTTACAGCAACTTTTATATCCCTTTGCTCAATGCTGAGCAAGATATAAAATGTTTTCTGTACTCATGGAACATAAAGGCCACTAGAGTGAATAAGACCTGCAATCCATCCACACAAAGCAGATATTAGAGTAAGAAAATTATTTGAAAGGTAGAAAGTACTGTGAGCAATGAGATTTCACAGGAGGGAATGATTACATCTACTTGGGGTGGATTCAGGAGATTCCAAGTTAAAAGTAAATTTTAAGATAGACCTTGATGTAACAGAGTTGTCATTTTAACATTATAAACAAGTAAATGGGAGAAATATAAATATATTGAAAGGCATGAATGAAAATATAGAAGAGAGAAGGCATCAAACATACCTGAGAAACCATGTGGGTCAAACTTATAAACTGGATTTAGATAAAATAAAACTAGAAATGTGGATTAAAGTTTAATGGTGAAGAATTTTGAGAGGGAACAAGGGGAGGGAACAATCATTGTTAAGTGCCTTTTATGTCCCTAGAACTATGCTAAGTTCTTTACAAATATCTTATATGAGAAGTAGCATGATATCATGAATTTAGGGACATATGAGATGAAGGTCCAAATCTCACCATGTAAACTTACCAGTTGTGCGATGTGTCCAAATCAATCTCACTGAGCTTCAGGTTTTTCTCTTTTTAATAGTATTTTTCCCAAGTACATGTGAAGATAGTTTTCAACATTCATTTTTGTAAGATGTTGAGTTCCAAATTCATCTCCCTTCCTCCTTTCCCTCCCCAGTAGTGTGAATCCACTAAGCAATCAGATATAGATTAAACATTACAATCATGCTAAACTTATTTCTACATTAGTCATGCTGTGAGAGAAGAATCAGAACAAAAGGGAAAAAAAAGATAAGAAAGAAGAAACCAAAAAAAATGAAACTAGTATGCCTTGATCTATATTAAGACTCCATGGTTCTTTCTCTGGATATGAAGATCATTTTCCATCATGAGTCTTTTGGAATTGTTTTGGATCATTGTATTCCTGAGAAAAGCTAAATCTATAGTTTCTTCTCCTTAAAGACAGAATCACCAACTTACTTGGATATTTATATCACCAAATATTTGAGGGTAAATTAAAATATATGCATATAAATGTGAAATATTATATAAATGAACACTGTTATTGTTTTTATTGTTGTTATTAGTGTTATCATTATGAACAAGCTAAAAGTTTGAACTGTATATGAAATATTATGTAAGCACCAATATCCCAATAATGAAAAACTATATTCAAAGATGTTCATTAGAATTATATCAACATGACAATAGTGTATAAGACGCATTGGAGTAAGAAGATGCATTTGAAAGTAATTACAGTAGTCTAAATTGACAAACTACTTTATATATCATTCTAGGATAATGCTGATGGGAGCAAAAGGATAAAATGTATTGGTAGAAAAATACAAATATAAAAATAAAAGTCCACATGAATTGATCACTAAATGGTGAAAGAGGTAGAGGGAGAAGGGAGAGATGAATGATATTTTGAGCCTAGTGGACTGGAAAGATAAAGGTGACAGTCAGAATATGGTCTATCCCAAGAATATCTGACTATATATAGATAAGAAATGGTTGTCTGAAGTCTTCATATTTTTGTAGCATATTCATTAATGATATTGTCTTTAACAATTATGTTAAAGCCAAAAATGTATTTCTATATGATCCACATCTTTTAAATTATGCTATTCAAATGAACTTTAAAAAGAAATTTTGGTTAACTTTCCATAAAAATCTCTTTTTTTGATAAATATAGTCATCAAAGTTTATAATACAGAAGTAAAATATCTACAGGCTACAGTTCAGAGCCACAGTAAGAAAAATATGTTTTTCTCTGAATAATTTTGATTATGTTTAAAATATTTGTAGGTTCCTTAAGATGATCTTCTGATACTTTCTTTTCTCTAAGTCTAAGCTCTCAATACATTGGATGCACAGATTTACTATGTGGATCATATGAACAGATTTTAATCTGTTAAAAAAAACTTTGCCCAAAGAAATCTATTTTTTTTAAGAATAGTGCACTCAGAATAAATTGAATTATAATTAGGAATTCTTGTTAAAGCAATCTGTTTGGTTTAGGCTATAAAAGTTGCTAGGGCATTGTAAAGGAAAAATACTGCTTACAAACTGTTCAATAGGAAAAGGTTAAAAAAAAGTTGAATGGAAGGGAGAAAGAAGAAAATAAGGAAAGAAGGAGGGAAAAATCCAGGGGAAAAGGGAAGGAGAGAGGGAGGAAGGAAGGAAGAAGCAAAGAAGAAAAGCTTAATGGATAAAAAATCTAGCCTGAGAGTCATGAATAATGTAGTTAAAGTATAAGTTTTGATATACACTAACTATGTTATCCTAGGTACACTTTGTCACTTAACATCTCAGTACTCCTTATACCAATGATATTGAAATTAAAAAACAAAACAAAACAAAACAGAGAATGGATTTTTTACTGGTTATATCAATGTGAAGTTGTGTGAGAAGTCTCATCATAAGCTTCCACCCTCTTTCTCCTTAGCCACTTGAAGATGATACTAGTAATCTCCAAGGGCATTTCTTAATGTCATTTTAAGAATCTTACTGGGTAGTATACCTAAACTGTAATATAAATAAACTATCAGGCTATGTCCAAGCCTGTGTATAATAGAAGCAGTGAGCAATCAGAGCCAATCAACAAACATTTATTAACTACTTGCTATTTACCAGATGCCATGTGAGGTTCTAGAATTTGGCTGCCCTCATTATGGAAACCAGAAATTCCTAAGCCCCACTGGCCCCTTAAACACTCCCCCCATCTCCACAAAGCTCAGGGGGGAAAAGCAAGACTTTTAAGATAACATATAAGAATGGGACCTTTAAAATGTGTCAAGGGTAGAAAAGCCAAGTCCTCAACTGATGCTGCATGATTTGCACAGACTTGGAAATTCATGGTCGGTTTAATGATATGAATACTTCACACCAGCCCAGGAAAAATTTCAAAGGTAGCTGATTTCACTGGATTATACAATACATAAAAGAGAATAAGGTGTAAGAAAACTGGAAATGTAAGATTAGTTCAGCTAGTTTACATTCTTATAATTTCTACATAGAAATTATTGACAAGAACATGTATTAGTATAAAGATGATTTTTGGTAAGAAGACAAGCATACAACCTAATCTTACTGATCCAGAAAGTAGTCATCCATGGATGGTCTTAGCTTGGAAGCTTGTCTTACAATGCAACAGGTTCTGAAATCAGACTTTTTGACCAGAAAGGCTTTTGTCCATGTCAGGTGAAAAAACATTCCATAGCACTGAGCAAAATGTGTTACTCAAAGCATGTCAAGATGAAGATGGGACTGTCAACCATCCCAAATATCTGAATCTTAATACCTTTTTTCTTAATAAGTTACATGTTTTTTTTCACCTAATTTCAAATCACATCAAATACAAATATATTATTTTTAAAAGATAGTATCTAGTTCCTATCTTAATGTATTGATATATTAATAAAGTTAATCAAATAAAAGTTACTTAATATTAAAAAAAGCATCCATAAAACTGAATAGTTCTCTAATCAATATGAGGTCAGGAGAAATAATTATGTTTAGGGGCCCTCATTTCTATTTAAGTTTGACACCATTGCTATAGAGAAATAAAGAAGAGTGTATATGACAAAGATAACCTCAAGTAGAACCTTGAGGTTAGAAAGCCTGACTGATAAAGATGCAGGCTTAGATATTTAAAAGTAGTGGTCAGAAAGGGAGCACAGAGCAGTGTCACAAAATCCTAGAGAGGATATAGTATGCAGGAGAAGAGAGTTATCAACACTATGCAAAGAGCTCAAAAAAATGTACAGATTGAGAAAATGCTATTAAATGATAATGACACAGGGCAGCTAGGTGGTGTGGTGGATAGAGCACTGGCCCTGGAGTCAGGAGGAACTGAGTTCAAATTTAGCCTCAGACACTTTTCACTTACTGGCTGTGTGACCATGGGCAAGTCACTTAACCCCAATTGCCTCACCCCCCCCCCCCAAAAAAATGATAATGACACTATTTAACCATCCAGTTGAGGGGGAGTCTATGTAAGAGACTGATCACTTCTTGAGCCCCAGGTATTTTGACTCCCATCTGTGTCTAGAGGAAATAAATCAAATTAACTAGTACTTATATAAAAAGAGATGAATTTGTTACCACTTCATCTTTGTAACTAATTGTGGCACCTAAAGGCAATCCCCCACCGCCTGTCACCCTTTAGCTGCTTACAAGTTTTAAATGTGTAAATTTGTAATACCTTTTTTCTTTCTATAACAGTTTATCAATTGTTGATTACCTTTTCTTTACCCAACCGTCTTTTTCTGGTCATTAATTAATTTGAAATATGTATACATGTATATATGTGTGTGCTGTGTATACACATATATCCTGCTTTTGTACAATTCAATTTTGGTAATAAACTGAAGCCTATTTACACCCACTAGAGTTATCTCCATTGCCTTTTGGGTAATTTATAATGTTAATCCTTTGTAGACTGTTACATGCAGGATATATCACGATGATCACAGACTAAACAAGATAACAGGAATATTTTTTTAAAAGAATCAAATGAGTTGACCATGATAAAAGAGGAATAGATCAAACTAGATTATTTTGTAATCTCTTTCATAGCATGTGGCTATAAAATTTTCATTTGAACAGGATTAGGAGCTCAGCATTAGTCAGATAATATTAATCTCATCTTGCTAAATTTAAATCTGGTTTCAGACACTTATTAGCTAGGTGACCTGGGCAAGTCACTTAACCCTGTTTGTCACACTTTTTTCATTTGTAATGGCAAATTAATCAAGTATCTTTAGCAAGAAAATCCTAAATGGTATCACAAAGAGTTGGACATGAAAACAACAGAACAACAACACCCAACACCTTTTTTTTTTTTCAGGGCAATGCGTTAAGTGACTTGCCTAGGGTCCCATAGCTAGTAAGTGTCAAGTGTCTGTGAGGTCATATTTATTCTCAGGTCCACCTAAATCCAGGGCCTGTGTTTTATCCACTGAACTACCTAGATTCCTCACTGCACCACCTAACTGCCCCAAAATATACTTTCTATGGGTAATTGTCCTATCTTTCTGATTGCTTGACCAGAATCTTGTACTATTCTCAGCTTTGTTTTTTCTAAATTTACTTTTTGATATATGTTCAGTAGTAAAGAGTTATGCTTTCCATTGGAGCTACATTTATTGATAGCACATTCATATTCTATCCTGTAGAGTTTTATATAAGTCTTATGTAAATATTAATACTCTTTAAGACTCACATTGCATGTGCAATTTCGTTGTCACTCTGAGTCTGTATTCTATGCATTTCAGTTTTAGATCACTCTTGTTGCTTTCAATTCATCTACTAATGGCAATCTATTGTCTTTTTTAACTCTCTTAATTCAGTTCAGCTCTTCTACCCTCATTGTGCTAGGATTACTTTTAATTATTAACAAACTTACAAGTTCCTCTTCTATTTCCTTGTTCTGTCCAGATAGTGAGTAGCATAATTCATAATTGAATAAATGTTTCTTCTTGATATTTGGTATCATGTAGATATATTATGGAAGTTGTGAGGGTTTTAGGCTGATTTGTGCTTTTAAATGAAGGAAATCATATTTAATTTAAAAAAAATATACTTGAAGGGTGATAAATAAATTGACCAAATAAATATTATGTTGGATAAATGTTATTATTATTTTTTTTGTGAGGCAATTGAGGTTAAGTGACTTGCCCAGGGTCACACAGCTAGTAAGTGTGTAAAGTGTCTGAGGCTGGATTTGAACTCAGATCTTCCTGAATCCAGGGCCAGTGCTCTATCCACTGCACCACCTAGCTTCCCCAATGTTATTATTTAAATTAAAAAAAAATATTGATGAAGAAAAGTCTATTTAATATATCTATATGTCCACAAAATCAATACATTTTATTTTTATTTTATATTTTTTTGAGAGAAAATGGGAGTTAAGTGACTTGCCCAGGGTCACACAGCTAGTAAATGTTAAGTGTCTGAGGTTGGCTTTGAACTCAGGTCCTCCTGAATCCAGGGCCAGTGCTTTATCCACTGCGCCACCTAGCTGCACCTTCATTTTATTTTTGTTTTAGAGGAAAAGTAATATATATTTTTTTTGAGATCAGTATTTGTACAAAATTTCCTTCCAAGAAAATCATACCTATTGCCCCTGGGAACTCAATTATCATTTTGAATGAGCCTAAGCTGTTCCATGAGACAAAAAATAATCCTTTTTTTCTTACATGAATAGTCATCTGATGCTATTATATAGAAGTGAATCATGGTATAATACAATAGATAAGGAATCAAAATTGCAAAAATTCCAAATAGAAGTTAGAAATGTGTTATGGGTTCAAGTTGGCTGCTACGCCTTACTAATAGTGACCTATATGTAGAAATTTCAAGAGATTTAGGAAGCTCAGAAATATATGACTGACAAAAGATATAGTTCAGTCATATAATAAAGGAAAGAAATTAAAATATACTGTGTGCATCATACAGATATCCCTTCCATATTCATCCAGAAGATGGGTTCTAGGTCTTATTGTTGTCATGGATTCTACTGGCATGGATATTTTTTCAGAATAATAGTTTTTAATACACATAAAAAAGAAATAAAAGGCAACCTAATTATATTGATTTTCAGTTTAAAGAAAAAAAACATGCTAGCTCATCGATTACAGGTTAAGACAACTGATCTAAAGGAAGTTAAAAAATTTATATGAAAATTTATAGGAATTGAAGTATAAAGAATAAGTGGCCCATAGTTAAAAATTTCCACCATTTTCTAGACTAAAAATTGATATAGCCCCAATATGAAAGTATCTTGCTACGTATGTACATGTCTTGAATTGTATTTAAAATTTATCATTATGCTTCTCTAATGCTTCAAGTATTGATTTTGTTGGTGTGGGCATTCTCTTTACAAATGGAGTCGCAACCTCTCTATGCCTTAATAGATAGCCTCCAAGAGTTGTTGAAGTGTAAAAAGTAATTTTCCTATAACCATTTTGATGATAAGTATTCCTAAACCTAGACAGCACTGGACCTTGGAAGATGGCATAGAGTCCATCACTAAGCCTGCACTCAAAGCATTTGCAACTTGATAGGCTCTTCCAAAGTACGGAGTATTATGGGTAGGTCAGAGTCACTTCTACACTATGCAAGAGTATAAAAGTAGAACTTACACAACTGCATAATCATATATAAAAAATATTTTCACCAAGTTTATGTGAAAATTTGTTTTGATTCAATATTTCTTATGTAAAACTGGTATGAATGGCAATTGCTGGTGATTTATGTGCAGGTTTTTGTGCTAAATTTAAATAAGGCTTCACGAAATCCTGGCTAAAGCAATTACCACAGAGAGTACTTGGATTTTGCAACCACCAAATTATTGTAGGAAATAGGTGAATACCAAATAGAACAAATCATAAAATGTTATTAGACTACTATCTAATACCTATGTTCATCTCTAGTTTAAATTCATTTTGAAAAGCATGTTTATTTTAAAATCATAATCCATCAGACATTCAAATCACTAATTCCCATTCACTACTTATCTGTCAATTCTAATATGCTCCTGAACAGATCCAAAGAACAAGTTAGTTTTGCAACCCTCTCATTTCAATCAAACTTAAAGTTTTAATAATTTCCCTAAATTTAGGATATTCTATTCAGCTACAGTAAATCTCAAGACAAAAACTACCTATATTGCCCAATACTACTATAAAGTTCCTAACACACAACTTTAAAACTGCTTTCTTCTTTGGCATTTGTTAAGATAAATGAATAAATGGTACAGTTTTCCTATAACCTGGTTAATGTTTAATTAATTTAACAAGCCTAGAGGTGATGACTTTCTCTAACAAAAAAATAAACATTTTACTTCAGCATTATCATCACATTTTGAAAATGCTTAATTTCATCTTAGGCTGCTTTACTAACCTCAGTCAAAGAATGTCTGTTATGTGTAATCACCAGCATTTACACAGTTCCTCCAGTTAATTTACTTCAACTCACCACCTGCCCTGTCCACTTCCCCACCCTCACCAACATGTCCATTAGCAGAATTCCTTCTAAGGTTCTTTCTCTTCACATTATAAATTAGATTATTTCCAATAGTTACTGTGGTTTTACTTGCATTTACATTTTGTTTTTACACAGACTCAGAATAATTTCTTAGGCTCTTCAGACATTTCTTTGCTGTTTATTGCTCAGATTACTTCTGGACATGTATGTAAGGGAATATATACTCTTTGAGCATTATAACATTAGACAAAATGCAAAATGAGTTAGATTTGAAAGCACAACATAATACAATGCCAAAAGACTTATGGTGGAAAATGCTCTCCACTTTAGAAAAAGAACTATGGAGTCTGAATGCAGACTGAAGCATACTATTTTCACTTTTGTTGTTGCTTTTTTGTTATTGTGGTTTACTTTTCTTTTATTTTTTCTTTCCTTTTGTTCTGATTAATGTGGACATATGTTTAACATGATTGTAATGTATATCCTATATCAAATTTCTTACTGGCTTCAGGAGAGGGGAGGGAAAAATTGGAGCTCAAAAAATATCTTTACATATAATTGAGAAAAATTAAAATAAATAAATATTTTTTAAAAAGGGAAATATCATAAAAAAGGGAAATATCCTAAACAAAAAAATACAAAAAAGATAAAGAAATGCATAACTAGGGAAAACAAGAACAAACCAAGATCATAGAGCTAATTATATTTCTTTCTCTCATTGCATTATTTTTTAAATAATGATGAAAAGTGAAAAAGAAGTGATAAAGGAGAAGCAGTCCTGACATATCATCAATTAATCTTCGCAACACAATGGCAACATATGAATCGATATATTTGTGGGATTAAATTATCGACTATCGGGGGCACCTAGGTGGTACATTGGATAGAGCACTGGCCTTGGAGTCAGGAGGACCTGAGTTCAAATCTGACTTCAGATACTTAAAACTTACTAGCTATGTGATGCTGGGCAAGTCACTTAACCCCAATTGCCTTACAAAAAAAAATTATCGACTATGAGGACACCTAAAAGAGAGGGGAGAAAGACAGTACAGATGAGTATGTGATGTCTTAACTCTTAACTCAGTAAAAGACTATCAATGATGGGAAAATAATTCCTGTGGTCTTTCAGGAAGAAGAATTACAGGTAAATGGGAAAGGAGAAAAAAGAAGGATTGAAAAAAGTGGGAAAGAAAGGAGGAAATGTCATTTCTGTGAAGGAATGGCAGACTATTGATCTATGCATCTTTGAGTAGAGAGATATTCTATAAAGGTAAATGGGGATTGAACCATAATGTTTCTACTTTGGGGCTGTTTTTTTCCTTCTTTTTTTGAGGTTTTTCTCTTGTGCTCTGATCCTTCTTTCACAATATGACTAATTCTGAAATATGTTTAACGTGATTATACATATATAACCTATATCAGACTGCTTTCTGTCTTGAGGAGGAGGGAGGGAATGAAGGGTAGGAGAAAATTTGCAACTAAAAATCCTATGGAAACAAATGTTGAAAACTATCCTTAGATGTAGCTGAAAAATAATAAAATACTTTTATTAAAAATTTTAAAAAGGAAAATGGAAATTTTAAAATTGGAATTAAAATGATTGCAAACAATACAGCATGCAATTTTAAATTATGGTCAAATTATAATATCCTTCATCACAAAATTACTTTAACACAACTATACAATTATTTTCATTTCAAAGTGTCTTGAATTTTCTTTTTCTTTTCTTTTTTTTTTCTTGTTTTTTTGGTGAGGCAATTGGGGTTAAGTGACTTGCCCAGGGTCACACAGCTAGTAAGTATCAAGTGTCTCTGGCCAGATTTGAACTCAGGTCCTCCTGAATCTAGGACCAGTGCTCTATCACTGTGCCGCCTAGCTGCCCCTTGAGTTTATCTCTAATTCATTTCATCAGGTCTAGTATATTTTCCATTTTTTGCTGAAAGATGTTTCATAGCATTGATAAAATTTCTTATCCATGTTCCTTTTCAGTGAGGCATTTACAAAAACACAGCATTATTAACTCCTGGAACACAAAAAAACAACATAATTTTATTGAGGACAGAGGCAATATTTAATCAGTGTCTAAACAATAACAAAACAGTCAAATGAATAAATGCTGATTAAGTCACTACTATGTGAATTAGACACCAAGGATACAATGATGAAACAAACCTTTTCCAGATATTTCAAAAATACTAAAAATGTGTACATAAATTAACAAATTACATTATTATGGCATGTTGAGTAATATCATTTGGCTGCAATGGAGAAAGTAAAGGAGGAGAAAGAAGAGCATAAGTCAACAGCAGCATAATGGTAGTTGGTAGTCAAATTATTAAGGTCCTTGATTTCCAGGTTTAGTTGGTAGTGAATCACCATTAAATATTGTTATCCAAAGCAATGATTTTGATATTCAAGGATCTTTACAATAGGAAAGATAATCTGGTGGTGGTGTGAAACCTTTCTTTTCTTTCTTTTTTTTATTATTTTTAATTAATAAACATTTTTATTTATAGTTTTAGGTTCCAATTTTTAATCCTCCTTCCCTCCCTTCCTTCCCCTCTCCCTGAGGAAATAAGCAATCAGATATATATTATACATGTATGATTATGTAAAACATTACTGTATTAGTCAGTTTGTGTAAAAAACCTTGAATAAAAGATAAATGAAAGAAAGTGAAAAATAGCATGCTTCAGTCTATATTTCATCAATATCAGTTCTTTGGAGGTGGAGAGTATGTTTTATCAATATTCCTTTGGGATTGTCTTGGATCATTGTATTGTTGAGAATAGTTAAGTCTTTCACAGTTCTTCAACAAAAAATATTGCTCTCTCTGCACAATATTCTCTCAGTTCTGCTCACTTCACTATACATCAGTTCATAGAAGTCTTTCCAGGCCTTTCTGACATCAACCTACTTGTCATTTTTATAGCATAATAATATTCTATCACCATCATATAACACAGCTTGTTTAGCCATTCCCCAATTGATGGACATTCCTTTGATTTCCAATGCTTAGCCACCACCAAAAGAATTGCTAGAAATATTATTATAAAGGTAGATCTTTTTCTCTTTTGGGGGATGTTTTTGAGATATAAAACTAACAGTGGTATTGCTAGATCAAAGGGTATGCACATTTCTCTAGTTCTTTGGGCATAGTTCCAAATTGCTCTCCAGAATGGTTGGATCTTTTCATAACTCCACCAACAGTGGATTGGCATCCCAGCTTTCCTACATCCCCTCCAATATCCAATATTTTCTGTTTTTATTATATTTTCCACTCTGATAGGTATGGAATGATATGTCAGAGTTGTTTTAAGTTGCATTTCTCTGATCAATAGTGATCCAGAGCATTTTTTTTCATATGATTATAGGTAGCTTTGATTTCTTTGTCTGAAAACTGACTTTCATATCTTTTATCCATTTATCAATTGGGGAATGACTTGTATTTTAATAATTTGACTCAGTTCTCTATATATTTGAGAAATGAGGCCTTTATCAGAGATTTTTGTTTCAAAAATTCTTTTCTATTTTTCTGCTTCCCTTGTAATCTTAGTTTGTTTGTACAAAAACTTTTTAATTTTACATAATTATAGTGATCTATTTTACATTTTGTTTTGCTTTCTATATCTTCTTTGGTCCTAAACTGTTCCTCTGACCATAAATCTTAATTTGCTTATGATATCATTCTTTATGTGTAAATCATATACCCATTTTAACCTTATTTTAGTAATACAGAGTGAAATGTTGGTCTATAAATAGTTTCTGCCATACTGTTTCCAGTTTTTCCAGCAGTTTTTATCAAACAATGAGTTTTTCTTCCAAAAGCTTGAATCTTTGGATTTACTATAGTGTAATTTGTACCTATTCTATTCCACTGATCTATCTCTCTATTTTTTAGCCATTACCAGATTGTTTTGATAATTACCGCTTTATAATACAGTGTGAAATCTGGTACTGCTAGACAACCTTTTGTATTTTTTTCATCAATTCCCATGATATACTTGAAGTTTTGTTTTTCCAGTTGAATGTTGTTATTACTTTTTCTACGTCCAGAAAATATTTTTGATAGTTTGATTGGTGTAGCACTAAATAAATAAACTTAAATATGTATTATACTTGTTCTGCCTACACATTTGCAATTAATATTTTTCCAATTATTTAGATCTGTCTTCATTTGTGTAGAAAGTGTCTTGTAGTTCTGGTCATATAATTGCTGTGTTTGTCTTGGCAGGTAGACTCCCAAGTATTTTATATTGGTCACAGTTATTTTAAATGAAATTTCTCTTTCTATCTGTTGTTGCTGGACTTTTTTTGTTTTGTGTGTATGTGTGTGTGTGTGTGTGTGTGTGTATATATATATATATATATATATATATATATATATATAAATGCTGATGGTTTATGTGGGTTAATTTTTGTATCCTACAACTTTGATAAAGTCGTTAATAATTTCAAGTAACTTTTTAGTTGATTCTCAAGCATTTTCTAAGTATCACAACATATCATCTGCAAAGAGTGATAGTTTGGTTCCTTGTTACCTATTCTAATTCCTTTAATTTATTTTTCTTCTCTAATTTCTATAGCTAACATGTCAAGTACAATATTAAATGATAGAGGTGATAATGGGCATTCTTTCTTCACCCTTGACTGCATTGGGAAGAGTTCTATCTTATCCCCATTACAGATAATGCTTGCTGATGGTTTTAGATAAATAATACTTATCATTTTAAAGTAAGCACCTTTTATTCCTATACTCTCGTGTTTTTAATAGGAATGGGTGCTGCATTTTGTCAAAAGCCTTTTCTGCATCTATTGAGATAATCATATGATTTCTATTGGTTTTGTTATAGATATGGTAATTATGCTAATACTGTTCCTAATATTGAACCCATCCTGAATTCCTGGTGAAAATCTCACCTGATCATAGTGTATGATCATTGTGATGTTTTGCTGTAATATTTTTGCTAGTATTTTATTTAAATTTTTTTCATCAATATTCATTAGGTAAATTGGTATATAATTTTCTTTCTCTGTTTTGGCTCTTCTTGCTCTTGGTATCATCACCATATTTATCTCAAAAGGAATTTGGTAGGATTCCTTCACTTAATTTTTCAAATAATTTATATAGTATTGTGATTAATTGTTCTTTAAATGTTCGGTAGAATTCACTTGACTTTTTCAAATTATTTTTGTAAAATTGGTTAAATATTTTATTTCTTCTGTTAATCTGGGTAACATATTTTTGTACATATTAATCTATTTTATTTGGATTGTCAAAGGTATTGGCATATAATTAGGCAAAATAGTTTCTAATAATTATCTTAATTTCCTCTTCATTGGATGTGAATTCGCCCCTTTCATTTTTGATACTAGTAATTAGGTTCTCTTTTTTCCTTTTTGTGATCAAATTTACCAATGGTTTATCTATTTTGTTGTTGTTTTTTCACAAAACCAGCTTCTAGTTTTGTTTATTACTTTAATGGTTTTCTTATTTTCAATGTTATTAATCTCTACTTTGCTTTTCAGGGTTTCCAATTTGGTGTTTAGTTGGGGGGTTTTAATTTGGTCATTTTCTAGTTTTTTAGTTGAATGCCCAATTTATTGATCTGCTTTTTCTCTATTATATTGATGTAAGCATTTAGGATATAAATTTTCCCTTAAGTAAAGCTTTAGCTGCATCCCAGAAATTTTGATATGTTGCCTCATCAATGCCATTTTCTTTAATGAAATCATTGATTGTTTCTATGATTTATTCTTTGACTCACTTTTTTTAGGAACAGATTATCTAATTTCCACTTGATTTTTAATCTCTAATTCAGTTGTCCATTGTTGAATGTAATTTTTATTGCATTATGATCTGAAAAGGATGTGTTTACTATTTCTGCTTTTCTGCATCTGGTTGCAAGGTTTTTATGCCCTCATAGATAGTTAATTTTTGTGTATGTCCCATGTACTGCTGAGAAGGTATATTCTTTTTTTTCCCATTCAGTTTTCTGCAGAAATCTATCATATATAACTTTTCAAGAATTTTATTCATTTCCTTAACTTCTTTCTTGTTTATTTTTTGGTTATATTTATCCAGTTCAGAGAGGGAAAAATTAAGGTCCCCCACTAGGATAGTTTTATTATCTCTTTCCTTCTGTAACTTAATCAACTTCTCCTTCAAAAATTTAGATACTATACCATTTGGTACATATATGGTAAGTATTTACATGACTTCATTGTCTATGGTACCTTTCAGCTAGATACAGTTTCATTCTTTGTCTCCTTTAACTAGAACTACTTTTACTTTTGCTTTGTCTGAAATCAAGATTGCTACCACTGTTTTGGGGGTTTTTTTTGCTTCAGCTGATGCATAATACATTCTTTTCCAGCCCCTTCCAGTCCTGTGTGAATCTCTCTGCCTCAAATGTGTTTCGTATAAACAATATTTTGTAGGATTTGGGTTTTTAATGCATTCTGCTATCAGCTTCCATTTAGTGTGTGAGTTCATCCCATTCACATTTATAGTTATGATGACTGTTTATTTTTCTCCATGCTATTCTTCACCTCTTTATCCCTCTCACTCTTACTCCCCACCTTCTCCCTTCTCATAAGTGTTTTACTTATGATCACTGCCTTCCCCAATATCCCCTCCCTTTTATCAGTCCCCTCTTCCCCTTATATTATCTCCTTCCTTTTTAAAACTTCCTTATAGAGTAAGATAGATTTTTACATCCAACTGAGTGTTTGTTATTCCCTCCTTGAGCCAACATTAATGAGAGTAAGGTTTACTTTTGCCTACCGCCCCTCCCCAACTTCCCCTCCATTATGATAGGTCCTTTATGCCTTTTGTGTGTAACTTTCCCGGGGTCACACAGCTAGTAAGTGTGTGTGTGTGTGTGTGTGTGTGTGTGTGTGTGTAACAAATAAGCCCATTCAATTTCCCCCCTCCTTCTTCCATGCAATTTCTTTCTTATCCCTTTATTTTATGGGGAGTTTTATGGCTGTACTCCCATCAATGTCACCTTATAACCACACCCTCTATCTACATATATTCCTAATTATTTTTATAATAAAGATGTTAAGACTTAAAAATATTAACATCCCTTCAGTATAACTTTATGATCACACCCTCTCTCTACATATACTCCTTCAAATTGCTCTTATAATAAAGTTGTTAAGACTTACAATATTATCATATCATATAGAAATAGAAGCAGTTTAACCTTATTGAATTTCTTACAGCTTGTCTTGTTTCTGTTTTACCTTTTTATGTTTCTCTTGAGTTTTGTATTTGGAAGTCAAATTTTGTCATTCGTCTCTGGCCTTTTAATCAGAAATGCTTGAAAGTCCTCAATTTCATTAAATATCAATTTTTTCCCTGAAAGAATATATTTAATTTTTGCTGGGTAGGTTATTCTTGGTTGTAAACCTAACTCCCTTGCCTTTTAGTATATTATATTCCATGCCCTGTGATTCTTCAATGTGGAAGCTGCCAAATTCTGTGTAATTCTTATTGTTGATCCATAGAATTTGTATTGTTTTTTGTTGGCTGCTTGCAATACTTTTTCCTTGATCTGTGAGCTTTGCAATTTGGCCATGTTCTTCTGGAGAGTTTTCCTTTTGGGATCTCTTTCAGGCAGTGATGGAAGGATTCTTTCAATTTCTATTTCCCCCATGTTTCTAATATATCAGGTAAGTTTTCTTTAATAGTTTCTTGAAAGATATTGTCCAGGCTTTGGTTTTTGTTTCTGTTTTTCTCATGCCTTTCAGTTAGTCCAATAATTCTTATATTATCTCTCCTGGATCTATTTTCTAGGTCAGTGGTTTTTTCAATGAGAAATTTCACCTTTTCTTCTATATTTTTTATTGTATCTTGTAATCCACTCTAGGTTTCCACACAGGAAGAGAAAGCTGTTGTGCAATGATACACAAGTTTTATGTTTTATCCACCATGACCCCATTAAGTTTTGGGGTTAGATGTATAGAAAGAAATGAGGCAAGGACTGCATGCACGCACACACACACACACACACACACAGACCAACAGTCCATATTCTTGGAGGTGCTTAGCAACAACTCATATTGAAGGAAAATATTTTCAGAAATATACTTTCCCCTACTATGTTTTCCATATGTGATGATGATGATGATGATGATGATGAACATGAGAAGGTAAAGGAAGAAAAGCACTTCTCTGCTTTATATTCCAAGCTGTTCTATTAATGATTTGGTGACATTTTCATGTTTGACTTTTAAATGCCAGGTAAAGAGACAATTTGAATAATGTAATGGTTCTCAATGACTAAGGGCAGGTTTTGATAACAATCATTTTACATGTTTATTGAGCCAGCTTCTTTGAATGTGAAAACAAATACTTGGTAGTTCATGTTAGGGATGAATTAACACTTTCAGGTAAATATAAATTTACTATAATCAACATATACTCAAAGAGATAAAAGCAATCCCAAAACTACCCTAAGAGAAATAGTACATAATAAACAATATATTGCTATGGAATACAATTGTACAGGTTAAACTAGTCTAGGAAGGATGAAAGACTTTTAAGAATAACAAAGGGGGCAGCTAGATGGTGCAGTGGATAGAGCACCGGCCCTGGAGTCGGGAAGACCTGAGTTCAAATTGAGCCTCAGACACTTAACACTTACTGGCTGTGTGACCCTGGGCAAGTCACTTAACCCCAATTGCCTCAAAAAAAAAAAGAAAAAGAAAAAGAAAAAAAATAAGAATAACAAAGGAAGATACCTAATATTAAGTAATAAGTAAAAATGAGAATTATCTGAAGAGGCCTAATCAGTGTAGATTAAAAGGGGAAAAATATATAGAAGATGTAAGAAAGGGGATTTAAGAAAGATGATTACTATAGACTTGTGTTTTTTACTATAAGAATGTTATTGGTAATGCTAAAAACACAAAATGAATTGAAACAATTGAGGATGGTAAAGGATTGATTGGTTGAAATTAGAATTTGATTTGGGAGAAAAGAAAAATATTTTTTTATTTTGGATGCATTGAATTTGAGAAGCCAATGTCATGAGCAGTTCAAAAATAAGCATTTGCTGATATTTCTCTAGAGCTCATTAAAAAAAAAAAGACTCAATATTTAAAGTTAGGGATCATCAAAATAGAAATGGTAATTAAACATTTAAGACCCTACAAAGTCACTGAGAAAGAGGAGTATAATTGAAGGAATTTGGAATATTTATCCTACAGGAAAGAAGGTCAAAGGGATAACATTCCATTTTTCTTTAAGTAATTGACATGTGTTTAGCCCTAGAAAGGGAAGAGCTAGGAGCAATGGATGGAAGTATAAAATAAACTATATAAATCAATTATTATTCTTGTTGAGTGGTTTCAACTGTGTCTGACCCTTCATGACCCTACTTGATATTGTCTTGGCAAGGATACTAGATTGGTTTGCCATTTCCTTCTGTAATTCATTTTACATATGAAGAATTGAGAGAAACTAAATTAAGAGACTTGTCCAAGGGTCATATTACTAGTGTCTGAATCCAGATTTGAACTCATGTCCTCCAAACACCAGGGTTGCTGTTCTATCCAATGAGACCCCTAGCTGCCCATATAGAAATTATTATATACATATGGAGAGAGTTAGAGAGAGAGAGAGAGAGAGAGAGAGAGAGAGAGAGAGAGAGAGAGAGAGATTATATTCTTGGGCATAGGGAAAATATTCAAAAGATGTATAGCTCCCAGATTTGAGGATTGGGCTGTCTCAAAAAATTATAGATTCTCCTTCATTTGAGGTCAAGAATCAATGATCACATGTTGGGTGAGTATGAATTTTATTAGATGAATGTGAAAGTCACTTTGAGTTCTGAAAATCTGTATTTAATACTAACAAACTCATCATGTACATCTTTTTGTCATATTTATATGTATCTCTATAGATAAGATACATATAAATATATCTTGATCTAGATCGGAAGCAAGTAGATGGCTGAGTGGATAGAACAGAGAACCTGGAAGACCCAAGATCAAACCTGGCCTTAAAAACTCACTAGCTGTTTTAGCTTGGGCAAATAAGTCACTTAAGCTTTGTTTGCCTTAATCCGCTGGGGAAGAAAATGGGAAAGTACTCCAACATCTTTGCTAAGAAAAGCCCATACTGGGTCAGTAAGACAACTGAATGACTGAACAACAATAAAAGATCTGGATTTATCTATACCCACACAAGTAAACATATAAACATACATTTTTTAATCTCTGAATCAATTTGTTGTCTGGACCTGTGATTTCATTGGTTTCAGGACCTCCTGGATGAGGAGGGCCTTCTGTATGAATGCAGGTCAGCAATGACACTGCAACTTATTATGACTTTAGAGATTTGGCTGGATCTGTGAGGGTACACCTTTCCCAAGGTCACATGACCAACATGTATTAGGGATAAAGAAACCTTTGACTTTCTGAACTGAGTTTCACAATGGCAGAAAGCCTTCAAAAAATAAGGCTTTCTGTCTTCCACATATTGTTACCTTTCATTTGTGTTATTTCAATCTATATTAAGTTAGCATTCCTCATTATAGTGATTAATTCAAAAGCTTCATGACTTGGAAAAGCATTATTGGTAGTCTAAATTGGTAGCTCCTGATCTTGATTGTACATTTTGATGTGGGAATGAGGTAAAGGACAGAGATAACAGATTAGGTATTTTCTCTTTCATAGCTCTAGATTAACTAATCAAAATAGGCCTTAATGTAGGACTCAAGGGCAGATGGATTGGGGGTGGATTTTAGATTTTGGTGAACAAGTGTTCTTTTTTGTAAAATTCTGTTTTTTCTGTATGTGTATGCTGAAAGTAGGCATATTGTGGGAAAGGATAGGAGAAGAGGCAGATGGATTGGGGGAAGGGAATAATTGCCAAGAACATGGGCAAAACTAAGATTGCTTTCTGTTATTTGTGTAAAGTGATTAATATGGAAATATATAAAGAACAAAGAAAAATAAAGAATTGAACTTAAATTTCATACCAATAGATGGAAAACCAATTGAAAACCAATTCCTGCATTACATCTGTAGTTCCCAATATAAGATATATAACAAATTTGCTTTAGGGAATCATTTTTCTTTATTTTAAAGTTCAGAACACTTTTCACTAAAAATATATGTATATGTACCTCATACCTAACATATCTAACCCAAGGGAATTATGAATCCCTATAGCTGCCCCCCACTGTTGCATTACTTAGATATAAATCTATACAATGGAACCATGGATATATTTCCATATACTTCAGTATAATACTTAGAATAATCTATATGTATGGATGTATATGCATTTATGTATATGCATACATCTAACATGTATACATGAGTGTATGTGTGTGTGTATATACAGGTATAATTATAAATACAGATAAAAATATAAATATGAATATGTGTGTGCCTGTATCCATATATACATATACAGAGAAGTGTGGTCTTTTGTGTATGGATATACATGTATAATACATGCATACATACAAATATATATGCATTTATGCATACATAGTTGATTTATTCCTTGTAATTTTGTGACTGTATTACACTGAGTAAAATCCAATGTCATTTCCCAATGCAACATGAGTATAAAGTCATAACCTCTACCTTAAAAAAAAAATACTGTGTTGGTTTTTTTAGAAAGTATTGCCTAAGGAGATTAAACACTTATTCATATCTTCCACATAATCACAAGCAGGAGTGACAGAATAGTCATAAAGTCTTGAGTTAACATTAATAATAGGTGATTATGTTTTCTTAGCTTAGAAAAATTTCCTCATTTATTTTGGTGTTATATAATCTCTTTTCTCTCTCCCTTTATTTACACAAACACTTATCTTCATACCTATATCTATCTATATGTGTATATATGTGTGTATGTCTGTGTGTGTATATGTAGTATAAGGTTTGCATTGTTCTTCATACTAATTACTGATTATTGCAACAGCACTTTGAAGTAATTACTGTAAATTATATTATCAACATTTTGCAGTTAATGAAACTAACACAAATAGGATTAAGCAACTTCTTCAATGCCAAAAAATTTGTAAGTGACTGAAGGAGGAATAATGCCTCAGTTTTCCTGAGCTCATGTTGAGCATATGGGGTGCTTCACTACAGTACCACCTGGTGATATTTAGTCAACATAAACAGGACAAGTAATTCCAGTTGATTCTTCAAGCATGTTTCCATATTTGCTGAACCATTAGTAATATTATTTCTATTACCTGTTCATGCTCAGTGCCAAAAACACATAGTTTCAAGGTGATTCTGTCCAGTTAGCACATCAGTGTCCATGGAACAGAATTTTTTCTGTCAGAGAACCTATGATTTCGCCATTCTATATTTAAGTAACAAGATCTAAAGAATGCTGTCTATATATTCATTGTAGTTATGCCAGAAGAGGTGGAAATGGAGAATCACTACAAACATTGGAGAGGACCAAACAAATCTTAAGTATTCCCATACAAAAATCAAGGAGAGGGAGGGGCAGCTAGGTGGAACAATGGATAGAGCAGCAACTCTGGAGTCAAGAGGACCTGAGTTTATATCTGGTCTCAGACACTTGACCTTGGTCAAGTTACTTAGCACCAATTGCCTCACCCCGCCCCCCCCCCCCCAAAAAAAAATCAAAACAAAACAAGGACAGGGCAGAGCCTGGACTTAGCACAGAGATCCAAACAAAGAAATGATGCTGGAGATATGATTTAACAGAAGAAAAATCTCACACACAGCAATTAAGTACTAATATGTATTAAAAGATTTCCAAGAAATGAAAGCAGAAGAAGAAACTCCTCAGTAAGCATAAGCAGAATAGGGGTGGGGGAAGCTTTTCCACGAATGGTACCAGATAATCATCTGGTAAGAAAAGAAATAGACAAAAAGGTAATGAAAACTTTAACAAAGCTTAAAATGAGTAAATATCATAGGACAGAATATAGAAGGTATGTACTAAATAGCAGACTTTGAACAAAAATTAAATAGAGAAAAGGTTAATAATTATAATACAACAAGGAATATTTGGGAAAAAATTAAAAGAATGAAAATACAACTTAAGTTTTTATTGTCAAAATCAAATTATGTGTAAAACAGGCCAAGGGAAATATAATTTAATAATGATCAGATACCCTGAAAAATATAATTATACCTAGATGTCATATTCTATGAAAATTGCCCAGATCTACTAGAATAATATGGCAAAAATAAAATGGAAAACAACAACAACACCAGCCCACTTCTGGAAAGAAAATCCCAATTGAAAAGTTTGAGGAATGTCATAATAAAAATACAGACTTTTAGATCAAAGAGGAAAATAATCTTGCAATTAGAAACAATGAGTTTAAAAACTAAAGAATTTTACCTAAGACCACATAACTACAAAATTTATATAGGAAGAAAAAAATTGAAATTCATGACAATGGGCAAAAAATAAAAGAAAAAGTGAAATAATGGGCAGGAAATAACCTTGTTACAAAATTCTAAGATAGAATATCTGGATATATAAGTAAATAGAAGAAACTATCTAAACATAGTTTAATTTCTATCCAAAGTTCAAGAAGACCACACTGGATAGTTCTATGTAAAGACAGAATGAGAACACACCTGCTTTGGGGAAAAAAATAGACTTCCAATAGATTAGGAGACTTTCTAAATCCCTCATGAAAAGACCAGACAATAAAAAAAAAGAAAGAAACTTAGAAATACAAACAGAAGAACAAAATAAATCTAGAAATGGTATTGCATTTGATCAATTGAAAGGAATTAAATTTAAATGAAATGATTGCATTCTAATAAGAGGAAAAGTGACATATATCTTTACAATGCCAATGGTTAGACAGTCACTGAAGAAGTTTAGAAAGATAAACACCTGACCTGGGGTTATTTTGTTCTATTTGAGAGCTTTAAAAGAGAGAAGAATACCAGAGGTGAAATAAATACATTAGTGAAGAAAGAATGAATCAAGAGGAAAACTTTCTCTTCAAAAACTGTAAACCCAGGCACTCACTCCCAAATAATGCCTTAAAAAAAACACCAAAAAACACCAAAAAAACCCAGAGCAGGCTAACTCACATAAGAAAATAGTGAGACCATTTTCTAGCCAAAGATGTCAATTGGATAACCTTCTGATCAGCCTGAGAGAGGAACTCAGCACATGGTCCAGACCTAACCAGAAGCAGACCACAGCTCCAGTGTCTCAGAGTCTTCAAGCCAGTGAATTCTTCTGAGGCTCAGTTCACAGACTGGTGAGGGGTTAGGCGGTTGGCCAGGATGAAGTGGCTGCAGTCTCTACTGGAGTTGGGGTGAGGTTCCCTGGTTCTGAACCAGTGGGCCATTTGGAGTGGCGGTGACCCAGTATGGGAGGGGCACAGGCACCCCAAGCTTCCGACCAAAGAGAATCAGATTTCAATCAGACATATGTTTCCTGGTTAAGATGAGTAGGCAAAAAAGACAGCCAACAATAGACAGATTCTTTGGGGGAGCGGTAGACCAGAATACATCCTCAGAAGAAGATAATAACAAAATCAAAACTCCAACATCCTAAGCTACCAAGAAAAATATGAATTGGTCTCAAGCCATGGAAGTGCTCCAAAGGGACTTTGAAGAGAAAGTAGGAGAGAGAGAAGGAAGAATTAGAGAGATGGAGGAAAGAATGGAAAGAGAAATGAGAGAGATGCAAGAGTCATGAGAAAAAAGTCAACAGCTTGAAAAACCAAATAGTAAAAGAGATACAAAAGTTCTCTGAAGACAATAATTGCCCAAGAATTAGGATTGAACAAATGGAAGCTAGTGACTTAATGAGAAACCAAGATACAGTAAAGCAAATCCAATTGAATCAAAAAATAGAGGGCAATGTGAAATATCTCCTTTGAAAAACAGCAGATCTAGAAAATAGATCTAGGAGAGATCATTTGAAAATCATTGGATTACCTGAAAACCATGACCAAAATAAAAGGTTAGACATCATCTTCCAAGAAATTATCTGGGGAAATTGCCCTGATATTCTAGAAGAAGGAGGTAAAATAGAAATTGAAAGAATCCATTGTTCACCTCCCAAAAGAGATCCCAAAAGGAAAACTTCTAGGAATGTTATAACCAAATTCAATGATCCCAAGGCAAGGAGAAAATATTGCAAGCAGTTTGAAAAAGGGAATTCAAATACTTTGGAGCTACAGTAAGCATAAAACAAGATCTAGCAGCATCTAACTTAAGGACTGGAGGGCATGGAATATGATATTCCAGAGGGGAAAGGAACTGGGACTATAGCCCATAATCACCTTCCCAGCAAAACTGATTATAATCCTTCAGGGGAAAAAATGGGAATTCAATGAAAAAGAGGACTTTCATGAATTTGTGATGAAAAGACCTGAACTGAATAGAAAATGTGACTTTCAAATACAAGACCCTAGAGAAGCATAAAAAGATAAACAGGAAAAAGAAATCATGAGGGATATTAAAAGATAAAACTGTTTAGACATGGGAATATTATACTTCTAACTCATAAGATCTTTCTCGGTATTAGGCAAGGTAAAAGGAATATACTTAAACAAGAGGGCACAAGTGTGAATTGAATATGAAGTGATGATATATGTAAAGCATTTATTTTTTGTTTGTCCTTATTTTTTGTAGGGCATGCAGGTTGGGGTGGCTTATGTCTGGGGCCAGATGTGAACTAGGGGCCTCCTAGGTCCAGGGCTGGTTCTTTGTCCATTTTATGACCTAGCTGACCCATGATGACATCTTTAAAATAAAGTTATGGGGTAAGGGGAATGCACTGGAAGAAAGGGGAAGGGACAGGTGGACTGGGGGAAGGTAGCTTACATAAAAGAAAAGAAAAAGCTTCTGGAGTGGAGGGGAAGATGGGGAAGTAGCTGGGGAGTGAGTTAACCTTACTCTCATCAGAATTGGCTTAAAGAGAGAATCATATACACACTCAAATGGGTATAGTAATATATTGTGCCTTGAGGGAAAATGGGAGGGAAGGAGATGGGGGGGGGGAGAAGTGAAGGAAGGGAGGGCAGATTGGAGGAGGGCACGGTAAAAAGCAAAACACTTTTGAGGAGGGATAAAGGAAGATAGAAAAGAGAGTAAATATCAAGGAGGGGGAATAACATGGAGAGTAATACAGTTAGCAATAGTAACTGTGAAAGAAATGATGAGCAGTATGATATCAGAAGGACAAATGAAAAATGCAAACCATCAACAGAGAAAGAACTGATGGTATCTGAATCCAAATCAACGTATAATTTTATTTGTTAGCTTACCTTTCTAAAGGTATTTTGTCTATTTTCCTTCACAACCTGACTGATGAGAAGATTTTTTTTTCATGGCTGCACATGTATGACTTATATTGAATTGCTGGATTTCATAGGGAGGGATGAGGAGGGAGGGAGGAAGAAAATTTAGAACACAACGTTCTAAAAAATCAATGTGAAAAATAATGATGAGCAGGAGGAGTTTAGAGAAACCTATCAGGACTTACATGAACTGATGCTGATGCAGAGGAGCAGAACCAGAAGAATATTGTACATTCTAACAGCAACATTGTGTGATGAACAATGGTGATAGACTTGGCTTTTTTATTTTAGCAATGCAATGGTCCAAAATAATTTCAAAGAACTTCTTGATAGAAAATGTTCTCAACATCCAGAAAAAAGAACTGTGGTTTATGAATGCAGATTGAACCATACTATTTCTACTTTTGGGCTATTTTTTCCCTTCTTTTTAGAGGTTTTCCCTTTTGCTCTCAATCTTCTTTCACAATATGACTAATGCAGAAAGATGTTTGATGTTATTGCACATATAAACCTATGTTAGATTGCTTTCTGTCTTGGGGAAGAGGGAGGGAAGAGAAGGTAGGAAAAATTGGGAACTAAAATCCTATGAAAACAAATGTTGAAAACTATCCTTATATGTAACTGGAAAATTTAAAAAAACCGAATTATAAAAAAAGAAGAAAAACTGTGTATAAGAGAATGTTTCAAGGTAATGTATTGAATTTGTTATGTACTTTAAAAACTGTATGTAAGAGATACCCAGTTTCAAAGGTCATTTCATAGGTCATAATTTTATTGGTGGGTTTTTTTTAAAGTTTATAACAATTTTTGATGAACTGGATAGAAGTGTAGTGGTGACCTTCATTTTACAATTCAGTCATAGAAAAGTAAAAAGATTTGCCCAAGATAATTTCAATAAAAATTCATAGGACCAAGACTCAAAATTTTCACTCTCAATGCAGAATACTTTTACTCTTAATCCAAAATACTTTCTACTCTTTCATGTTGCTTACTTCTAGCAAGAACTTAATTAATTTTTATGTGGATGATGGGAAACTGTGGCCTACTAGAAAGACTAATAGATTTACAACAAGGACTGAGGTTGAAATCTTAGATTTTCCATTTCTTAAATGTATCACTTTTGGCAAATCTCATTCATAATCCCTCATTTTTTTAAGTGATAAGATTTTACCAAACACCCATGAAGATCATTTTTATCTTTTATGTTTGCAATCTTATTGAAAGGGATAGGAGATCTGGTTTCATGCTTCCATTAATTGATTAATGGGTATAGTCACAGAAAGCAAAGATAAGATAATAGAAGTAATAAGGGGTTATTATGTTAATACTATATTGACAGGCAATGATCCTTTTAGGAATTCAAGACTCCTAGTGTGAACTCATATTTCACTTCTGGAATTAAAGGATGTAATTCTACTGGATAAGCAAAACATAGATATGCTTTCAGAGTATTTTAAACAGCTTAGCCTTAGATAATTTCTCAGTTAGATATAGAAGTGGAGGAAGAACCTGGCTACACAGTGGATATCATTCTTGAAGAGGAGGAAAGAATTTAATTTTCCTCCTAACCCCCTCCTCTACTAGACCTTCCCCCCATCTTCTTGGCCCTTCTGCCATGATGCAGAACTACTAGGCCAGTTGGGGACAATGAATTCAGCAAAGGCATATATTTCAGACCAAGATGTAGAGAAAATTAATCAAAGTCAAAAGTTCCGAGCATTAGGACCTAGTATCATATACTTAAGGAATCATAAATGAAAGCTAGCCATCAAGTCAGGTAACAGTTGATGCTGTTGTCAGTTGTTGACTGTTGAGCTTTAGAGAGGAATAATCCCTGGGAGACTCTGAATGACAGATCGAGAAGAAAATTTGAACTTGACAAGAATTGGTAGTGGTGGGGGTGAGAACAGGGGAAAGGGTGAAATTTGTAATAACTGAGAAATAGCAAAGGCCATCTTGGCCCTGTATTCAAGTAGGAGTTTGAACCTTGGCCATACGTGTTCCATATAGCTATGCTTCAATACATAGTATTAAATCTGTGCCACTCTTCCCACAGACACTGTAAATAGTGGGAGAATGTCTCAGTTTTATGGGGAGGATGTTTTGTTGGCAAATGACTTTGGTAAGAGTAAATTATACCTCCTTCCTTATTGTTAATGGGCAAGAAAGACACCATTGAGGGTTCATAAACTATTGTGTTAGGTTTTCTTACCAATAGGTTCAGCTCTTGAATCCAAGACAGAAAAGCCTCTCAGTGGAGACAACCAATGATTTTGTATGAAAGGGTAGAATTGTCTGATTAGGAAATGAGTTGTGCTCAGATAAAAGCTACCAAAATGATAAAATGAGGCAGATTTAATTTAAGCCAACTGCTCTCACTAAATGCTACTATTATATTTTGCTACTTTAACAAAAAAATCCCTTCCCAATACTATGGTTTAATTTCTATTTATGTATTTGCAATGATTAACTGCAGCCTTAATGAATTGTAGATAGTCTTTTTTTTATAAGCAGTTTCCAGTAACCTACTCTATGTGACTGGAATGTGGAAGTTAATGCTGGTGAATAGAGCCCTTCATTTATTTCCAGAGCTCTATCTTTGGAGTTGGAAAATATTTTAGATAGAAACTAGGAGAAGTAAATAGTTTAAAGGGGAGGCAGAGAGGAAGGGAAGCTCACTCCCCCAACCTCCTTTATTTTATAATAATGCCTCTCTATCTTGGTTTCTTTTTGTAAAGAGGTTAATAAATAGCATTTGAACCATCACATCAAAGGATCTTTTATTATTATAGCAAAGATCAGGTACATGCAGAAGAATTCTAAGTCCTTAATCCTAGGCTTTTAGTGGGCTAAGCATCAAATTCTCAATAGATTTTGGAAATACACAGAAGATTAAAATACATATGAATAGGCACACATCCCCAAGTATGAACATGTTAATTCGTATGGGGACTAAAGAATTCTCGTTTGAAACCAGACATCGGGCAGTTGTGGGTGGGTGGAGAGTTTGTGAACTACCACAGTGAACTGCTTCTATTTGTAGAAAGATAAAACAGGAAATTAATGTCCCCGTGGAGTGTTTGTAATGTAGCAGGTGTAGAAAGAACATTTGTAATTCAAATAAGAAAATAGATGGAACAAGAACATGTGAATGTAGAATTTAACAATTGTATCACAAACATGGTATTGCCAATTGTTTAAATATTATATATGAGAAATCTTCCTTTGTTAAGCTATTAGGAATATTTTATTTGATATTTCAATTAAATTCAAATCACTAATCCAAAACATTAAGGGGAAATTATTTAAAAACAGAAATATGATGATAACTAGGTGAAATTAATTCTGATAGGTGCTATTTAGCACCCATCTGTAAACTGTAAAAATAAAACCATAAATGTATGCACATAGGGATTTGATCATAGGAGTTCCTTGATTAGCATGATGAGTTTTTTGTAGGGAAGTAAGCCTTTTTGAAGATGTACAATTTTTTTTCCTGTGGAGGTTATGGACAAGTGTACCTTGGAAGCCAATAATGCTGGGTCTCAGTGAGCAACATATGATCATAGGATCATAAATCTGGAACTAGATGAGACTTCAGAGCCTATCTGTTATAGCATCTTCATTTGCATTTGAGAAAGTTGAATTCTGTAAAGGTTAAGTGATCTACCCAAAGCCACACAGGTAAGTGCCCCACTTAAATAAATAAATCCCACACAGGTGGGGTTTGATGAAAGCAGGTTTTCTGACTTTATAGTTAGCTTTCTGTTCCACCGCACCAGACTTAATGGATAGGTTTGGCTTATTGCCGATGTAGTATTATGAACTGATAAACTGATCTTAAATTATAACATGGGCCTTCTTTTTCTTTTTTTTTGGGGGGGGAGGGGCAGGGAGTGATGGTGGTGGTGATGGCTAACCTAGAGTACATTAAGGCAGACATGAATCTTGAAGTAGGTGAAGGTACAGGATTCCATTCCCAACCCTATTCATCAAACACACACAGGAGCCACTAATAACAATATGGGCATAATTCCATGAATGCAAGCTATCACTCATGAGGCTTGAAAAGAGAGTTTCTGTACATAAAGATCTCATCACAGCATCGAACAGCCAGTATTTTATTCTCTCCTGCTGATAGATAGCAGTGATGGAGACAGGGGAAATACCATTTCAGAAAAGTTAAGTCTTGCTGAACTCAGCCTCCTGTTTTAGAGAAGAGGCTCCTAGCCAGTGTTGAAAGTTCTATTAAGCAATCAATGACTATCATGATTCATGTCAAAACATCTTGTTTGTGGTTCTTAATGCCTTCTTGATATATGAATAAGGCAAGATTTTCCTTCAAGAATTTTGTAACTGAAAGTGTGATTTTTCTTCACTATGATGTATATAAATGAAGTGAAACTGCTTGGCATAGAATATGGAGCATATTTCCCCTGCCCATCTAGGGACAAATTTTGGAAGTTTCTCCCTTCCACTGCCCTCTTCACAAAGAAACTGAGGATAATATTCATTTGAGCCAAGGGCTCAAAGCATATTTATATAAGACTTTCCTCATTGGTTAAAATGATTTATCAATGTTCCATGCTCTGCATGAAGGATGAAATTAGGGAAAGCCTGGGAAAGTAGAAAATTTGGACTTTTGGCTTCTAGCTTTTAGAACTAGATTCTCTTCAGGGAGAGAGAAACTCTGAGAAGTAGCTGGATATGTATAAGAGCTAGCAACTGATTGTGTCTCTACTCTCACCAATCACACTAGAAATTTTGAAAAATGTCCCCCTATGTGATATCTAGACCTACGTTTATATTCTCCCTTCCCCCTCTTTCCCTGCAGTCAGTATCTCTCTCTCTCTCTCTCTCTCTCTCTCTCTCTCTCTCTCTCTCTCTCTCTCTCTCTCTCTCTCTCTCTCTCTGTCTTTGCCTGGTATATTCTTATCTGTATAATTTCTTTGATTTTTATTTGCTTGGTTTGTATAAATAGGGTTTATTTACTATTTGTTATGTGTGGTTTTGTGTAACTGGCATTTGGTGGCAAGGAGTCAAATTTGGATATATAGCTTGGGGTTCTCCTTACCTGTAAAAGGAGAGTAATCGTGAGCTCAAACTGAATCTAAGAATATTTCCCCCCTGAACTAACAATATTTATGGGAAGAGTCAGATAGATATAATGCTAGCCTAGTACTCCCTCTCAGGAAAAAGTAATGTTCTATCTCATGATCACAATCTCCTGTTCCCATCCTAGCAGGAATAAATCTTCCTTAGAGATGAATGGGCTGAGGAAACTCTAGAGATATCTACTCATGTTTCTTGCAAGCAGCATCTAGACATATTCATGTAGATTCACATATCCTAGATAGGCAACATGCCTGCCCACACACACATACACACAAACAGGGCAAGGGGGAGGAATGGAGAGAGAGACAGAGACAGAGACAGAGACAGAGACAGAGAGACAGAGACTACATGTCAAACATAATATCATGTGGCCTTTGATTCTCTTTCCTGAGGTAATAACCCAAAGATATCTTCTTTTTATACTGGCCAGACAACTTAAAATTGGCCACTGTCCCTATAAGTTTATATGGTTTTCACTGTTTATTGCTTAATTTGCTTTCATTCCTGAAACCAACAAAGAAAGGTAGCCCTTTGTTTTCTGAAATTCTAACTTCATTAATAAGTCTTCAACTGAACCCTCAAAACTAATTTATACTTGAGAATCATAGATAGGATCATCCATCTGCCTCATTATTTATCCAAGAGCAAAAAATGTATTTTAATCTTGTATTATCATGACCCTCAACAAGTTATATAGATAATGTTAACATAAAGTAACATAAAACATAGCGCTTTATCTCTTTTATCCACTTAAGAGAAGAAGGGTGGCTGTATATAAAAACTAGAGTCAGGACCATCTGAATTTCATTCCTGACTGAAGCACTTACTCATTGTATGTCACTGCGAAAGTCACTTAAAATATCTCAGCCTCAGTCCCCTCATCTGTAAAGTGATAACAGCACCTGCTTCATGCATTTCTTCTTAGAATCAAATGGGATGTGTGTATATGTGTATGTGTATATACACATATGCACACAATGCAAACACATGTACACATACACATAGATGTATCATCCCATATTTATAAATATATGTATGTATATCCATATACACAATATATCATCTTGTATATGTATATACACACATGTGTCTATCAGTATGCAAACCTTAAATCAGAATGTGAATTTCAGCTGCTGGTATTATTTTTTTTTTATGAGAAGATTTAAGGAAGAAGAATAAACATTTATATAGTAACTACTATGTGCCTAGCACTATGTTAAGCACTTTATAAATATTATCTCTCAATCATCACAACATCTCTGTTCTTATGTGATGTTCTTATTGTCCTCATTTTACAGTTGATTAACAGACAAAAGAGGTTGTTACTTGCTAGAAAGTGTCTGCGGCCCAATCATGAACTCAGGTCTTTCTGTTTACAAGCCCTTTGCTTTATCCACCGGTTCAGTGAGATAACATAATTTTTCATTGAAATATTTGAGGAAAACAATTATAATGGCCTAATCCACAAGTTTTTGACATAACTAATAGAAAAAAGGCACTATATTAGTAACCAAGGTCACATCCAGAAAACTGAATTAAAATACATCAATGCTATTTAAAATACAGTACAATATTTCTTCTTTAGTTAAGGTGTTCAGTAACAACAATGCATTTTAACTTGAATTCCTATTCATTAATTATACTGTTACAGATTCATCAGGATGATTGATTTTCAAAATACCCTAAGGGAACTGGAACCTCCTCATAAGACAAGGCTAACTCCCTACTTACAAAATCAATCCAGCCTCTCCCTTTTATCCTTATTCTCACAGTCTCATTTGTACCTGAAAAAGCAATTGCTGCTTTAGAAAATCAATCATGGAAACTTTTGCCATTAGTCTTCATTTAAATTTTTCCTGCTTTCTGGTACTAGCAATGAGCCTCACCAGAAAAAGATTGCCGCAAGATTTGATTGGTAGGTAGAAGATTGTAGTTTAGTGGTGAAAGCATGGGTTAAGACATATAAGACCTGATTTTGATTTCTATTTTTCCCTTTTATTGAGTGATATTGGAGAAACAATTTAGCATGTCCGAGACAATGTTACCTCATATATAAAGTAGGAGAGTGTTACTGTCCAACTACTCCACAAGATGGTTATGAGAAGAAAATTAGATAAAATTATGAAAATAATTTTAATTGTTTATGTGAATGCAAAGTATTATAATTTTTCTTACCTGAAGTCAATTAAAAAAAACTTTTATAACTTTGTGAACTGGAAGACTGTACCATTTAAGCTATTCAAGTAAGGAAGAACCAAGTTCAAATATGGCCTTAAACGCTTACTGAGTGACCCATGTCAATTTAATTATCTTATTGCTTTCATTTCCTAAACTGTAGAATAGGAATAACAGTATCTACCTCCCATTTTTGTGAGGTTCAAATAAGATAATACTGATAAAACACTTAACAGTGCATTGCACATAGAAGCTGAATACTCACTCTCTTTCCCTCTTGCCTTCACCTTCACGTTCAAGCTCTTAATCTAGTAGTATTTCAATATTGAAAACTCAATGGATATAGACTGTTATGAAATTAAACCAATGACAAAAGGGAAAAAAACACACACATATCTAATTGCACCTAAAGAATTGAGAATAGCTTCAAAGTGGATACATTTTTTTCCTTTTTTTCCCTTTTTCTCTTTCTTTCTTTCTCTCTCTCTCTCTCTCTCTCTCTCTCTCTCTCTCTGTTTGAGGAAGGAACAAAGGGCACATGCTACAAGTTTTACTGTTCAATTCCTTTAGGGAAGAATTTTACTTTAATATAACATTTATCAATGCTAAAAATATGAGAACTGGGAATGATGATGAAAACATTGTGTTCTTATCTAAAAATGATTTAAAATTACTTTTACATTGAACTTTGTGGTTTGAAAGGGTTTTAAATGGATTATATTATATTGTCCTCAAAGAAAACTTGCTAGATTGGCAGGGGAGGTGATATTACTCTGATTTTATGGATGAAGAAACAGAATCAGAGAGGTTAAGTAATTTTGCCATAGGGTAAAATGGCAGTAATCAGACGAACCAGGGATTCCCATTAGATCATCTGACTGTAGATCAGGGGTCTTTTTGTTGTTGTTGATGTTAACCAAATTGCTTACAGACAGTCCCACTTTTCATTAGTGCTTAGAAGTAATCTCAGATTTAAATGGAATAATGATTGATATTAATATAGTGTGTTTAAATTTGTTAAATGCTTACATATATTACCTAATTTCACCCTAAACATATTTGTAACATACTACTACATTTATCAATATTTCTTTTTTCTACTATTGTCCTCATTTCTCCCAGGACTCTACTCCTTTGGTACCTCTGACTTTTCCACCATGTCCCAGCTGACTTATTAATGGGATAAAGTCATCATTCTGTTAGATTTCATCAGCTTAATACTCCATCACTACTATCCTCCGCCTCTCTGACTGGTGGATGGGATCATAACGTCTATATTTTATTTAATATGAGGGTTCAGTTAGTATATCTCCTCATCTCTCACTTGACTTAACTTCTTTTACAACCTTTTCCTCCTCTTGTTTTTCCTCCCTTTCAGCTTGCTTTTTTGTGCTGCCATGTCCTCATTGGATTTTAAAACTTCTTGAAAGAAGGGATTTTCTTTCTTTCTTTTTTTCCAGTTTGCATCTCCAACACCTGGCGCAGTAATGGGCATATAGTAGAAGTTTAATACAAGTTTATGGATTGGTTGATTATGTCACACTGCATCCCTAAAAATCAGTAAAATTTTAAAACATTGCCTCCCAGGTTTTCCAAGACAAAAGACATTCCAGTTTCCCAGGTTTTTTTCCCCACCTCACCCCACCACTGGATCTATGAGTACTTCCAATCTAAGGGACTAACTAAATAGTAAGCTTAATTCCAGAGGCCTCTGTAAATCCATTCTTTTCTATACAACATGTTTTTTTGGGGGTGGGGTTAAGTGACTTGCCCAGGGTCACACACCTAGTAAGTGTCATGCATCTGAGGCTGGATTTGAACTCCGGTCCTTCTGAATCAAAGGCCAGTGCTTTATCCACTGTGCCACCTAGCTGCCCCACAAAATGTTTCAAGTGACCTGATTTCATCCAATTTCCTTATCTCTACCTATGGGTAAAAAATAAACAAAAAACAACATATAGACTTTTCTCCCATAATTAGGAAATTCTTCAAGCTGCAGCATTAGTCTGGTCTTCTTCCCCCTTTAAAGCACCTTTATAATAGAGTTCTGTAGGCCTGCCTAACTATCCCTTTAAAAATGTATAACTTTGGAATTTCCCATATTATTGTGTTTTAAGGAATCTTAGCTATATCCATTGTGAAACATATTTAGTATGTTTCAGGTAAAATAAAACCTTTTTTGTAGAAAGTTATTTGATTATATTAATAGAGGTCATGTTTCCTTCATGATTAGTACAAGTACCTGGAATTGGTAGGTCTGAGGAAGATATTTCTCTAATTATACATCAGGGAAAATATATATCATATTCCTGTAAACAATAACTAACCCTAAAATACAGTTCAATACAGAGGGGGTATAAACAAATTTCTTGAACACCAGAATTATAATTAGGAGGACAGCAAGAATAAGTGTTAATTTAAACAAAATAATTAAATTTAAAACTGCAAACAAAATAGACAGTGATTTGCAAAATAGAGGAGAATTAATTACCTTATGCTAAATCAATGTAAAATGGTGATTTCAGGTACAAGTCTCACAATGCAATATTGAGGAAAGTTTAGTGATAAAGCATTTTTGGCCTCAATATTATATTAAAAGAATTAATTCAAGTGTTCTTATACACATATGTGTGTGTTATTTATGTATATGTCAACATATGCCTATATAATCAACATATGTCCATTGTTATATGTAGACACAGACATATATACACACACATATATACATATATGTATGTGTGTGTTATTTATGTATATGTCAACATATGCCTATATAATCAACATATGTCCATTGTTATATGTAGACACAGACACAAACACACACACATACACACACACACACACACACACACACACACACACACACACACATATATATATATATATATATATATATACATACACAAACATTTTTCAATTGAATGACCTCCTGGTCTTTATTATCTCCAGAAACTCATCATTCTGCAAGATGAAATAGACTCAAAATCTTACAAAATCTTCCTTAAATTATTTTCCATTCCAGCTGGAGGACTTCATTATGACCTCTTGCTAGGGAACCCCTCCCATACTTTTATTTGTTTCCCCAACATTTAGCCCAGTTCCTAGCACATAATATGTGCTTAACAAATGTTTATTGACTATTGACATACATATATTTGTGTGTATATGTTTACATATATATTCATACATTTATGTATGTGTGTATACTTCTTTTAGAACTTTGATCATAAATTGCCAATGACTACAATTCAAAATTCATCACCATCACTAAACTAGCAGTCACTTGCATATGGTAGGAACCTAATAAATATTTATTTTATTGTCTTGAGGACTTTAGCACCATGAGTTCTGTGATTTTATAGCATAGAGACTTACCCAGAATTTTCTCTATTATCCTAACTTGGTTGTTTGGCAACTTGATATTTCATAATATAAGTTAAATAATTTGCATTTATGTGAAGAAAAATAGAATACTAGATATAAAGAATATCGAGAAGGCCAGATTGGATCACAGAATGGGAGAAGGGGAGTAATGTATAATAGGCTGATGAAATAGTTTGAACCTTGGATGTTAAGGGCTTTTGAAGTGGATCAGATCTGACTTATGTCATTGTGTGTTTCACATACAGGATTATAATAAAATAAGATTCATAGATCATTTTAGAGTTAACAAAAAGAATGCAACAAATATTAGGCTAAGATGCAAAACTAATTCAGTTCAGGAAAACTTTTATACATCTGTATTAGCCATGTTGTTCTGCAAGTAGAAGCTGCTGTCAAGCTTGCAGTACTAGTTCTTATCTCCTTGTAGGATAGCTTTAGTACTTAGGCCATCAGGAAGCTAAATCATTGGGTTGGAGACTTAGTTCCCTGGGTCATTTAATTCTTGACAATAGTTTCAATCCCCTTTAAATTAAAAAAAAAAGTACCTAGATAACAGGAGGGTTATAGACATTACTCCTGTAGCCTTTTAAAAATAAATATGGTCATACTTATTAATTCAATCATAGACACAAAGTGTTGCAAATGTATTTTATTGAATCAGGGAGTGACATGGAAAGATGTGAGTTTAAGGGAAAAAAAAATACATGTTGGCAGCTATGTGAATCATAAATTGTTTTGGGGGAAGATGAGATAGGGAGACCAAACAGTCTGGGTGAGAAATAATAATAGCCTGAACTAAAGGGGTGATTTAATAAAGAGTTATTACAAAGAAGACATGCCATTGACATGTTATATAGGTAAGAATGATAAGAATTAAAAACTGACTGGATATTTGATTTCAAGACGAGTGATAATTAGAGTGAAATTCCAGGGTTAGAACCTGGGAGAATAGGAGATTAAAGCAATGGTGGTAACTTCAGTGGAAATAGAGAAGTTTAGAAGGGCAGAAAGTGACAGATTTGTAGTTGTGGAAGATGGGTGTGAAAATAACCTTCTTTCTGGGCAGCTAGGTGGCACAGTGGATAGAGCACCAGCCCTGTATTCAGGAGGACCTGAATTCAAATCTGAGGTCAGACACTTGACACTTACTAGCTGTGTGACCCTGGACAAGTCACTGAACCCCAATTGCCCCACAAAAATAAATGAATAAAATAATGTTCTTCCTTCCTTCCTTTCTTTTTTTTCTTTCTTTTTGAAGAGAGGAAATAATAGGTTCTATTTTTTACTTATTGAATTTGAAATGCATTGAGGATTTCAGTGCCCAGGGTGATCTCTACAGATTCAGATCTCTAGATCCTTTGGATTCAGGCAACTTTAGTTCAAATTCCATCACTGATACTTGATTATGTGAACATAGGCAATGCCCTTAACCTACCTGTGTCTCAATTTCTCCCTAAATGAAATGATAGTTTTGGACTAGATAGCCTCTGAAGTCCCTCTATCTCTAGATCTATAATCCTAAACTCTTGTGACCTCAATTGTTCCCTTATATTAATTCAGTCTAAGCCTAAACACCAACAATACCAAATGCAAAATATATCATGGCCAGTATTATATAATGTGTCAAGAAAACTATCAATGAAGTGTCATAGTATACAAAAACCTAGAGAGTTATAGATTTACTTCCACCTTCTTCTCCTACTTTTACAGTATCAAGAAGTGAAATACAAGTAAGTAAATGCCAATAATCTTGATTTTTTTAAAAGCATGTTTAAAAATCCTAGATAAAATTGGAAGAAAATTTCTACACTAAAGAAATCATAAACTATCTGGAGTTTTTAAGAATTTTTTATACACATAAGTATGAAGATTTAATGAATTAAATCACATTTAAATTCATTTTTTTATTTTTTAAATAAATCCAATGAGTAAAAGAAAATATGAAATTAGAACATTTTAACTATGGTCTTGTCCTTTACAATAAAATTATTGCACTTGAGAAATTATCCTAAAATATTGGCTATCTGATGTTGTATAAAGTGATCAGATTGTCAGTTTAACATAATCATGTTTCATTAATTTCCTTAAAAAAAGAAAAAAATTAGAGTTAACATAGAAGTGGAGGATGTAATAAAGATAAATATAAATATACATTTTGCTGTTTTTAATCTACACTTTTTTTTAGCAAAAAGCAAGGACAAAAGATCAGAACATAGAAAATATTTAATCTTTTAAGTGAATCAGAAAAAGGTAAAAGGGAGGAGGAGTACTTTGGGTAAGAGTTTCAAACTAGAAACTTTTACCATCCTAAGATTTGTTGCCACAACATTGTTTTTCATATTCTACAGAAATGATCTTAAATGAAATGGCACAGCAATTATTATAAAAATCTAAATAAATACTTATGGGAAAAAAAGTACAAGCTAAGCCAATATTCTAGATAAATACTTAATGGGCAGGAAGAAACTATTTTCTATTAACATTGTCAGATAAGTCACCTTTTTTTTTCTTTAAAGTATAATTTTTATTCCAAATACACAATGAAAACTTTTATCGTAGACATACAGTGAACTTTTCCCCAAAATATTTTAATGAACATACAGAAATATTTACTAACAATTAGATATATTTGAAAATGGAACCAGTTGCCTTTGGATGTAATAAGCCCCACTCCCTTTCCCAGAGATCTTATGTCAGAGGATGGATAACCACTTGTTCTAATGGAATGCTGGCACATTTTGTTCAAGTTAAATTAAATTATCTCTGTAATGTCTTGCAAGTCTGAAATACTGTGCAATCTTTTGATTTTCTTTATATTTCTGTAAAAAGCAAAAACTATTTTTTCTTCAAAAGTATCATTTGATATTGTTACATATGAATACCAGATTCATTAATTTACCCTTTTTAATTTATGGCATTTTTGACAATTTATATGCATTGTGAAACAACTAATTCTAAACTTGATTGATAGAATTTTCAGCGTATTTAAAATGGTATATGATCACAGTATAGAAATTGCCTTAATTTTTTATTTTAATAATCCATGATTTCTTTATACTTTAACATATTCATGATTTCATCTCTCTGCTTAGTTTTCATTCCAACACATCAGCTCATTGATTCTTTTACACCTTCATGATTTGCTCTGATTGAAAAAAAATTCCCCATTTTATGGGAAATTTGTGAAACTGACACTCAGAAGGATTTAGTTGATTTTCCAAAGTCAGCTAGTGAGTAGCAGAAGGATTCATATTTGAGTTTCCTCACTCCAATACAGAAGTTTTTTTGTCTTTCCATTACGACACAACCTTTTCTTTTATATACATATATATGCATATATATGTGTGTGTGTGTGCATATAAAAACATACACACTTACATAATGGATGGCGAATACAAGATTTTCAAATATAATAGGAAGAAAGAATGGGTTTAATCTACCCAAGCCCTGCCTGACAGAAATTTGAACCAAAGATTCTTATTTGATTCAGCTTCATCTATGTCAAGGCAAAGAAAATATTTATAGTGGGAGTTGGGGAGGAATTGAAGTATAGTGAATTGATAAGAACCACAAATGTGGAATAAGTTTGGTGAATTAAATCAGAACATTCAAAATCAAGGGCTTGTTGAAAACATCTTAGATTTCTGTTAGATGAAGTATTTGTATATAGAATCTGTCCATGAGGAGATGTACTTTTTCAATTTTTAATCTACCTCAGACTCAAGAACTATGTTTTGGATAAAAACATATGTTAAAAAATGCTTTTGAAATTTAAACTGAATTGAATTATTTTTTCTTTCTAAATATTCTTTAAAAATTAAAATCTATTTGACTCACATTTAAAAAATAATATTTCATCAAAATTAAATATGATGTAGAAAAGTAGTCTTATTTGAGACATCTTAGGATATCTGAAAGGACAATATGAATTATTGAAATGCTTAAAACTTTTATAACGAAATTTTTATTGTGAAGCCAAATACCAGGGCATTGAGGTAAAGATAGGATTAGTTCAAACTGACAAGAGATCTGGAGCACCTCATAAATTGTCATTTTCCTTTCCACTTTAGTTATCAATTGTAATCATTGTTTCAGTGGTCTACTTAATTTATCATTTCATTTTTTTCATTTTTCCCCCTGAGACAGCTTTAAAATAGTATTATAGTTTATACTCAAGTACATAAAGCTTAAGAATGGCTTCTAGATCTCCAATTGAGTTTATACAGGCTGAAGTAATAACATGATTCATGAATAGGATACTTGATTAGTCAATTTATACATTGATTGAATAAAGTGTAGATTTTCTGACCCTCCAGTGTTGGAAAAACTAAAGCAATACCACTTACTGACCAAATATTTAATTGTGTGTAAACATTACTTCTAAAACCAAATTAAAGATAACCTCTTCTAAGTTTGTCACATTAAAAATTCCCACTGAAGATTTCAAGAAATGCTGACCAAAAAGAATATGTTGAATGAATACAGAATGGTATGTGCTATATAGTTATTTGTTTAAGCCCAATTATCTATTAAATCAAGAAGTTTTATTTAATACTTACTATACATATTAACCCATGCCAATTACTGATATGCATTATACCAAATCCTATCTTTTAGTATTATAGAATATAGTCTGTAATGGAAAAGCACATATAATTTCAACATTCAGTCTACACAAGCTTTTTAGTGCCAAAATTAGTGTTACAGTAAATAAATACCTTTCTTAGAGAAAGTATAGAACCATGTAGGCTAGAGAAGTCAAGAACAGTTCAAAGAAATACTTTTAGAATCTGGATAGGTAATAAAGTTCATGGGAGATTGAAATTGTTTGAATTTCCTAATAATTGTTAATATAATAATAAATAATGATTGTAATGAGGATGACTAAAGAGAAGAGCATGGAGTGGCAAGATGGGATGATAAGAATAAAATTATGGAAAAAAGAATAAAATTATAGAGATGATAGGGAATAAGTTGTCTTGAGGAAACATAATAGCAGAGTCAAGCATGAAAAGTAAAGAGTTCATTTGTAGAGCATATATAAGTGTAGAGGGGGATAATATTGGAAAAGCGGGCTTAGGTATGAATGAAAAATACTCGGATTCTCAACTGTAGGATCTGAAGGAATAAATGAGATGGTGAAATAGACCATCCTAATGTAATGGATCACATCTGGGCTCTGAGCTGAAGCTTCTCTGGCACTTCCAGGCACATATATGTTAGCAATTAAAGAATATAGAATGCTTCACTAATTAAGGAAAGACATAACAGCTGGGTTATGCAAAAAAATTGATAAGAAATAGTCCAAATGGGGGCAGCTAGGTTGCGCAGTGGATAGCACACTGGCCCTGGATTTCAGGAGGATCTGAGTTCAAATCCGGCCTCACCAAAAAAAAAATAATAATCCAAAATGATATTTGTAAAACTAACAGTAAGATCATTTTATATCATGTTGCTGTAGAAGAAACTTAAGTGGCTCTTAATTGCCATTAGGATAAAATATAAAAACCTTATGATCATCTGGAATGCCAGTCACTGCAACCTACTTCAGGTCATTTCATTGATCCTCCAATTATTCTGCTCTAAAATAAGAATAATAATTTGTTGTTGTTGTCAATATTATCAATTAGTACCTATCCAACTCTTCATGATCCTATTTGAGGTTTCTTGGCAAAGATACTGAGTGATTTTTCATTTCCTTTCCAGCTCACTACAGATATGGACACAGTGAGAGGAGAATAGGGTTAAGTGACTGCCCAGGATCACATAGCTAGTAAATGTCTGAGGCCCATATTAAATTTTGGTCCTCCTGACTCAGGGCCCGGCCACACTGGATCCATCTATACCACCTAGTATGCCTGGGGATCAGTAACACGTTTTACAATTAAACTTAAGCAATTATTCTTTGACCACCATTTCAATTCATCCAGCAGCAAAACATTTCAGCAAGCGCCTAAAATGTGCCAGGCACTGTTGCCGTCTGTCACTAGAGATCAAATTGGATAATGTACAAATTATAAGAAATATTTGTGGTACTAGACTATAAGGGCCAAAACAATGGTACCAATGCCAAGATACATCCTGCCTCTGATTTAATAAGTAAATCTAGAAATTCTTTAGGTAAGGTATGGTGAAGTGACTTGTGAAGGAAATTACCATACAGGTTGTCTAACAGAGGTAGCTTAGAACTTTCATTTTCCTGACATATAAAATCTATGCTAGTATTATATCTCTCTAACCATGTGATTGAAATATCACACCACTCCTGCACTATGTAGAAAAATGACTTGTAGCAAAGAAATTGCACTTTGAAATGAATACTACAGGACAACTTTGTCGGGAAAAATTACTTAACCACACTTATCCATAAGGACACACCAAAAAAAATCAAATTCTCTATCTAGTATTATGAAAACAATGTTGTTGTTGTTGTTTTTATTTTTGCAGATGACATTGTATGCTTGTCTTCACCCATATTAACATGTATTTTAATTTTATATGTTACATTAGGACAATATGATGATATTTTATTCAAACTTTGAGCTAGTAAAATAGAATTTAACCAATTTTGTTGCAATTATTCATAGGAATCTTTGAAATATTTATTAGGTGAAAGTGACAAGCAAATTGATTTTATCTCTTTCCCTTTCAGAAATAAACAAGTATTTGCTACCAACTGTTCCCCTCCCCTGAGACAGCTGTCTTGGACTTTTGCCAACTCTTACTTAAAGTAATTTTAAATGAAAAGCTAATTTGAATTTTAAAAAAGCCTCTCAATTTGAGGAATGTCTGTATTAAGGCTCAGCATTTTTAATATTATTTTTATATATTTGTGTACAATTTATATGACTTCACCTGCCATATAAATGACTCACAGGAAAGAGTACTCTCAAAAAAACACAGAAAAGCATCCAGCTGTGTGCAGAGTAGCTCTCATATTCTCTAAGATTTTATCCTGATTCTGACACACTAACTGGGCTAATTCCCTAACAATATAAAAAAAATTAAACAATTTTTAAAAAGCACTTTAAAAAACTTAGAGCCCATGGATTCAATTCAATGCACTTCAGTGAAGCAAACAATTAGTAATACAATTGTATATAGATGAAAACTTTTAGAACCTTGATGATCCCACAGCCAAAAAAAACAACCTGCTAAGGCTCTAAAAGTATGCCAGGAGGAAAAATGAAAAAGAAAGCCAGAGAAAAGCTGGCATAAATTTCTGCATCTATTTCAATACTGTACATAGAGACTCCCAGAATCCTGTAGAGGATCTGAGCAGAGCCAAGCCATGTTAAGGGAAGGGAGACAAAATCATGAAAGCATTTTGGACCTCAAGAAGGAAAAAGACCACACAAACATGCCCTATGTAGGAGACAGGACAAAATTCAATAAGATCTTAGGAAGCTCTTTCATACACAGCAGGAGACAAGGCTGGATGAGCACCTAGACAACATAGAAGGCAAGGAATAACAAAACAAATGGACAAACCAACTCTCAGGCCAGTGCCCAGACTTAAGAATTGCAGTACCTAGGCATCCCATACTTAATCTATAGACAGCAATTAGTAGGGGCAAGAATAAGGCAACTCCTGGGTTTAGATAACTATCATAACAGCAAAATCTAAGTAAAGAGTAAACTCTGAGTTGAGAATTGTGTAAAAAGATACAAAAAAGAGTGAAAAACCAGAATCAGTCTAACCACCATGAGCATGAGCCAAAACCCAGAAATTCCTGTATAAAGTGGGACCTCATATTAGCCACAATGAGCAGAACTAAGTAGGATCTGTTCATATTATATATGGTTAAGAAAGGGAAAATTGAAGAAAAAATAAGAGAATACTAAGTATATACTTTCAAAATCAAAAGACTTGTGATATGGGGTTGGGACATATTGAGAAATTAAGGGAATATTAAAGTTTAAACTGGCCAACTATCTATCAGGAAAGACACACCTAAGAAGGGGAGATTAAATTCTATAGATCCAAAGTCAATCAGGCATGGCTACCACCTGAATTAGGAGACAGAGGTAACTCAAGACGTTAGGACTATCATCCCAAAAGAAAATTCTCCCTGAATCTCAGGAATCTTTCCCTCACCCCACCCCAAAAGGGAAATTTCCATGGTCAGGTGGTCACCCCATCTACCATCTATAAAATCTTCTGTCTTTCTTCTGTAGGAGTAGAAAGGTGTCTCAGAGACTCTTGTTTCTAAGCCATTTTCTCCCCTTGAGGCAAAGTTTTTATCTCCCTTTCGGTCACTTTCTTCAGTGCCCAAATAAAAGATCATTTTATTCTAAATGGATTGCATGGAAGAGTTGTAATTCTTTAAAGAGGGATTCCTAAGGATTCCCACACTACCTCATTCTCCCATGATATATTTCTGGCAACCAACATGGGGCACAAGTAATTCCTCTATCCTCCTACCACAAAGACCAGAGTTTGGCAGACTATGAAAGGCCTTCCAAAACCTGATACTTCTGATTTTGATCTTCAATTAATTTGAGTAAAAACTTTTGTGTTTGTATTTTTATCCTTCAGCTTTTTCAGGTGACATACAGCCTGTGTCCTCCCTCCTAGCAAAAGTTCAGGTCGTAGCCAACCTGACTGGACGTTACTTCTATAGAATTTCATTTCCCCTTACTTCTTTTTTTTTTTTCCGGGCAATGAAGGTTAAGTGACTTGCCTAGGGTCACACAGCTAGTACGTGTCAAGTGTCTGAGCCCGGCTTTGAACTCAGGTCCTCCTGAATCCAGGGCCGTGCTTTATCCACTGCGCCACCTAGCTGCCCCCTTCCCTTTACTTCTTAGGTGTGTCTGTCCTGATAGATAGTTGGCCAGTTTAAACTTTAATAGGCCCTTAATTCCTCAATTTGTCCCAACCCCATATCACTTAGAAAAGAGGCTGAAGAGAGATAATCTAATAATAGTCAGATGCACTTAAATCATGAAGAAAAATAAAACTATGGATACCAGAGTTCTACAAATCACTAAAAATACTTTAAACACAGCATCTGGGCCTCAGGTGATACAGATCAAGAATACACTATACTATATGCCACATAGCTGCAGTGGGTACTGTTGGACTTGTACTCTGAGATGTTTAGTAGCTTTGGCTCTGGGCAAGTAATGACCCTCAGTCTTAGTTTCCCCTTCTATAAGATGAGACTATACTAGCACCTATTCTATAGGGTGGTTCTGTGGATCAAATGAGATAACACATTTAATATGTCTTCCAAACCTTGAAGCACTATATAAATGATATAGTAGCCATCAGTGTCCCTAAAAAATTTAGAGAAACATGTTAGCATTAAAACAGCTTAAAGAAATGTCATGGGGGTGGCTGGGTGGCACAGTGGATAAAGCACTGGCCTTGGATTCAGGAGGACCTGAGTTCAGATCCAGCCTCAGATGTTTAACACTTGCTGTGTGACCCTGGGCAAGTCACTTAACCCTCAATGTCCTGCAAAAAACAAAACAGAAAAACAAAAAAAGAAAAGAAAAAAGAAAGAAACGTCATGGCTATTTATAAAAAAAAATCAGTTTTGATTCTTTTTTTCCTTTCATATTTTAATATTGGCAAACATGCAGGAAAATTAAATTCTTGTGTTGAATTGTTATAGTCAATATTTTTTAGATTATTCATTGCTTAATCACTGCTATGGTCTTTAAATATTTCAATTAAACTTAAAATTAAAAAAAGTTAAAGATAAGAAAAAAAAGAATATACTATACTAGACAATTCCTCCAGATGTGCATGTGCTGGCCATCCTATAGTGTTTCATTGCAGAAAATAATGTCTTAAAAAGAGAGTAGACGAGATTAAAAACAAAGAACTTTTGGGGGGAGAGAAATAATGCATTCAAGGAAAAAATTAACAGAAGAAAGTAATTTCTAATTATTTATGAGTAAAACCTTAAAGAAAAACTATCCTTAAATGTAAACCATAATTATTGGAAGAATTGAAGCCAGAGATAGAGTTTAAAATATAAATAAAATTAGAGCACTAGAAGGAAAATTGGGAAAAAATGAGCACTCAGAAGAAAAACTTGGTAGGAAAAGTGGCATGTGACCTTATCTTAGTAACACTTCCTAACAAGACCCATTCATCAAACAGTTATTAATGATTCCATGAAGCACTGAGAAATAGTAAAACTGTCAAATTAATTTTTGAATACATAAATTTAAAGTATATAAATTTTTTTAAAAACTGACCTAAAAACAGTTTAAGGAAAGATGATTTAAGAATTGTTAGAGAATTTAAACATTGTAATTCTCATTTCCAACAACAACAAAAAAAGCTTAGATATATTTTTCAGGAAATATTCAATTAAAATTCCCCACATTTTATAGTATCAAAGGGCAAAGTGAAAACAGAAAAAAAATTACTTGTCCCCTAAAAAAAATACAAATGAAAACTACAAAGTACATCAAAGTCAATTCAGACTTAGTACAACAAAGAAAAATTCTGCAAGCAGAAAGGAAAAATGAACTGAAGCACCATGGAGCAACAGTTTGTATAATGGCAGAAATTATGTAAACAATTGAAAAAATAGAAGATGTGATAGCCCAAAAGGTGAAATATGAAGACTTCAAATCAATAGTAACCTATAAAGCAAAAACAATTAAAAGCCTTTAAGGGAAATAATGGATACTTATTGAAATAGAAGGGTTCTGAATTTTTCTGACTAAAAGACTGAGGCTTAGTATAAATTTTGAAATATAATCTCAGGAGCCAGGATAAACACAAAAAAGGAAATACTATTACAAATTGGTAAGAGCTACTCAAAGATCAAGTGTATATATTCTAAAAGGGGAAGATGATACAAGTATTCCCTTAGAGCATGAATTTCTTTGAAGCTTATAGAGGTATTTAAATAATACAGATGGCCTAGAAGTGGTTTGTTATGATTAAATTAAATTAATAGAAAAAGTATAAGGAAAAGATGGGATGATTTAGTTTATCAGGCAATAAAGGTCTAGAAATAGAATATTATATAAACAAGGAACAATTCTTCATTCAACTCAACAGGGAAATAGGAGGGAATAGATAGGAAGGAAAAAAGTGGAATAAGATAGAGGGTACATTCAAGGAGAGATTAGTCATTAGCAAAATAAACACTGATTGTGAAAGGTAAATCACAAAAAGGAGTTTAAAAAGGAAAGAAAGGGAGAGAGAAAAGGAGAGGAAAAAGAAAGAAGAGAGTAAAAGGAAAAAGAGAATAAAGGAAAGAAGGAAGGAAAGAAGGAAGAAGAATGGGGGATTGAGAGAAAGGGAGGCAGGAATGGAAGAAGGAAAGAAATTGAAAAATATAGTAGGAATCTGGGCAATAGGAAAAGAAGAGAGGAAGGGGATCAGATGGATATCACATCAAGTGTAGAGGAATTTTACTGCTGCTGAAGATTCTCTCTGTCTCTGTCTCTCTGTCTCTGTCTTTCTCTCTCTCTCTCCTCCCACTCTCTTCTTTGCCAAAAGAAAATAGTAAAAGAGGTGGAAAAGCAGGAAAATTATAATGGAAATTTGCAATTACATAATTGTGTAGAAGAATAACATGAATTCACCCATGGCACCAAAAAAAAGATAGAATAATATATTGGTAAGTAGTTTTTAGTGATTAGAAAATATATCATTAAATAAAAAAAATTAGGAATTGTTCAGAAAAAATAAAAATTTGATTTTATTCTTCAAAAAGAAAAGCAAATAACAAATTACTGTTTTCAGAAAAAGAAAAGTTACAAAATAGGAAGAAGAAATAAAAGGAGTTGATTTTCACAACTATATCACAATAAAAATTACTGATTAAATGAAATTATTTAAAAATTACAAAACTATAAAATGCATAGATTAAAAAAAAGGAGGTAGAGACTTTAAATGACACAAGCATAGAAGATGACTTCCTGCAAGTTATCTGTGAACTTTTTTTTTTTTTTTTTTTGCAGGGCAATGGGGGTTAAATGACTTGCCCAGGGTCACACAGCTAGTGTCAAGTGTCTGAGGCCGGATTTGAACTCAGGTACTCCTGAATCCAGGGTCGGTGCTTTATCCACTGCGCCACCTAGCTGCCCCTATCTGTGAACTTAAAGAGATAAAGAACTCTAGAATCAAAGGCATTCACAAGAAGATTTTGTCAATTTAAAAAAATCCATTAACATAAAATGTTGATAACATAGGGAAAATGGAGATCCTATTAAATTCATTTTGTGATATAAATATGGTCTTGCTATCTAAACTTTTGGTAGTTTAAATAAAGAATATCTCTAATGAAAATTGATACAAATTTAAATTAAATATAAGTATAGAGGAAATTTAAAGGAATATAGGTAAAAGTTGAAATGTAATATTAGGAATGCTTAAAGTAACCTATCGAAAAGATTGTTCATCATGACTAGGTTGGAGTAATACAAGTATTTCAGTGTTGGTACATTATTAGGAAAACTATATAACAGATGACATTAATAAAAATTAAAACCAAAATTATATGATTATAAATGTATACATGTATACTGTGTGTAAATATATATGCAGAAAATGTTTTGATAAATGTACATTTATTTCTCTTAAAATCACCATTGATCCTTCCTTAACATGACAATATCTATCTAAAATTAAAAGCCAGTATTTTGAGTAATGGAAAATATAATATAAAATGTGATGAACAATTTGATTATATAAAATTGGAAAACTCTTCCCTTTTCTCTCTTCCCTCACCCATACAACCAATGAAGCTAAAATTCAAAGAAAAATAGCCATGGAGAAAATCTTTTCATCAAGTTACTCTGATGAAGTTCTCAATTCCATGATTCCTAAAGAACTGATTTATATTGCCTCAGAATAAGAACTATTTGCCACTGGACAAATGGTCAAAGTATATAAATGCTATATTTTCAAAGGAAGCAATCTAAGCTATTAGCAACCATATAAAAATGCTACAAGATCACAAAGAATTAAAGGAATGCTTATGTTATATTTACCAAATTGCCAACAATTACAAAGGAATAATATGATAAATTTTGGATTGGCTGTTGAAAAACAGTCATGTTTATATATTGTTGGTGGAACTATCAACTAGTATAGATACAGCAGAAAGCAATGTAGAAATGTGTCTCAAAAAATAGTAAACGGGGGTGGGGGGCAGCTAGGTGGCACAGTGGATAGAGCACCAGCCCTGGAGTCAGGAGTATCTGAGTTCAAATCTGGCCTCAGACATTTAACACTTACTAGCTGTGTGACCCTGGGCAAGTCACTTAACCTCAATTGCCTCACTAAAAAAATAGTAACACTGTACATACCCATTGAAGCATCAATATTAATACTAGTCCTAAGGAAGCACAGTAGAGAAAGCACTGGATCTGGGGTCTAGAAAACCTGATTTCAAATTTGGCCTCAGACATGTACTAACTATATGATCCTGGGCAAGTCACAACTCCTGTCTGTCTTATTTTCCTCAACTATAAAATGGAGCTAGTAATAGAACTTCCCCATTGTTCTTAGTAGGATAAAATAAAGTAATATTCATAAAATCCTTAGTACAGTGCCTGGAATATGGTAAGTGATTAATAAATTCTTCTTCCTTTCCTCTTATCTTCCCTGTATTCAAAGAGATTGAAGAAAGAGTAAAACTATTGCAATTTTACAAAAGTATTATAAAAGCACTTTTGGTAGTGGGGAAGGATTAGGACCTCTGGAGGATCTATCAATTGGGGAACAGTTAAACAAATTACAGCATATGAATCACACAAAATATTACTGAGCTGAAAGAAGTAACAGGAAAGAAAGTTGCCGAGAAACCTGGAGAGAACTGTATTAACACATGCAGTGTAAAGTGAGTCTAACCGGTATCACTGCTAATAGAATAACATCATAAAGATCAAGAACTTAGAAATATTTATGAGATCTAAGTAGTGCAATGATGTTTCCAGAGGTCTAATCATGGAACAGGCTATCTACATATTGACAATGTTAATACAAAGAAGATAGAATTAAGATTCAAAATGACATGAATTTTTGGATATGTATGACTGATGTAGTAATTTGTTTTACTTGACTGTAAGTATATTGGTACAAAAATTAGCTTTCTTTTTTCTTTCCCCACTACTCTCCATTAATAAGTTGGAAAGAAAAAAAATGTTACTTTAAAAAAATATGAAGAAAAGTAAGTTTTAAAAAGTTATTAAAGCTATTCTTGGTTTAGACACACACATGAGTTTAGTATTGGTAGCAATAATGGAAAATGACAGTTATTAAGAATGGCTTTGGGAAAAACAGGCATATTACTGTTCATTTGTTAGAAGTGTTAAATTGCCCAGATAGCTTAGAAAACAATGTAGAACAATGCCCTCAAAGCTACTAAACTGTAAATAATATTAAATAGTGACCCCTTCTATGCCTTTTCCCAAAAGATAAATGGATGTGATATAGATATTGTGTAATTTAAAATTCTAAATATGGGTTCTAATCTGTTCCACCAGTTTTGGGGCAAACTGACTAAAAATCACTGATAAAACGGGTTTAGATTTTTAAAGGGTTTATTGAAATATAGAAAGAGAAAGATTGAGAACAGAATTCTTACAACCTCGCAATCCTATCTTTCCTCAGCTCCTCTCTGTCTTTCCCTGCCTTCACCACCAACTCAGGAACCAAAAAGACAGCTCTCTTCCTGCAGGCTCCCCTTTCCTCCTTCCTGTCCCCTCCCAGAATGGGGAGGTTCTTCAATCTGGTTGGTTAATTGGAACAGAAGTTCAAATTTTTTTTAAGATTCTGAAAACCATGCTTTCTTAAGTACTCTCAAGTAGGAGCCAGATGCGCTTAGAATCTAGTCAACTACTAATCCAGTCAAATCAGCCAGTAATCCACTCAGGTGGGCTCCTGAGTATCTGTGAAATCTCATCTATCACATTCCATTATCTTGACAATATACAGTAGTTATAGAGCTGATAGATGGATTTACTATCTTTATATCTGTCTATCATCTATTCTATAGATACAATATAAGCACATATATATTATGTATATATATACAGTATATAGAAACACATTTGTATAACATACATACATACATTTTATATACTATATTATATAGACATATGTTTATAGACACACACATATATGCACACATTTGTGTGTCTGTCTATATAATATAGTATATAAAATATATGTCTATATGTATGTATGTGTGCATATATATCAGTTCTTTCTGTTATAGCAAAATAAACAAATAGAAAACAAAGGGGATCACCATCAATTTGTAAATAGCTAAACAAATTTGAGTATATACATGCAATGGAATATTATTTCATAATAAAAATGATGAAAGAAACAGTTAATCTGGTTCAATTTGTATTACCAAATGGAGAGTGGAGTGAGACACACTATACAAAAAAACTACAACATTGTGAAGAAAAATAACTTTCAAATACTTAAAGGGAATAAATGAATGAATATTATTAAGCATCTATTATGGGCCAGGAACTGAGCTAACTTCTTTAACAAATATCATCTCATTTGATTTAATTTGTTCTTAAGTACTCTTTTTTTTCTTTAATCAGATTTTATTTTGATTTGAAATGCTGAAATTCTCGTGTCTTAGAGTTTTCCACCAAGATCATGAGTTAATTCAGTGCCATGAATATTGCCTTTCTAGTTTATTCTTCCTTATATAGTGTAGGTGTATTATGGTTTTGTTTTTATAAATATTTGGTGCTTATTCCTGACACTGCATATTAGTGAATTCCATTCTTTTAATTATATTCTACTGTGTTAGGAAAAAAACATTTTCTACCATGTATCATTTTCACCTATAATGAATTCAAATATAAATGCGTTCTAACATTAAAATGTTGTATTTCAATTATAATTACAAAAGGTGTCATTACTGGTGAGTCACTTTTGCTTTTTTTTGTTTTTTTGGTGAGGCAATTGGGGTTAAGTGACTTGCCCAGGGTCACATAGCTAGTAAGTGTAAAGTGTCTGAGGCCAGATTTGAACTCAGGTCCTCCTGACTCCAGGGCGGGTGCTCTATTCACTGCTTCACCTAGTTGCCCCCCACCAGTCACTTTTTTTCTTTTTTGGAGGGACTGGTTCCTTATTTCAAAGACATTTCGCCAATTTTCAGTATCAAAACACTTGCACTATTGGTTCCTCTTTCTCCAGATTGGCTCCCAAATAGACCACAGCAAAGGAGAATACACTTAAACCAATAAACTGCACATGCAAACCTAACACAGACCTCACAGAAACCTCACCAAAAAAAAAAAAATTTTAATTTTAAAAATCAAGCACACTGCCAGCCCATGGACTGCAGACAGCACTCACAGCTAGATTGGGGTGGAGGTGGGGTAAGAGGTGGTGTAGGGGGTTGGTCTTGGCACTCCCCACCCAAGAGAAATAAAGCTTCAAAAATAATATATACATATAAAATTTTAAAAAAAAGTTTTGTACACAAGCTATTCAAGATTTCTCCAGCACTGAGTGATACAAAGCACAATGAGATGGCACTTTTAGAGACAGCAGCTTCAGACCCAGAAATGGGTAATGAGATGAATTTCAGTTGGCTGAGTGGCAAAAACGTTATTTTTCAAAGAAGGTAGAGTAGGGAATAGGAGTAGACACCCCAATTTCTGGGGCACATGATCCATTCTGTGAGTGAATGAGGAGAGGGAAGATAATTTGGTCTCAGAGGTCTTGTTTGTGTAGTTTGCATGTTTGCTACTGATGTAAATGTTAAAAAGAAAAAGGAAAAGGAAAACAAAAAACACTTCAATACACCTTAAAGCTGGAAACCTGAACAGCACTCTTTTTTGGCAAACTCCTGGAATGACCTTTCCGGTTTGACTGGTGCTTGCTACATTAGGCTATGAGGTTTTCCATGGTGGAGTCTTTTCTTGCACTACTTTCAGCTCTTGGTAGGGCAGGCTAACACCTCTTTCCCTCTTCTATGGAGAAGGGCCATTGTTTTAGGTAGAAATATTTACCATCCCAAAGGAAGAAGAGTGATTAGATGCAGCCTAGGAGCTGGGGAATTATCTGGAATGTCTTACAAATGGTTGCTACCGACAACAACAAAAAAGGTAATTATGCAACATGCTTTTAAAGACACCATTGCATTGTGCTCATGTTCCCTTAAATGTTGTTCCCAAAAGTGCTCAACCCTTAGCCCATCTGGGATCTCTAGGGGAGAGCTGCAGAGACAGTTTGGTGAAAATGACATGGGGAGTTGGGGGGTAGGGGGAGAGTCGGGGTAAGCAAGGACCCAGAGAAGAAAGCAGCCTTCAACTAAAAGATCAGCCCTCAGTTTAAAGGTCAGCTTCAGGCACGCTGGCCTCCAGCGAAGTCAGAATCAATGGAAGGAGCAGCGACCAGGTGGGGCTGAGGGTAAAGGGATTTCTACACCTCATTCAGGTCAAGCAGAGTCTGGTCCAGCATCCTTGGTGTGCCAAGGTGCTCCTCTTCGGTGCATTTCAGTTTATCTTCCAAGTCATCAATCGTCTTTTCCAGTTTGGCTAGTGATCTCTCAGCAAACTCAGCACGGGTCTCTGCCTCCTTGAGTTTATCAGTAAGAATCTTTATCTCTTCCTCATATTTGTCTTCTTTCTGTGAATATTTTTCTTCAGCAGCATTCAGACACTTCAGGTTCTGGTCCATCAGTCTGATCTGCTCATCCATCTCGGCCCGCTCCTCTGACCGTTCGAAGTCTCCCTCAATGATCACCAACTTTCAGGCCACCTCCTCATTTTTCCAGTCTGCTTCCTCTGCAATGTGCTTGGACTCTTTCAGCTGGATTTCTTGCAGCTCCATCTTCTCTTCATCCTTCAAGGTCCGATTTTCAGTGACCTTCATACCTCTTTCACTCTCATCAGCTGCCTTCTCTGCCTCTTCTAGCTTCTGCAGAGCTGTCGCCAGGTGCTCCTGAGCATGGTCCAGCTCCTCCGCAACCAGCTGGATCCGACGGTTCAAGAAGCCACCTCAGCCTCAGCCTGTTCCCGGGGCCCGCTTCTCCTCCTCCACCTCCCACTGGAGACACTCGGCCCTTTTCTAGGCGTCATCGGCCTGCTGCTGCAGAACCTGAACTTTGAGCTTCACCGCCTTGATGGTGCTGATAGCAGCCAAGGTGCCCGCCCCGTTTTGCTCTGGCTGCGGCTGCTGCCTCCTCCGCTCGGCGCTGCTGCCGCTTTGCCCGGCAGTCACTTTTGAAAGAAAGTTAAGGGAAATATTGTATAGAATTAGTTCCATAAAGATGAAAGATACATTTAGTGTGCTTAATTTTTCACCATGTTGTTCCAACGGTCTTTTTTTTTTTTGGGACTTTTTTAAAAAATAAAAGTATTTTATTATTTTCCAGTTACGTGTAGAGATAGCTTTCAGCATTTGTTTACATAAGATTTCCAATTTCAAAATTTTCTCCCTCCTTCCCCTTCCTCGCCCCCTCCCCCAGACAGCAGGAAATCCGATATAGGCGATATATATATATGTGTATGTATGTATGTGTATATATATATATATACACATATATATATGTATGTATATATATATACACACACATATATACATATACACACATATATGTATATATGTATATCCACATACATATATACACACATATTCTTATACATAACAACATTAAACATATTTCTGCATCAGTCATGCTATAAGAGAAGAATCAGAGCAATAAGGAAAAACCTCAAAATAGAAAAACAACAGCACCAAAAACAAAAGAAATAGTATGGTTCAATCAGCATCCATATTCCATAGTTCTTTTTTTTATTTTCTGGATTTGGAGAGCATTTTCCATCATGAGTCCCCTGGAACTCTCTTGCACCTTTGTATTGGTGAGAAGAATCCAGTCCATCACTGTTGATCAACACACAATGTTGATAATACTGTGTATAATGTTCTTCTGGTTCTGCTCATCTCACTCATCATCAGTTCATGCAATTCTTTCCAGGTTTCTCTGAACTTCTCCTGCTCATTGTTTCTCTCACCACATTAGAATTTCATTACAGTCATATACCACAACTTGTTCAGCCATTCCCCCAACTGATGGGCAACCCCTCAATTTCCAATTCCTTGCTACCATGTAAAGAGCAGCTAGAAATATTTTTCAACATGTGGGTCCTTTTCTCTATTCTATGATCTCCTTGGGAGAAAGACCCAACAGTGGTATTGCTGGGTCAAAGGGTATGCACAGCTTTATAGCCCTTTGAGCATAATTCCAAATTGCTCTGCAGAATGGTTGGATCAGTTCACAGCTCCACCAACAATGCATTAGTGTTCCAAATTTTCCACAGCTTCTCCAACATTTATTATTTTCCTTTTTTGTCATATTAGCCAATCTAATAGGTTTCAGGTGGTACCTGAGAGTTGTATTAATTTGCATCTTTCTAATCAATAGTGATTTAGAGCATTTTTTCATATGGGAATAGTTAGCTTTGATTTCTTCATCAGAAAACTGTCTGTTCATATCCTTTGACCATTTATCAATTGGGGAATGACTTGTATTCTTATAAATCTGATTTAGTTCCCTATATATTTTAGAAATGAGACCTTTATCAGAAGTACTGGCTATAAAAATTGTTTCCCAGCTTTCCGCAGCCCTTCTAATTTTGGATGCATTGCTTCTGTTTGTACAAAAACTTTTTAATTTAATGTAATCAAAATCATCCATTTTGCATTTCATAATATTCTCTATCTCCTGTTTGGTCATAAACTGTTCTCTTTTCCAAAGATCTGAAAGGTAGACTATTCCTTCCTCTCCTAATTTACCTATGGTATCACCTCTTATGTCTAAATCATGTACCCATTTTGACCTTATTTTAGTATAAGGTGTAAGATGTTGGTCTATGCCTAATTTCTGCCATACTATCTTCCAGTTTTCCCAGCAGTTTCTGTGAAATACCCACTTTGTACTTTCCCCCCCTTCTTTCACCCTATTCGTCCTCACCAACATTTTGCTTCTTACCCCTGCCTCCCCCAATCTGCCCTCCCTTTTCTTTACCCTTTTCTCCCTTGCTTTTGCCCTCCCTTCTATCAGTCCCCCCTTCCCCTTTTACTTCCCTAAAGAATGAGATAAATTTCTTTATCCAAATGAATGTATATGTTATTCCCTCTTTGAATCAAATCTAATGAGTAGGGTTGAAACAAATCTTCACTCCTCCCTTCTTTCTCTCTATTGTAATAGGCTTTTTTCACCTCTTCATATGATGTAATTCACCCCATTCTACCTCCCCTTTCCTCTTCTCCCCATAAACTCCCTTTTTAACCCCATAATTTTCTTTGCATCATTACATCAAAGACAATTTATATTTATATCCTCTGTGTATAATCCTTCTGTCTGCCCAAATACATTTACAATTCTCAAGAGTTATAAGTATTATCTTCCCATGTAGGGGTGTAAACAGCTTAACCTAATTGAGTAAGTTTTTTCCCCGTTTACTTTTTAAACTTCTCTTGATTATTGTATGTTAAGATTGAATTTTCTATTCAGTTCTCGTCTTTTCATCAGGAAACCTTGAAAGTCCCCAATGTCATTGAATGTCCATCTTTTCCCTTGAAAGAGAATGAACAGTTTTGCTGTGTAATAGATTCTTGGCTGCAATCCAAGCTCCTTTGCCTTCCGGAGTATCATATTCCAAGCCTTGCAATCCTTTAATGTTGAAGCTTCCAGGTCTTGAGCAATCCTGACTGTGGCTCGATCTAATGAGTGGTCGCCAATAAATTATAAGCTTTAGGAAGAGTTAGACTTTTAAGCATTTATTAAGGAGAATAAGAATTTGGTGAAAAGAAAGAGAAAGGCCTAGATTAATATATATCTACTAAAGGGAGAGCAAATTTCTAGCTCCCTTCTCTACCCTGTGGAAATTTATTTTGATTTGGGGACCCTACCTTTAGGCTGAGATTAGAAAACCTTAGGCCCTCAGGGTCTCTTCTGTGTGGGAGGGTCTGGTGCCAAAAAGCCCAGTGGACTGTACAAGACACCAGGTCAGACAGCTGGGGGGAGGGAGTGCTAGCTCCCTCCACCCTGAGAGGAGCTATCCCAGAGATCTGGGGCTCATCCAGGCCAGGGCTCTGGCATAGCCTATGCTGAGGCATGTGAGACTCAAGCGTCCCCCCAGCCCCAGCCCCAGCTCTGGCTGGTGGATTAGCTTGGTCTGTGGGGGTGAAAAAAAAACAAGCCGAGATTTGAGTGGGGAAGAGAAAGATATATATATAGACCTGGGAGTTAGACAGCAGGGGCTTCTAGATGGGATGGACAAGAGGAGGAGGCAGAAGGACAAGATTAGGAGGCCAGACTGACAGAGTTTGGGGGAAATCTGACAAGAAGAGTGGGGGAGAAGAGGACTGGAGGCTGGCTGACAAGATTAGAGGGGCGGCAGACTCGGCGGGGGGCCACAAGGACGCAGGAGAAGGCTAACAGACTAGGACCGACAAGAGTAGGAGGCCGGTGGACAAGACTCAGAGTGGGGAAGTACAAGATAGAGAGACTGGGCGGACAAGATTAGAAGTTCCAGGCACAGCAGGTGGGAAAGAGACGCAGTGGAAAGAGATGCTCCAAAATGCAGTCTGGTTGTACATTTTATTTCCCTGTATTCTTAATTTTAAATCGTATCTCATAAGTAAACTCTGCTTTGATTATTTAGTTAAGAGGCTTCTTAATATTTTGCTTATCAATTTGGGAGTGGAGCAGTGTGGTGGAACTTTATAAACAGCCCACATTAAATTAATAGCAGTCAGATAGCCAAATAGTCAAAAGTCCCCAGATTATTCATCCACAGATTAGTCCCCCCAATTTAGGCAAATTAGTCAAAATATTCTTACATTGAATGGCGACCACGGCAGGATTTATGGCCCAATTATAATTTTTCTAAACCTATAATCTTTCATAAGTACAGTTATTATAATTTTTCCAGGTTAGTTATAGTTATTAATAATTTTTTTTCACAACCCTGAGTCCTGAGGGAAGATCATGAGAGAGCCAGCCTTGCCCCCTCTTCCTCCCACAAGCAAATGTCACTTCCTGATGCCAAAGAAAAGCTGCATGGCCTTGCCCTCAGAGGCCTTCTCCTCATGGTGGAGCTTTCCTACAGTAAGTCTCCAGCAGGTGGCATTATTTCAATCATAACACAGGCAGTCCAGTGATTCTCAAATTGTCTCTCCTGGATCTATTTTCCAGATCCGTTCTCTTTCCAATGAGGTATTTCACATTTTCTTCTATTTTTTCATTCTTTTGATTCTGTTTGACTGATTCCTGGTGTCTCATAGATTCCTTATCTTCCAACTGTCCAATTTTAATTTTTAAGGTATTGCTTTTTTCAATGAGATTATGAACCTTTTTTTCATTTGGTCAAATGAATTTTTTAAGCCATTGTTTTCTTCAGTCAATCTTTGTGCTTCCTTTTCTAAGCTGCTTATTCTTTTTTCATAATTTTCTTGTTTTGCTTTCATTTCTGTCCCCATTTTTTCTCCTACCTCTCTCAATTGATTTTTAAAATCCTTTTTGAGCTCTTCCAAGAAGGCTTTTTGTTCTTGAGACCAATTCAACTTCCCTCTTGAGGCTTCACATGTAGGCAATATTGAGAGTATTGTCCTCATGTGAGTTTGTGTTTGCCTCTTCCCTGTTGATACTGTAGCTCTCAATGGTGAGAACTTTTTTTTGTTTCTTATTTGTACTGCAACTTAATTATTTATTTATTTTTTAAGTTGAGGTCTGCTCTGGGGGCACCAGGGTCCCTGTTTCAAGATTCTTGTGCTGGGGTGTAGGGGCTGTGTCACTGGCTTTTTACACTGAGGCCTCTATGGCTTGTGGATTTCCCCTGCCCTGGACTTCCTGTCAGAGTGTGCTGGGATCAGTAGGCCTGGCCACGCCTGTCCTGTGTGTGGCCCTCCACCTGGCAAGCTGCCCTCTCGGCTGGTGCAGGTGGGTTTCGCCACTGTCCTGCTGCACCACCAGATTTTTGAGCCAGTGTCCAGGGGCCACAGTTGCTTAGCTGTGGCCCACAGCTTCCTGCTGACTTGCCCCAACCCCCTCAGCGCTGCACTGCCACCCTGCACTGCACCTCCCTTTTGCCCGAGTCTGCCTGACCTTTCCTAAAGTCTTCTAAATTATCTCTGGTTGGAAGACTGTGTCTCTCTATCTCTTTGCAGGTTCTGTAGTCTCAGAATACATCCAGAGACTTGATTTAATGTTCTTTTTGAGGGAACAGAAGGAGAGCTCAGGCAACTTGCTGATAACTCTCTGCCATCTTTTCTTCAGTACTCTTAATAACTGTGTCATTTAAAATTCTAAATTTGGGTTCTAATCTGTCCCCCCAGTTTTGGGGGAAAACTGACTAAAATCACTGAATTTACGTTTTTTAAGAGTTTATTGAAAGATAGTAAAAAAAAAAAGAGAAAGACTGAGAATAGATTTCCTATAACCTGGTGATCCTAAATTTTCTAAGCTCCCACTTCTGAAGTTAACAGCCACCATGCTGATCTCTCAGCCAAAGAGGCCCAGCTCTCTGGACAGCCTCCACTTCCCCCTTCTTATTCCCCTCCCGGAAATGGGAGGTTCTTCAAGCTGATTGGTTCGCTGGGCCTGAAGGTAGTCAAAGTTCAAATTTCTTAGCTTCTGAGGACAATTACTTTCTTAAGTACCCTTAAGTACCAGCCAGATGTGCTTACAATCTAGTAAGCAGTCAATGGTCAGTTGCCTTATCCAATTAAATCAGTTTAACTCAGTCTCCAGGTGGGCCCCTGAATATCTGCTAAATCTTATCTATCACATTCCATTATCTTGACACATAAGAGACACCCAAGAGCACCAAAAAAGAAATATGCTATTCATTTTCTGACAGAGACTTGATGGACTCAAATGTAGGATAAGATACATTTTGTGGCACATGGGTAATTTTTTATTTCAAAATGAATTCCAAGCATTAGTTTAAAAATGAAAATGTTATCATAATAAAGTGTAACAAGAATTTTTTACAAGAAGGAGAGCTTTGAAAGTTATGTTGAACTTACTACTACTACTACTACTACTACTACTACTACTACTACTACTACTACTACTACTACTACTACTTGCTACTACCACTACTACTAATACCACCACCACCACAACTCCTACTACTACCAACCCCCCCCCACACACACACACACTCACACACATTCTGTCCGTAATAGACATTGGCAATTTCATGTACAATCCTTTCTAATATATTTTGTACATGGAAAAAACAATCAATTTTCTTTGGGGTTAAAATTCAGGTAAAGTAACAAAAAGAAACACATGTTAGCAACCTACTATCCTTTATGTTAGACACTGGGGTTACAAATACAAAAACAAAATATATAGGAGTTTACATTCAACTGACGACACACAGAGAAAAAAATAGCATTGGAACCTTGATATAGCATTGTCCTTGAAGTTGGTACCATGGAAAATGAGACCTTTAAAATGATGTCCCTTTGTCCTGTAAAAACCGAGGAATGTAAGATTAATTATTTTATACAAAATTATATCATAGGGGGACAGCTAGGTGGCACAGTGGATAGAACACCAGCCCTGGATTCAGGAGGACCTGAGTTCAAATCTGGCCTCAGACACTTAACAATTACTAGCTGTGTGACCCTGAGCAAATCACTTAACCCCAATTGCCTCACAAAAAACCCCCCAAAACTATATATTATATTATTTACAAATGAAGGATAGCAATATTTCATAAAGTGACAGTCATGATAAAACACAAAAAGAATTCATTAGTCTGTATACAAACAAGCCACATGAATTTTGCAGGATGCAAATATATTGAAAATTATTTCTTGAGATAAATTTGAGATGGGGAAATTAGGAGAAATTGTCACCTATATGGAGTCAAAATCTGTAAATCAGTATATGAATTTTTTTGCAGTTGTTTGAGTACAAATAGAAGAGTAAGCCTGGTATCTCCAGAGAGAATAAGGCAAAGGTGATATGAGGGTTTTTAGAAACATCTTAGGAGGCAAGAGAAAATGATTGAAATTTTGTGTAGCAAATAATTTTGAATAGAACATCTTGTCTCACAGGAGAGATTTAAGGCTGTTTCTTTTAACTATGAATTCTCTGCTATTGGCATTTGGTTTAGGTAAGACTGTAAAAGTTATTTTGCTGAGGATTTTCATATTCAATATAATCTATAGGTTGCAAGAGAGCCAAGGAAAATAGCTAATAGGTGTTAGCTTTGTTGTATACACACAGCAGAATGTTGTGCAAACTCCAGCAGTCTGCCTGCAAAGAGATATGGAAGTATTTTTCAGAAAGATCTACTATTATATTCCCATGAATTCATGGAGAGTGGAAGAAAAAAGTTGAAACAGATTTTTGGATTGTTTTAAAAGTTTAATACAAGGAACCACTGATTCTTAGCAACTCGCAATTACCTCTAATGCTTGACACAAAATAGAAGTTTAAGGGGTCTAAAGGAACTCATTTTTCCTTGTTCAAAGAAATAGAAAATTTGACTCAGCCCTCATCATTCTCTTAAGAGGTGTTTCTTTTAAAATTATTTTTATTTATTTTGCTATATTTTTCACAATTACATGGAAAATGTTAACTACATATATGTGTATGTATGTATTTTTAAAATTTTGAATTCTGAATTCTCTGGCTTCCTGCTGCCACTCTGTCTTCATTGAGAAGGCAAGCAATTTGATTTTGATTATACATATGAGTTCATGTAAAACATATTTTCATATAAACCATGTTACCAAAGAAAGTAGAAAGAAACTTTTTAAAAAGCATTAACATTTTAATTAATTAATTAATTTTAGCATTTTAATTAATTGCTACATTTGTAGCAATCTGCATTCAGAGGCCATCAATCTTTTCTCAAGTTGGATAGCATTTTTCATTGGGGAAACTTTGGAATTGTTTTGAATCATTGTCTTCATCAGAGTAGTTAAGTCTTTCACAAATGATCATCTTATAATATACTGCAATGACTCCGAACAATGTTCTTTTGGTTCTGCTCATTTCATTTTACATCACATCATGTAAGTCTTCCTGTGTGTGTTTTTTTTTCTTCTGAAACCTTCCCACTCATCATTTCTTATAGAAAAATAGTATTCCATCAAAATGATATACCGTGACTTGTTCAGCCATTCCCCAGTTGATGGACATCCCTCAATTTCCAATTATTTGCCACAGAAAAAGAGCTGCTATCAATATTTTTGTTCATGTAGGACAGCCCCTTTTTTGCCCCCTTTAGGAGATAGACCTGGTAGTTTTATTGGTCAAAGGATATAGAGTTTTATAACTGTCCAGACTTTCAAATTGTTCTTCAGAATGGCTAGCTCCAATAAGGCATGTGTCCTTGTTTTCCCACATTTCCTCTAATATATGTCATTTTCCTTTTCTGTCATGTTTAGCAATCTGATAGAAGGGAAGAGGTATCACAACATTATTTTAATTTGCATTTCTCTAATCAGTAATTACTTAGAATATTTTCATGTGACTATTGATAGCTCAGTTTCTCCTGAGAACTGCCTCTCCATATCCTTTCAACATTTATCAACAGAGGTATGACTCTTATTTTTATAAATTTGGCTAAATCACTATATGTCTGAGAAATGAGGTCTTTATCAGGGGAAAAAAAAAAACTTGATGGACTTTCCAGTTTCTTGTTTCCCTTCTAATTTTGGTTGAATTAGTTTTGTTTGTGCAAAAGCTTTTTAAATTTCTTTAATCAAAATGAACTATGTTACTTTTTATTACAGGTAATTTACTAATGATATCACCCTTTATGCCTAAATAATTTATTCATTTATACCTCATCTTGGTATATGAAGTGAGATTTGTATGGCACCAAATTAGTAAATTAAGTAGAATTATGCTTTTCATGATAATTTCTCCTTACTGATGAAAAATTAAAATTTCTCCAGGTATTTATACCTTTTTTGAATGAAAAAAAGACTTATAATTGTGTTCATATAATTGTTGGATTTTTCTTAGCAGATAGACTTCTAAGTGCTTTATATTATTTACAATTTTCTTTGGAATTTCTCTTTCTCTTTCTAAGTTTTGCTTCTAGCCTTTGTTGACAGTATTACAGAAATACTGATTATTTCTGTGTATTTATGTGATATACTAAAACTTTGTTGAAGTTGCTAATTATTTCAATTATTTTTAAGGTGATTCTTTTTTTTCTTTTTTTTTTTTTGTGGGGCAATGAGGGTTAAGTGACTTTCCCAGGGTCACACAGATAGTAAGTGTCAAGTGTCTGAGGCCAGATTTGAACTCAGGACCTCCTGAATTCAGGGCCGGTGCTTTATCCACTGTGCCATCTAGCTGCCCCCTTAAGGTGATTCTTTAGGTTTCTCTAAGTATACTATTATATAATTTGCAGAGTGAGAATTTTATTTTTCATTGTATATTTTCTATCCCTTCAATTTCGTTTTTCTTATCTTATTGCTATAGCTAGCATTTTTTGTTCAATATTGACTAATAGTGGTGATAATGGACATTCTATCTTGACTCCTGATCTTATTGGGTTGGCTTCAAGTTTAGCCCCATTATAGATAATGGTTGTGCTTCACTTTAGATAGATGCTACTTATCATTTTAAGAAAAGCTCTATTTTTTGTTTTGGATGGCAGGGCAATGAGGGTTAAGTGACTTGCCCAGGGTCACACAACTAGTAAGTGTCAAGTGTTTGAGGCCAGATTTGAACTCAGGTCCTCCTGAATCCAGGGCCAGTGCTTTATCCACTGTGCCACCTAGCTGCCACCTCAAAAGGCTCTATTTATTCTTCTGATATCTAACATTTTTAAGAGGAATGGGTGTTGTATTTTTCCAAAGGCATTTTTTGCATCTATTGATAGAATTAGTTTGTGATGATTATTATTGATATGATCAATTATGCTGTTAGTTTTCCTAATATTGAACCAACTCTGCATTCCTATTTTAAATTTTGTCTGGTCATAGTGGTTGCTATGTTGCTAAAATCTCCTATTATTTTATCTAAAATTTTTGAATCAATATTAATTGAGGAAGTTGAACTATAATTTTATTTTTCTGTTTTTCCTCAGTCTTGTACAATGAACACACAGACACACACATACATACACATATATTCATATGTACATGTGTATATAGATATATGTATGCATATGCATGTATACATATATGTGTGTATATATAATTTTAAAACATTTTTATTTAAAGTTTTACAGTTTTGAGTTCTAGAAATAGGTTGTACATGTACAATTATATAAAACATTTCCATATTAGCAATTTTGTACAAGAACACTCAAATAAAAGAAAAAAATGAAAGTAAAAAATAGCATGCTTCAATCTGTATTTAAAACAATATCAGATCTTTCTCTGGAGGGAGATGGTATGTGCTTCATCATTAGTTCTTTGGGATTGTCTTGGATCATTTTATTGCTAAGAAAAGCTAAGTCATTGACAATTGTTTACTGATGCAATATTGTTAACATGTAAAAACATTCTCCTGGTTCTCTTCACCTCACTATATATCTTTTCATGTAAGTCTTTATATGTTTTTTCTGAATTCATAATGCTTGTTATTTCTTATATCACAATAATATTCCATTACAATCACATAGCACAGCCTGTTTATTCATTCCCCCATTGACATTCCCTTTGATTTTCCACAAAAAAGAGCTGCTATAAATATTTTCATACAAATAGGTCCTTTTCCCTTTTTTGGATGTCTTTGGGATATAGACCTAGTAGTTATATTACTGGAAAAAAGATTATGCACAGTTTTATAGCCATTAGTATATAATTCCAAATTGCTCTTTGGAATGGCTGGATCGGGACTGCTAGGTGGTGCAGTGGACAATGCACTGGTCCTGGATTCAGAAGGACCTGAGTTCAAATCTGAACTCAGATACTTGACACTTACTAGTTGTGTGTCACAACCCTAATTGCCCCGCAAAAAAAAAAAGAAAGAAAGAAAAAGAAAAGAAAGAAATAAATAAAAAGAAAAGAAAAGAAAGGAAAAGAAAAGAAGAGAAAAGAAGCCAGGCTCTAAAGAACCAAGGACAACTCAGTCACCAGAATGGCTGGATCAGTCCACAACTCCATGAACAATGCATTAGTGTCCCTGTTTTCCCACATACCCTATTACATCAAAAGTATTGCTTCTTTTTTTTTTTCATATTAGCCACTCTGATAGGTGTGAGGTGGTACCTCAGAGTTGTTGTAATTTGCATTTCTTTCTCAATAGTGATTTACAGCATTTTAGGACATTATAGCTAGTTTTGATTTCTTTGTTATTCTAATTTAAATATCACAACCATATTTCCATTATAAGAGGAATTTGGTGGAATTCCTTCTCTACTTTTTTTTTTTCAAATAGTTTATCTAGTATTGGGATTAATGTTCCTTCACAGTCTGGAACATTTCACTTGTGAATCTACCTGGTCCTCAGGATTTTTTTTCTTACAGAGTTCATTAACAGCTTGTTTGATTTGTTTTTCTAAGTTAGTGTTATTTAAGTATTCTATTTCCTCTTCTATTATATTTGTCAATTTATATTTTGTAAATATTCATCTATTTCACTTAGGTTATTAGCTTTACTGGCACATAATTACATAAAATTACTTCTAATTATTACTTTAATTTTCTTTTATTGGTGGTGAATTCATCCTTTTCATTTTTGAAACTAGTAAATTCAGCTCTTATCTTTCTTCTTCTTCTTCTTCTTCTTCTTCTTCTTCTTCTTCTTCTTCTTCTTCTTCTTCTTCTTCTTCTTCTTCTTCTTCTTCTTCTTCTTCTTCTTTTGGTGGGGAAATGAGGTTTTAGTGACTTGCCCAGTGTCACACAGCTAGTAAGTGTCTGAGGTCGGATTTGAACTCAGGTCCTCCTGAATCCATGGTCTTTGCTCTATCCACTGTGCCACCTAGCTGCCACCTTATCTTTCTTATTTTAAGTAAAATTTTCAATAGTTTATCTATTTTACTTTTTAAAATAAAGCATCTCAGTTATATTTAGTAGTTCAATTTTTTTTTACTTTCAATTTTACTAATCTTGGCTTTAATTTTCAGGATTTCCAGTTTGTTTATCTTTTAATATTTTCTAGTTTTTTTTAGTTGCATGTCTAATTCTCTTTTTATCTATTCTATTAATGTATGCATTGAGAAACATAAATTTCCCCTTATTACTGCATGGGCTGCATCCAAGTGGGATGTTGCCTCATTTTTATCATTCACTTTAATGACATTATTTCTTGCTTTTATAATTTGTTCTTTGATCCAGTCATTGTTTCAGATTAGATTATTCAGTTTTCTATTAGTTTTTAATTTGTACTTCCCCTGTCCTTAACTCACTGTAATTTCTTTGCATTTTGTTCTGAAAAGAATACACTTAATATTTCTGCTTTTTCTATTTTTGTTTATGAGGTTTCTGTGCCTTAATGTGTGGTCAGTTTTTGAGAAGGTTCCATGAACATTATGGGAAAAAAAATATATTCCTTTCTATTTCCATTCAGCATTTTTTTCCAGAGGTCTATTATATCTAACTTTTCTAAAATTTTATTCATCTCATCAACTTTTTTTCTTCCTTATTTTATGGTTATATTTATCTAGCTCTAAGAGTGGAAATTTGAGATCCTCTAACAGTAGACTTTTGCTATATATTTATTCCTATAATGGGTCAATTTCAACAGGAGTAATTGAGGAGGGAATTTTAGACAGAGTGAATATGGTGGTTAAAATCCTAAAGGGAGAAAACATGGAATGTTTTCTAAGAAAGTTGGAATAGAGTTTGTCTAATTTTTGAAAACATAATAAGAGTTATATGAGAAAAGATTAGAAAAATAAATTGGCACAAATTCTGAATGGTCTAAATATCAAACTAAGAAGTATTGAAGAAGTATTTGTGTGTATGTGCTATTGTTCTTTTAAAATAGAATTGGGACCACCATCTCAGCCAGTCATTAGATAAAAAAGTATGTATTATTTTATTATTTTGAAATTATTCTTGTGTATGAGTCCAGATGAGATAGAAAATAGGATATCCATCCATCAATCCACGCATACATCCATACACACATATATGCATATATTTTTAAGGGCTAAAATTCTAGCTAGACTGTTTAAAATCTAATGAGTGGTTGCCAATAAATTATAAGCTTTAGCAAGAGTTAGACTTTTAGGCATTTATTAAGGAGAATAAGAATTTGGATAGAGAGAAGGAAAGGCCTAGATTTCTATCTATTAAAGGGAGAGCGCATTTCTACCTCCGCTCTTCACCAGCGTCCCCAGGAAAGAGTCCGAGACCAAGGGCCAGTCTCTTCCCTCTTCCTCCCACTAGCCAACGTCACTTCCTCACACCAAAGAAAAGACTCCTGGTCTTGCCCTCAAAGACCTTCGCTTCATGGGCGGAACTCTTCTACAGTAAGTCTCCAGCAGGTGGCATCATTCCAATCATTACAATATATAAATTATATATATTTATGTGTGTGTATACACACACACATATACACACTGATGTAAGAGAAAAGATACTTGGACATGAAGTCTGAGGTACATATGAGAATAATGAAGGGAGAAGATGGAGATTTAAAAAAAATATATTCTTAATATTTTAGTGATGTATAAGATAAGGACTTCAGCCAACAGGATCGGTGGAAGAAATTTATGGGAGTTTGAGAAAATAAAAATCTTGTAAAAACACTTCTATGACAAATGTCATAGGAAATCTCTTAGAGACTAGTAGGATTCCTTTGCTATGGTAATAAACCAGTTGAAATTAACTAACAGAAAGAAATAGTAGATTAAGTCAGTACAGTTTAATCATTTCTACCAGTTCCATTTAGTACCACTTAAGAAGGAATAAAAAAGGCAGATGTTTTGGTGTAATAAGTATAGGGTTACAACCTGATAAGCAATAGCACAAGGAAGGGAGAAATGAATTCAAGAGTAGAGGATTAGATAGCATAGAAATGGTTCACAAGGAGTCAAGATTGTGAAGGAAGGGGAATGTAGTCAGAGAAAGGTTAAGGGTCTAGTTCAATATTAATTGATAAATAAATTAGCAGTTAATCTCCCTGAAATGGGAGGCCAGAGAGTAGGCCTAGGAGAAATTAGGTTGAGGGAAAGCTGGAAAGATAAAACTTGTGATAAGATAAAAGAAATTCAAATGTCTTGAAAATAGAAATAGAACATGTGTGCCTTTGGGAATGTCAGGAATAAAAATGTACCATTTGTAGCTGAAATGGAATAGAAGTCATGAAGTTGAGTGAAAAACTGGAAAATTTGAGTATTTAAAGAAACATCTTCAATTTGTCCATTGAGATCCCTATAATAATATTCCCTTAGAATAAGTGTGGAAAGCAAAATTATGAGCCAAGCACTGAACATAATGTTAAAGGAGAAAAAAAATCCAGGGTGTTTGGTAAAAAAGTTAAAAGAATCTTGACTGAGTAATGAATTTGATTAAATGACCCTCAATGGAAAAGACATTGTTAAAACAAAGAGGGGAAGGAGATCCTGGAAGAAGAAATCAGAAATAAAGTTTATGACAATTCCATCACCACTATCAATAAAGTGTTGGTGAGAGATGGGAAAGGAAATAAGTAAAAGAGAAGACAGTATTAAAAGGCTCAAAAGGGGAAGAAGGAGGGAAGCAGTTCTCCATGAGTGTCAAAATATAGAAACAATTAGAAAGGGAAAATTGGAAAATTGGAAAAAAGTTGGAAACAAGTTTGTTAATAATGGAGCACCAGGGCATCTAGGTGGCGCAGTAGATAGAGCACCAGCCCTGAAGTCAGGAGGACCTGAATTCAAATCTGAACTCAGACACTTAACACTTACTAGCTCTGTGTCCCTAGGCAAGTCACTTAACCCCAATTGCCTCACCAAAAAAAAATAAATAAAATAAATAATGGAGCACCTATTCTGTATTAATATTTTCTTTAATATTATTAGAGAATTGTTCTCTAATATTATTGGGGAAAATCATGAATAAATTCCAAGTAAAAAAGAGCATTGAGCAAAAAAAAATGTATTGTTTTACTGAAAACCAAAATTTGAGCAGATTTTAAAAAGGTCTTCCACTTATGCTAATATACTTTGTAAGTGTTTTATGATCTTTGATTGACATGTCACAGCAGTTATTGAAGAGAATTTCAAAATTCCTCCAATTGAAGGAATTTCAAAATCAGGAATTGAAGAGAGAAAAAAAATGAAGCTGTTTTCTTTATACCATAAGTCCCAGAATGAGGAATAGAATGGAAGCCAATTCATTTTTAACTCTTAACTTTCCCGTGGAGGCACTTTTTCCCCCTGTATGTAGCTGAGTTTATTGTATCGGTCTTCATTCACATTCATCAATTTTAAACTATTCCTGAAAGAATTATGTGGATAATTTCAAGTAATGTTTTTATTCAAAGAAGCACTGAGAAGCCCCCCCCCCCCCGCCCTGCAAAGGAAATCAACTGGAGTTAAAATAAATAGGCCTAAAGCCAGGTGGCACAAGAAATCATAACCAAATATCTTAGAACCAAATTATGTAATCATTCCTTCCTTTCCCCAACTACTCAGTGGTATCTATTCTAGTTCTTAATTAAATTTGAAACAAATAGAAACATAAATAAAAATAGGTATAAAGAGATAATATATTCCTGCTGATTGTCTATTTGTAGTAATATCTGTTTATGCAAATCTAAGGATGTTGAGAGTTAAATAATTATTTGCAAAATTGTTGATGAGCAGATCAAGTTAGACAACAAAACAATCATCATTTCTTTCTTAACTGATGTGATTCTATCTAACTAATCTAGTTATATGATATACCTTCGCACTTAACCTGGCCAAAAATATAGTGCTTCTGTAAATTATATTTATAGAACAACTACCTATGAGACATTGTCCTGAATTAGTGTGATGATGGGTAAAACCAAATGTGTATGTAGCTAGGATTTATTTATAAATAAGAAGCTTCAGCAACAGTTTAGGCATTAAGCATTTATTAAAGTATATTAGAGGTTAGCAAAGAGAGAACACGTATCTCTGAAAGAATAGGAAAACCTATCTACCCTAGAGGAGAGAACAGAGTTCAACCTGGCTTGGTTCTTCTACTACCACCATGAGATTCCAGAAACCAACTGAAAAAGAAAACATCACTTCCTGTATCCTCCGGAAGAGGTGATCCTTACACACTGCTTCAAGCTGATTGGTTGAGGGTGGTCTCATGTTGTAAGGTAGCTTCTGGACACTGGATTGACCTCAGAAAGGTCAACCCCTGCTTGCTCAGGAAGGGGCCCCTGGTAATAATATTCTCACAGTAGGTAGGGTACTGAACTAGGAACCAGAAAACCCTAGGTACAAATTTTAGCTCAAACAAGAATTGTAGCCCCTTGGAAGTCATAAAAATCTCTTTCTCAGTTTCCTCCAATACAAATGAGGACCTGAATTCAATTTCATTTTAAATTCCTTTCAAATTTAAATCTATGTTCCTATGGTCTTTACAGCTTATATAACTTTTTTAATTCAATCACTTCCCTAAATTAGTTATAGAGAATATATGTCCTCTTTAGGGTATAATCATAGTTCTAAATATCACTTCATAAATAGTGATATTGAAAGTATTGTTTTTGCCTTATTTTTAATTTGTTTCAAAGAAGAATGATAAATCATCAAAAGATATACAAGGCAGTTTTCAGAAGAATATATTAAAGCTAACAATAATCATATGAAAATATCCTCAAAAACTGTGTAAATACAGATTTTTACGGCTATTAGATACTAGCTCATAACTATTATATTGGTGCATCAAAATGATAGATGCTGGAGGGAATGTAGTAGAATAGGTATATGAATAAACTGCTGGTAGAGCTGTGAACTGGTTCCACTATTATGGTGTACAGTTTGGACCTATGACCATAGGTATATAAAATTCTACAATGCCCTTTGATCAAGAAATACTACTAGATTTATATTCCAGATAAAAATAATGAAACATATATTTCATATTAATATTTCTCTGTGTGTAGAAATTTGAAAGCATGTACATTGATTGGGGGCATGATTGAAAATGTTATGGTATATGATTGTGAAGGAACACTATTGTACTATAAGAAAAAAGGAAAGGGATGGTTTCAGAAAAACCTAGGAAGACATATGAACTGATATATTGAAGTGAGCAGAACTAATAATATAGTGTAAATAGTAACAGCAATATTGTATGGATGATCAACCGTGAAAAACTTGTCTGATAAAAACAGTGATTCATGACAATTTGAATGAACTCATAATGAAAAATGCTATCAACTTCTAGGGAAATAAGTGATGGACTCTGATTCTGGATTGAACCATATTTTTTTATTAAATAGTGTTCTTGCTTTTTTTAAAACAATATGGATAATTTGGAAATGTTTTGCATAACTTTCTATATATATAGTAGGCATAATATTTCTTGCCTTCTCAAGAGGTGGAAGAAAGAGTGAATAGAGGGAAATAATTAAGAATTGAAAATGAAAATTAATAACAAAATAATTGAGCTAGCCATGGAGTAGAAATTATTATAATTTAAAATAAAAAGTCATCAATAAAATATTATACTATAAAATAATAAAATTAGGTTATTAGAATGCAAAATGTTTTGCCACAAAATATTTTGAAAGTTTTATTTAATTTCTAATGAGTCTGGAAATCTTGTCCCCATAGAGAAAATGATAAATGCTGATAAATAATATTGTATTAAATAGAATTATTATAAAAATTTCCAAGTGTACATGCAATACCAATAATTCCTCATGGCTTTATTCCATATCACAGATTAGAAAAAGTAGAAAAATTTATCTAAGAGCTAGAGATAAAATTTCTTCAACAGCCTAGGACCTTGCTGAATTAGACCCCTTCAAAAACCCATGTTATTTAAATAAGAGTATACTTGGAAAAATAAACTGTCAAAGGAGTTTTTATATGAAATGAGATAAAATGGTGGTTTCCTCTTGAATAATTAAAGATAATGTGGCAAACTTTTTTGTGAACTCAATGTAATATCATATAAAACAAATGTTTGTAGTGGACATATTATAAAAATGTATTTTTTTCATAAAAGTATTTTATTATTTTCCAATTACATGTAGAAATAGTTTTCAACATTTGTTTTTATAAGATTTCTAGTTTCAAATTTTTCTCCCTCCCTCTCCCCTACCCAAGACAGCAAGCAATCTGATATAGGTTATATATATGTACAACTACATTAACCATATTTCTATATTAGTTATGCTGTGAAAGAAGAATCATAGCGAAGAGGAAAAACCTCAAAAAAGAGAAACAAAAAAATAGAAATAGTTTTGTTCAACCTGCATCTAGAATCCATAGTTCTTTTTTTCTGTATTTGGAGATTATTTTCCATCATGAGTCCTTCGGAACTATCTTGTACCACTGTATTGCTGAGAAGAGTCAAGTTTATGACAGTTGATCAACACAATGTTGTTGATAGTGTGTTCAATGTTCTCCTGGTTCTGCCCATCTCACTCAGCATCAGTTTATGTAAGTCCTTCCAGGTTTTTCTGAAATCCACATGCTCATCATTTCTTACAACACATAATATTCTATTACATTAATATACCACAACTTGTTCAGCCATTCCCCAATTGATGGGCATCCCCTCAATTTCCAATTCCTTGCCACCACAAAAAGGGCAGCTATAAATATTTTTGTACATGTGGGTCCTTTTCCCTTTTTCCTGATCTCCTTAGGAAAAAGACCTAATAGTGGTATTGCTGGGTCAAAGGGTATGCACAGCTTAATAGCCCTTTGGAGATAGTTCCAAATTGATCTTCAGAATGGTTGGATAAGTTCACAACTCCACCAAAAATGCATCAGTGCTCCAATTTTTCCACAGCTTCTCCAACAGAAAAAAGTTATTTTTAATGATGAAAGCATTCTAAGGTTTATCCTATCATTTAAAACATTTTGTCTTAAGTATTTAACATATCATATTACTAGAAGTTTAACTTTGGATAAGGAGTATAAATATCTGTTTATTAATATATAAAATATTCAATAATATTTGCATCTTCTTACTCTCATGAGAGTTATAAAGATCAAAGGAATTATGTTTTCTGCATCCATAATACACTTTGTAACTGTAATAATATTATCATAAAAATCATTAATTTAGTTTCATTCAGCAAAACTTTGTTAAACACTACTATATCCAAAGCATTATGCTAAGCACTTATGAAAATATAGTGATGAGTGAAGATATTTTCAGTAACCTCAAGAGTTTAAAATGCAGTAGATAAATAATTTCTTACATTGTTTCATTAGAATGAGAGGCAATCAGGAGGAAGGATTTCTTAATATGAAGTGTTTGACTACAGTGTGAAATTCATTGAAACCTCAGCTTCCTGCCATATATAGGACAAAAGAAAATTCAATTTATTACATGTAGACACTAGTCACCTATTACTTAAAATATAAATTTTAATATAAAATTTTTAAAAATCACTCATACAAATATATTTAGTCACTAAATCATTTTTTCCTCTTCCTGAAGTTGTGCTAGAGCTTGCTTACCCAATAATTACAGCTTTCATCAAAAACATATTAATAGAAGCATGTGTATCACCATTTTCTTTTTCAATCATCTACTTATTTGTTTGTTTAGAACCTTTTTTAAAAAATTGAGATACAAATTCTCTCCCTTCACCCATTCACTTAGAAAGCATAAAATATGACATTAATTCTACATGTGAAATCATGCTGAACATATTTAAATATTATTCATTTTTAAGAGCAATATAAGTAAAGAGAGAAATTAAACTTCAATTTGAAATGAGTTTATTAGTTCTCTTTCTGGGCATGGATAGCATTTTGTCATTATGATTCCTTTGGAACTGTCTTGGATCATTCTATTGATTAAAGCCATCTATTTCACAGTTGATCATCATTACAACATAGAAATGACTGTGCAAATGATATCCCAGTTTTTTCTCACTTCACTTTACATCAGTTCATATAGGCATTGTCTTTTTTTCTGAAACCACTCCCTTATAATTTCTTATACCACAATAGTACTCCATCACCATCATGTGCCACAACTTATTCAGCCATTCCTCAATTGATGAGCATCCCCTCAATTTCCAATTACTTGTCACCACAAAAAGGAGCTGCTATAAAGATTTTTGTTTTTGTACATCCTTTTACTTTTATTTTAATCCCTTTGGAATACAGACAGTAATGGTATTGCTGTGTCAAATGGTATGTATAGTTTTAAATCCCTCTGGGCATAGTTCTAAACTGTTATAAAGAATGATTGAACTATTTCTCTACTGCACCAGAAGTACATTAGTGTACCTATCTTATTTTTCTCTCATCCTCTACAGCATTTCTCATTTCTGATAGGTGTTAGATGGTACTTCTGAGTTATTTTAATTTGAATTTCTCTAATCAATAGTGATTTAGAGAACTTCCTTTCATATGGCAACAGAGAGTTTTGATTTATTCTTCTTAAAACTAAGTGCTTATATCCTTTGATCTTTTAAATTGGGGAATGGTTCTTATTTTTATAAATTTGATTCAGGTCTATACTTAATATAGAATTAAGACATGAAACCTTTATAAGAAAAAACTTGTAAATGGGGAGTATTGCTTCATTTTCTATGTCACTTTTAATAATGTCTTTTTCCTGCTTATCTGTTTTAATTAGGTCTATTTTTGCTTTTGCTTTGTCTGAGATCACGATTGCTACTCCTGCCTTTTTTACTTCAAATGAAGAATATTAGATTCTGCTCCAACCATTTGTTTGACCTCTCAGTATCTCCTTCTGTTTCAAGTGTGTCTATTGTAAACAACATTCTGTTGAATTCCAATTTCTAATCCATGGCACTATCTGCTTCCATTTTGCCGGATGAACTCATCCCATTCACATTCAAATTTACTAACTTTATATTTCCCTTCATTATAATTTCTTCTGTTTTTTTCCTCTTTTTAAAATATCATGTCTCTCTTCAAAAGCCTATTTCCCTTCTAATCACTGCTTCATTTAATGCCTCCTCCCTTTTATCATTTCATCTCCTTCTGTTATCCCCTTTCCTCCTATTTCTCTATTGTATAAATTATATTTCTACACACAACAGATTGTGTATGTGTGTTTGTGTATGAGTATATATATAGTAGTAGTAGTAGGCTTCCGCCAGTGTCAGACGACCATGGATCAGCACCTTGAAGAACCACAGGCCACAGTGTGGCTGTGCAGTCCTATACGGGAGCCGCAGCTTCTGTCATACATCTCTGTAGCAAAGCTAGGGGCCTTGAGCAGGTCTTTGGCCTGGGGCTAACTCACCATAGAGTAGGTCTTTAGGAATGCGCCCATCTTGCCTGCGGTGCACATGACCTAGCCAGCGCAACCGTCTTTGTTTCAGTAGCGTGTAGATGCTTGGAAGTTGCACGCATTGGAGCACTTCTGTGTTGGTGATCCTATCTGACCAAGATATGATCTATCTATCTATCTATCTATCTATCTATCTATCTATCTATCTATCTATCTATCTATCTATCTACATATATATACATATATATATATATATATACTCATACACATACACATCTATATCTATCTCTATAATATCTTCTCTACTTGAACCAATTCCATTGAGAGTGAGGTCCAAGCATTATCCATCCCCTCCCATTTTATCATCCATTATAAAATATTTCTCCTTGTATCCATAGTAGATATTCTTCCAAATTAATTAAAATCATTGATTTCCATTCAATGTGTCTATTCCAGATATTCATTTAGTAATCAGGGTATATTGAAATTGTCCTCCAACAAAACAAGAGGTTTTTCATACTGTCCTTCTCCATAGCAATAGTCATTTCTATGATGTAGCTGTTACTTTTTCTAATTATAATGAAACTATTGAGTTCATTGTCAACTACTTTATCCCAGCTTTCATTTACTTATCCTTTTCAAGAATGTGTTACTTACTAAAAAGTATTCTGATATTTCTATTGAGTAAAGAATCAAGAAAGTTCATTTTAAAATTTCATTCCTTTCTATGTAATGACCACAGTCCTTTGAAATTAGTTGACTCATAAGCAATATATACTAAAACATGAGTATTATAGCAAAAGTCCTTTGGTCAAAATACTTCAAGGCACTGAAGCCATTTTTTTATTACAGAGGACTTTATAGGAATCTTCTTGAAAGATTTTCAGTATTCTGAAAATCTTCATTGTGATATATAAAGACTTACCTTCTCCAACATTGCATTAGTTTTAATGTAAATGAATGGGACATCAGTATCTTCCTTTCCTTTAAAGTTAGGCCAAAGATCCACAGGCATACAAGTTTCCAAGTACTGGAAACCATGCTACAGAGAGGCAGAGAGTCCATTGTGATTCAGGACATTTATTTAACTTCATATATCTTTTATGTAAGAAAAAATTTCCATTCTACTTCAGCCCTCTTTTTCCTCTTTCAGTTTTTGAAGATAATTTCAACATAATCAACTCATACCCATAATCTCTGTGTATATAAACTCCTTTTCATTGCCTTAACAATGATAAAGCTCTTGAGAGTTACATGGATCATCTCATTTAAGAATGTTAACAGTTAAACTTTATTGACTCCCTTAAGATAGCTCTTTCATGCTTATTTTTTATGCTTCTCTTCAGTCTTGTGCTTGAATGTCAATTATTTTTTATTAAATTTTGGTCTTTTAATCAGGAATACTTAAAAGTCATTTACTTCATTAAATATTCATTTTCCTTTGAACAATGACACTCTTTTGCTGATTAGATGATTCTTGGTTATAATCCTAGCTCCTTTGCTTTCCAGAATATCCTATTTCAAAACTTTTATTCCCTTAATAGGGAAGGTACTAGATTCTGTGTGAGCCTGATTGTGGCTCCACAATATTTGAATGAATAGTTTCTTTCTTTCTTTTTTTCCTTGCTGCTTGGAATACTTTCTCCTGGACCTGGGAGCTCTAGAATTTGTTAATAATATCCTTGGGGGGGTTTCATTTTGGAATCTCTTTCAGGAGGTCATCATTGGATTCTTTGAATTTCTATTTTACCCTCTGGATCTAAGATAATAGAGTAGTATTCCTTTAAAATTTCTTGAAATATGATGCATAGCATCTTTCTTTGATCATGAATGAGGAAGTCCAACAACAGGAAAAAAATAGGCTGCATATTTGAACTTCAACTTGTTATCTACTAAGTTTCAGTGGTAGGGTCTGAGGTCCTAGGTTGTTAGAAAAAAGCAGGAAACAAATTTTTACATAGCAGGGAAATCCTCACATAGCACCCAAATCACTGTGTGGTTTTCCTGACACCCATTAGCACATTGTCTGGGTTCAGCCTGGAGTTGAGTTGGAGGGAATTTTGATCTCATTAATGCAAGGTTTCATAAAATTCTCTTGAATAATAAGGGAACTCCATTTGGTTAAAATGAATATTTGACCAAAATTCAGATATGGGTTTAGATTGAGAGTAGACAAGGGAAGTGGAAGAATATACAGTTTAAAAAAGAGGAGGTGGGGGCAGCTAGATAGTGCAGTGGATAAAGCACTGGCTCTGGATTCAGGAGTACCTGAGTTCAAATCCAGCCTCAGACAGGTGACACTTACTAGCTGTGTAACCCTGGGCAAGTCACTTAACCCCCATTGCCCCACAAAAAACCAAAACCAAAACAAAACAAAACAAAAAACAACAAAAAAAGAGGAGATAATAGGCTTTAAAATACTTAGACTTCCCCAGATAGCTGGCTGGATTCAGCCAGCTCAGGTCAGCATCACAAATGAGCTAAATGATAGACACAGGTCCTATAAATTAAATAGCCAATAGAACCCTTCTGTATGAGGAAACCATATTGCAACATATAAACAAATCAATGACAGCAGAGAAAAATAGCAAATCAATGGAACATACGTGGTTTTTGTTTGTTTGTTTTGCCAGAAAGGATATTCCAACTAAATACGAGGAAATAGGCTGGGCAGCTTTTATGACTTGGCCAAGACACACTAGTACAATGTGGCAGAGCTGGGATTCACATCCATATCCTTGTTCACAAAAGTTAACATTTTCTCCTCATCAGAAGAGAACCACATAAAAATATAACTGGAAAACACTGGCAGCTCTCCATATTGTTCCTGACATGTGTGACTCTCCATACATGCTTGTATTGACATCACCAATGGTAATATGGGAATCAGTGAATGTGATACATTCTTATGTGTCTCAGTGAATTTTCTTGTTTTTCTTTTGTTATGTAGTTTAATAAAGTTTATTTTCCTCTGAAATAAATTTATTACCTTATATTAAAGGTAGATAATATCAGCAAAGTCTATACTAGAAAATATTTTTTGTCCCTTCCTCTTCTACCCTGTTTCTATATGACTGTCCATGATAATAAGAGATCAACTTGAAAATAGCAAAACTAGTCCAAAGAAATACCATTTCAACACCAACATAAATGGAAAATTAGGTCTACATTAATCAATAAGTTACTCATATTCTTACCTTATTCTTAAGAACTCACTTCCTACTGTGTTACATCCCTAATCCCTGTCATTTAAGTACACTATCCTAGAAACATTTTATCAACCCCAATCGATTCATCTCAGTCCCTATTCTCTGTTACTTTTCTATTGTGTCTTTTGGAGCCTCCCTTCCATTTTTTGGTGTATAGTAAGTCCTTAATAAATAGTTGTTGATTGGTTGGTTACATTTTTAATATTTTTTTCATCCTTGATGTCTTCCTCAAACATTTATTCCAAATATTGAAGCTTGGCCTTTATCTAAGGATCCCATATATTTGATCAACCTCTCTTATTGTAGTCAATATTTATGCCACTAATCTCATGCCCTCTTGGTCTCATGTGCCCTAGAGGTAAAGCATATCCTTTCATTCTCATTCATTCATTCAAAAGTTTTTAAGTACTTCATGTGTAGAAGATACTTCGCTAAGAAAAGGGAAAGTACTTCTAGATATATACTCTGACACCGACATTTTAAGTTCCAAGCAATTGAATTGGCTATATTACTCTTTCACAAACCTTATGCTATGTAGTAAACATTTATTTAGCACTGTTATTTTCCAAGCACTATGCTAAACACTGGGGATACAATTAAGAAAGAAAATGACAGTCTTTGCACCTAATGAAATTACTTTCTGATTCAAAGACAAAATACTAAAAAAAAAAATGAAAAAGACTAGGAAAATGGCTGCAAGGAGATGATGATGGTGGAGTAAATGTCAAGGAATGGAGAATTGACTGGGTTTCTGAGTCCTTTTAAAGTAGAGATTTGGGGAGAAATGTTTGCTCTAATCCTCCAAACAAATGATCAGAGGCAAACAAGATGAATAATCCCTAAACCTAGATATTAATGACCTTTCTAATACCATATATTCAGAGTTTCTTGAATTTTCCAATTCCTAGTATCTCATCCATCATTACCTTTCTTTTTTTTCAATGCAACATGCATTTATTTTTTCCAGTTTCATATAAGGGTAGTTTTCAACATTCATTTTCATAAGATTTTGAGTTCCAAATTTTTCTCCCTCCCTCCCTTTTCTCCTCCCTCCACAAGATAGCAACCAATCTAATAGAGGTTATATGTATACAATCCACAAGTGCTCTTTTTATCAATTCTTTCTATGGCAGTAGGTAGTATGCTTCATCATTAGTCCCTTGGGATTGTCTTAGATCATTATATTGCTGAGAGTAGTTAAGTCATTCACAATTGTTCATCAAACAACACTGCTGTCACTATGCACAATGTCCTCCCAGTTCTGCTCACTTCACCATACATAGTTCATATAAGTCTTTCCAGGTTTTTTCTGGGATCATCCTATTTGTCATTTCCTATAGCACAATACCATTCTACTACAGTCATATACCACAGATTCTTCAGTCATTCATGGATTGTTGTACATTCCCTTGATTCCCAATTCTTAGCCACCACAAAGAGTTGTTATAAATATTTTTATATAATTTTCACCCTTTTCTCTTTTTCATGATCACTATTGTTAACTGTTTCCCTCCATCCTATTCCCTTCCCCATGATATTTACTCTATTATCTATCCTCTTTCACCCTATCTCTCTTCAAAAGGGATTTGTTTCTGTTGGCACCCTGCCCCACTCTGCTCTCCTTTCTTTTGCCACTCTTTCTTTATCCCCTTCCACTCCTATTTTCCTGCAGGGTTAGATAGATTACTTCACCCAATTGAGTGTATATGTTATTCATTCCTTGAACCAATTCTGATGAGATTAAGGTTTTTGAGGCAATTTTGATGAGTGTTAGGCTCATTTACTGCCCAGATTAAATAGATTTCTCTATCCAATTGGGCATGTATGTTAATCTCTCCTTGAGCCTTTCAGAGGGAAAAAATGGGACTTCAATGAAAGAGAGGACTTTCATGTATTTGTGATGAAAAAACCATAACTGAATGGCAAATTTGACTTTCAAATACAAGACCCTGGAGAACCATAAAAAATTAGAGTTGGGGGAAATAACTGGGGTTGTGGAGTTTAAGAAGGCCTTATTAAAAGGAAAAATATCTATTTTGTTTAGAGAAAATAAATGTTAAATATGCAAATTTACATAATAGATATTGGGTTTGTCACTAACTGGTGCCTTTTCTAGGAATAAACGATCAATGATCAGAGGAACAGAGATGATCTGCTAAAATGACATCAGTGGTAATTTTGTCCATTTTTGCTCATTTTTCAGCTGAGAAAATTAAGTTCCAGAGGGTTTAATTAAAATTGTAAAAATTCCTATATGTAATAAGGAGCAAAGGAGGGATTTGAAGTCAGTTCCTCTGACTCAAAACCAACACTCTCCATACTATAGCACAGTCCCTCAATGAAAGAAAAGAAGCAAAAAAAATCACTCAAAATGTATTTATATGAGGAAAAGAGTATTTTGTAAAATGGTTCATTGTCTATGATAAAATTAAAAGTAAGACTATGAAATGTGATGCTTTCTGGATAAAATTATATAAATTATTCAATTATGTCCCTCTACAGTAAGGTGAAATTGTCAAGACAGAGATATGGTTCTGCTAATGAAGATCTAAGGTAGTCAGTGAATACACACATGTCACCAAACATCATGAAAGATGTGACATGGGAAATCATTTTTGACTAATGCAATGCCTTTACCATTGACAATTGACATAGTATGACTTTAACATATGAAATTAAAAGCTACCATTGGAAGTTGTTCTAGATAATGTCCTGAACTTGTTATCAGCAAAAATAATAATAATGATCATGATGATCACGATGATAATAGTACTAAGAATATTTATACAACATTCATTTTGTGTCAGGCACAAATATTATTTCATTTGATCCTTACAGCAACCCTGGAGCTAAAACTTGCCTCAGATACTTACCATGTGACCCTGAACCAGTTATTTTACCTCTCTGTGTCTCAGTTTCCTTAACTGTAAAATGGAGTGCTTGAACTAAATAGCATATAAAATCCCTTTCAGTTCAAAATCTATGATCGTTTCACTGGCTGACACAGAGAGATATGGAAGAAAGAGCTGACAAAGGGCCTGGAAATTTTTAAAATATAGCTATGAATTGCCTGAAATTGCAATATAGTATCAAAAACAAACAACAATCAAAAATGATTGTTTAAATGGCATGTATGTTCTGGGAAGCTCAGATGACCATGAAGCATCTCCTTTCATAACTTGTTTATAAAAGAATAATACCTGTTGATGAGAATAAATGAATAAACTGCCAAAACATAAAATGTTCAGAACTGCTTTCTAATATGCTCCTGAGTTTTGTATAGAGCACCATTTATTTTTAAATGGAACTTACAAATAGAGTTCAAAATCAAATAATTGATTTTGAATTCCCATTTATTTCCTCTAAAAGCAAATTTCTTAATCTTATAAAGAGCACTTGAATCATTTTTCAAAGCTTGATGCAATGAGGCTACTGTCATCTCCAGACAAGTATCTACAGGACCTCACTATCTAGAACATCCTACATTAGATACTAAAAGAGCCCAACAGTTGGCCCTAAGTGTCCACAGAGAAAAAAGCAAAGTGTATATGGGATGTCTGTTCCTTAAATTAGAATACACATCTGAAAGGATTACCTATGGAGCTGGACCCTCAGTGATTACCGAAGATGCACATTGAAAATAGTGAAATGGATGGGATGGATTGGTTTATAGGAAATTCTTTACTTTTTATTGATTCTAGGCTTCTCTCTGAAATGAAGAATTGTATTATTAATATTGTTCTATCAGTGATGCTTAATTCCTCTAAGTCATAGATTATTATAGTTTCCAAAGAATTAGCGGTGAAGAGAAGCATATTGGGTATGAATAGAATATAATAGAATAAGTTTAAATTTATGCAGTATGTAAAAGGTGCCATTAGATAGATGTATGGCCAGAAAAAATGATGGGCTGAAGAGAGCAAGGGCCAACCAATCAACGAAAAGAAGGAGGATGCGGGAAAGAATTTTACAAAATGAGGACAAAGAGATTGATTGTCATGTATATTTTTGTCAGAAGTGCCAACATCAAAAAGATTACACAACAATCAATGTATTGAATGCAAAAATACATTTATGTGAAATTATATAACAATGACTAATTGCTAAGAAGAAAGCCCCACTTCCACCCTAATCCCAAAACTGCATTACTTAGAGTTAGAGACTGAAAAGTCATGTCAGAAGAAGTCTGATGAAAAGACAAATTTTATCCCAAAATTTCCAACTTTGCTTCAGTTACAGAACTGAACTTGAGCTAAAGATACTTTCAAATACCTATCCCCAAGAGATGCTTACTTGCATATTACCTTAGACTCTAATTTAACTGAATGTGAAAATGTGTGTTTACTGACCCAATAAAAATAACAGGTGATTGACCAGATTATTTTAGGAAGATGGAATCGTTTTGGGGTTTGGAATTATGTTAATAAGCAATGTACTCAAATGTGAAAGGCAGGGTTGAAAATAAGCCAGCACCGTGTTACACTCTAATCCTTTAATTAATTTAATGCATGTGCAGAATACTTGCATTGATGTAATTTCACAGAAATTTTTCACTATATTTTTTCAGCTACATAATATAATGACATTAGGGGAAATGAATAGTTATTAAGATTGTCAAATATGATATCAAAACTACTAATAAAAATCAACCTTATGGCCTAATTAGTATTGCAAGCTGCCTAAAATTTCCCAGAATTGTGGTTTATCACATCGAAGGGCACAGAAAATGAAATGAAATAAATATTCCATTCTTCTTTTTTTCTTTTCCTTTTTTCCTGCTTTAGCTGGAAGGTAAGTTATACTTTATCCCCTTCTTTAAACTGGCAAAAACAGTAGCATGATGTGGTGTTTATGTAGATTAAGTAAATGGACATTGAACATAATTCTAATTCAAATACATTTGGAGAAAGGGTAAAGGATAAAACTAAAGTTGTCATTTTTCATCTGCCAAGAAAGCTTGATGCTTCAGTCACTGATGGCATTAGAGTAATATGTGTCTATGAAGGTCAAAGTGATCTTCAGTTCATCTACAATATATAATGAAATATTATAAAGCTGAATATCTTTAAAAACACCAGACATAATCCTAATATATACTAGTAAAGTTAAATTCAGAAATTTATAATTTTTAAAACTTGAATTTTTAATTAAAGGTCATAAAGCAATTAAGTATTATCAATTTTATATTCTCAAAATGATGGTCTTTGGGCTCTTTTGTTGTGATGTTTTACTTTTTAAATTTTTATCTCCTAGTGACCCTGATGAATAAGAACCTTAATTCTGTGTGCGTGTGTCTCTCTGTGTGTGTTTAAGGTCAGGAGAAAGAAAGAACAATAAAATGTCCCTATACCATTTCCACTAGTTAGCTATATATTGTATCATATTCTACCAGTGAACATCTGAAATTTATTATCATTTGCCTATTGTTTTATCCCTATGAAATATTTTTTAGACTGATCCATACATATAATGAGAATATACTTGATTAAAATATGAGAAGAGAAATGACAGCCTTTTGAAGAAAACTGCCCTATAACAGACCATACCTTCATAATAACCAAGTTAACTGAGAGAATATGAGACCCTACATTCATATTTGTTGATTAAAAAAGATTCGAGACTGTAACATCAAGTTTCCCATGCTTATGTTAAGATCATCAAGATTCCTGATGGATAAGATCACAGATGTTGCTTAGTTCAATGATTTCTTGATTATCAAGAGCAAACATAGCATAGAGTGAGAAATATATGCTTATAAAAATAAAAACTGTTCACCAGCTTCAAAAAATATAGAGAGTACCAAGTCTGAATAAAAGTAAGATTCCTTATAGGTGATAATGTTTATGTATGACAGTAATTATATAATGCTCCAGAATGTTACAGAGCATCCTGAATGAGTTTTATTGCTATTCATATTAGAGTGGCCTAGCAACCTACATATGAAATCAAATGGATGGAAAGTGCTGATTCCCTAGATTGTGGCAATCATTTCAATGGACAGCTCATTGAATTTGTCTAGCAATTCATATGCTCATACAAATATGCATAGTATACACATGCAAACTGTGAAATGTAGATAGACAATGAACTATATACTGAAATGAGGAAAGGAGCCAAATTGCATTTGGAATAGTGTAATTCTTTTTATGTTCATAATCTGTTCCCTAATAAAAACCTATTTTTGAAAACACCGGTATTTTCCTGAAAATGATATGTGACTACAAATCATGGAATAATAATAACTAACATATAATGCTTACAATGTGCTAGACTGGCTAATATGAACTTTACAATTACTATTACATTTGAACTTCACAAAAACTCTGGGAGATAAGTGCTATTATTATGCCAACTTTATAAATGAGAAAACTGAGGCAAACAGAGGTTAAGTGACTTACCCAGTTATATAGATAATAATTATCTGAGGTCAGATTTGAAACTAGGTTTTCCTGACTCAACCCCTAGTTCTATATACTGTGCCTCCTAACCACCCCTAGGCATGGTGATCTCACAAATATCTTCATGTCAGGTGATGTGTATGACTATATGTATCAGTAAGTAGTAGCATCTTGCCATTACTGGTATCTATAAAATGTAGTATTAAAAGCATCATCAATGTTATGTATTTCTGCTATTTTGCTTGCTCTAAACTGATATTTCCCTTTGCTACCAAGTCTGCTGAAAAAGTCAGGCTGGTCATGTACCAATATTGAACTTTCTTGTTACCTAGATTGCTATTTATGGAGAATACACAGATTTGGTTGGATCTATATTTCTAGCCATACCTAGGACAGCTTGTATCCATTTGGCACAGCTTTCTAGAACACAGTATCATCTGCACACCAAATTGAGGCATTGGCATAGAACACTTCTGTCAAATTTTCTCTTCAAATTGGCTTTCAATTCTAATGCTTTTAATTTGCTCTTTTAAGTCAAGGGAGAATTGAAGGGAATTTCTGTTAAGGTAGACATACTATATATCAAAACAACAAAAACAAAAATATTCACAGTACAGTATTTTTTTCTTCATAGGATTCTCTGGGACCTTACTGACATGATACCACAATTCTTTGCTAGTAAAACTGAAAGAGTGGGTTGATTTTCATGTTTTTCTTATGGTAATAGATATACTTAACCCCCAAAAGTGAACTAAAATAATTTCTGTTTATCTCAATGATTACCCCTAGTAAAATTTCCAGAACAGTACATGTAAAAATTCCTGGTAGCTTTAATCCCTAACAGCTGTAAGGCTTTCTCAGTGATTTGTAAACAACCCATTAATATGTTTAATTGTCTATCAACAAAGTGCCCCCACCCCTTTCTTGCTGGACTGCTGAGCAAATTAAGGGAATCCTCTGTGAAGACATTTTTAATAAGGAAAACCACTTGTTAATTCATCTGTTTTGTTAGTGTGTTTATTGTTTTATATAAATTTCAAAAATCCCCTGTGTGTATTTATTATATATGTATATACCAATACTTGTGTATCAGTATGGGTATATACATATATGTGTGAATTCTGAGGTAGAAAGAGCATAGCATTATAGTGATATCTCACCAATCACCTGAACTCTTGAAGGAGGAAAGAAAAATAGGGAATGGTTCAAGGGATACATGATTATTTAAATTTAGCATACTTTGCATTGCTCCTATTTACAGAAATGTATACAAGTACAAATTTAAGAAAATGAGGAAAAGCATACTCTTTCAAAAGTCAATGGGTCAATAATGATAATCCCACAAAAAAGCATACTGGCATTGATCTCTTCATACAAATGGAGATTCCAACTGAGAAGAAGGATGCAGCTCTGGATTATTTTAGTAAAACTCTTAGAAACTGACTAATGCTTACACGTGTATGACTCACAATATTAGGTTTTTCCTGTGAGTTGTGTTTTATTTTTCTTTTACTTTGTCACAAATTCCTCCTTCCAAGTCCTTTTATAAATGACAGGCCCAATTGGTTTTCACCTTTGAAGAAATGAAACCTGCTATATAATTATCTCAACAACAGTGATGTTGATGACAATATACAAAACAAAGGAAGTCAGGGAGCCAGTAGGACTGCTTTTTAAATAATTCATCCTCATCCATATTACCCTGTAAACCATAAGAATTCAATAAATAATACAAAAGGAATATAATGACTGAGAAACAACTCATATGTAAAACATAGCAGCAGAGAAGCTGATTAAATTTCATAGAAACAACATTTTTGTCCTCAATCCCTTCTCTATCTATTTCTCTTTCATCCTTTAACAATTTGGATGATTGATGATCTATCATGTTAATAACATGCTCTCTGCTTCAAAATTCATCCTGCAATTATACAGTAACTTGCTTCCTTAAATATTGTTATACAGAAGTTTGTTAGGTTGTTTTTTTTATGCCACTTTAGCTGTTGTTTTTGGGATAGGGAGGCAAGCATTTCAAAGCCTCCTAATTTATTTTTATTTTTTCAGGATTTAAAAATCTTAGGGGCTTGAAAGAGATGGAAATTCACCAGTTTTATCTATGTTGCAGAAGACCAATCAGATGGCACTGGCTTCCATGGGCATTTCTATACAGTGGCTGAGTGGGACCTCTAAGAATGATAAGAAAGAGTATATATTGGCATAAGGTAAAGAGAAGATGGAAAAGGCATTAAAGCTAAAAGTAAGAGCTAAACTTAGGGAGACAGTGGGCATAGAAGGTCCAGAAAATTTAAAGCTCTCCTCCTCCCTCCTATTATACTTAACATCAAATGAGATTTGGATTGGTGAAGGAAGGAGAAAAGGTTGTCTCCCTGGATAAATGATAATGTAGGAGAAAGTGGCAAGAAATGAAATTGCTAGGATTGGTAGCTGATGGTCCCAAACTAATCTCAGTTCCTTTAGTAGAAGACATTTGAAGACAGGATTTGTTTTATTTTTGTCTTCATAGTTGTGGTACAATGGTGTTTACACAGCAGGTACTTAAATGCATATTGACCAATTCATTGTTGCCCATATATTAGCATCTAGGCTTCAATGAAGGTATAGACAATGAACTGGATATATTTTCTCTTGTTTTTTAATATATTGGATTTTTTTTCCTTTTCCATTTTTCAAAGCTTTGGTAGCATGGTACTATGGAATTATACCCAAAATATGTTTTTCCTTTACTCTTTGAGTTATTTGCAATTTAAATTCTCCCAAGATTTCTCTCACAATGAAAAAGAAAAGGAATGCAGTCATATGAAACCTATTTCCATATAAGTCAAGGTGTGAAACAAAATACGGACAAAGAAAGAAAGAAAGAAAGAAAGAAAGAAAGAAAGAAAGAAAGAAAGAAAGAAAGAAAGAAAGAGAAAGAAAGCTGAAAAAAATAAACCCCAGTCTGCCATTTGAACTCCATTATGTCTCTGGAGGTGGATAGCATTTTTCATCATGAATCCTTTGGAATTGTGTTACTGAATATAGTTGTCATTCACAGTTAATTATCATAAAATATTAGTGTTTCTGTGTACAATGTTCTCCTGGTTCTGCTCACTTCACTGTGCATCAATTCATGTAAGATTTTGAGGTTTGTTGTGTGTTATTTTTCTGAAAGCATAAAACTCATATTTTTAAATAAAATAATAGTATTCCATCATAATCATAGATTACAATTTGTTTAGCCATTCCTAATTGATAGACGTCCCTAAAAATTCCAATATGTTGTCACCACTCAAAGAGATGCTGTGAATATTTTTGTATGTATATGTCTTTTTCATTTTTATCTCATTGGGATACAATTATTATTTCTGGGTCTAAAAGTTTTATGGTTTTTTGGGCGTAACTCCAAACTGTGCTCCAGAATGATTGGATCAGTTCATAACTCCACTAAGTGTATTAGTATCACATTTTTCCCACATCCTATCCAACATTTATCATTATCCATCTTTGTCATATTAGTCAATATGATAGATGTGATGTGGTACCTCAGAGTTTTTCAAATTTTCATTGCTCTAATCAATAGTGATTTAGAACATTTACATGACTATATATAGCATTAGTTTCTTCATCTGAAAATTGCCTGTTCTTATACTTTGACCATCAGTTGTAGAATAGCGTGCATTCTTATGAATTTGAATGAGTTCTCTATTTGAGAAATGAAGCCTTTATCAGAGAAACTTTCTGTAATTTTTCACCATTTTCTGCATTGCTTTTATCTTGACTTCATTCATTTTGTTTGTGCAAAAACTTAAAATTTATATAATCACAAGTATTAATTTTATATATTGTAATGACCTCTATCTATTTTTTAGTCATATCCAAAGATCTTATAGGTTAACTATTCCATCCTCCCCTTATTTGCTTGTCTTTTTTTTTTTTTGCCTTTATGTTTATATCATGTACTCATTTTGATTTATCATGGTAGGGTGTGAGATATTGGCCTATACCCAGTTTCTGCCAAACTGCTTTCCATTTTTCTCAACAGTTTGTTTTTGTTTTTGTTTTTGTTTTTGTCATGTAGTGAGTCGTTATCCCAAATGTTTGGTTATTTGGGATTATCAAACACTAGATTAGGATGGCCTTACATGACTATGTATTCGGTATCTAATTTATTCCACTGATTCACCACTTTATTTCATAGCCAGTACTAGATTGTTCTGATGATTACTGTTGTGACTATTAAAAATTCTAGAGACATGGTATCTGGGTAATTTAATCATTTTATTAGTATGGCCAGTGGGTTATTAATAAAATGAGGTGTGTGCATGACTCTCTTAGACAAAAGAACCCCTTCCTTGTGAGTGGCTCTTGGTTCATATACCTTTCCACTGGAGGAGATCCATCACAAAGCAAACAAATGTGATTGGTTAGCATTTTAAAAATCTAATTGGTTGACATACTTTTTTTGAAGGTGGGTTATATTAAAATGAAGTCTAAGGATGACAGCAGAGAAAGGAATGCAAGACCTGCACTCAAGCTGTTCAGGGCAAAATAGTTTCATCTAGGTGAGGTTTAATCTCAATAAAGTCCTTGGAGATAAATGAATCTGTGTTCAACTAAGAATCCTTTTGTTAGCTTTGGTTTTGGCTGGGTTTGACCTAGATGATATTTGATGAAATCACTCAAGGAGGCCTTGTCTTTGGGTGGAGGGAAGAGAGGACTAAAAATTGGAGATCTCTGGTTCCTCCAGGATATTGAATATTAATAAATATGTCTCGCACTGCTTCATAATACACTTTAGTATATACTACAGCTAAGCCACATTTCTTAATTTTTTTCCATTGATTTCCTCGATAGTTTTGACTTTTTCTTCTTTTAGATGAATTTTGTTGATTTTTTTCTCACTCTATAAAATATTTTTTGGTATTTTGTTTGGAATGGCACTGAATAAGTAAATGAATTTTAGGGGGAATTTTCATTTTTATTATATTGGACATTGTATCCATGTAATTCCTGGATTTGTATTGGAAAGTAGACTCCCAGTTATTTTATATTGTCTGCAGTGATTTTAAATGAAATGTCTTTTTCTATCCCTTGTTGCAAGAGTTGTTAATATGTAGAAATGCTGATGATTTACATGGGTCTATTACAAATCCTTCAACTTTGTTAAAGTTGCTTTTCCAACTAGTTTTTAGTTGATTCCCTAGGGAATTTGATTAATCTCAGCTTCTTATTTATTTAATTTTTGTTAGATTTATCTATTTCTGAGATGGGAAAGTTGAAATACTAGTATAATTTTACGTTTTATTTTCTCCTGTAACACATGTAGCTTTTTTTCTTTTTAATAATTTGGATGCTATGCCATTTGGTACATAGTTAGTACTAAAAATTATTTCATTGTCTATGTTAAATTTTAGCATTATGAAATTTCTTTACTTATTTTTTTATTAGGTTTTTGTTTTCGTTTGGTCTGATGTCATGATTGCTACCCCCATTTTGTGTTTTATTGTGGTTGTTTTCAGCTGAAACATAATAGATTCTGCTTCATTACTTTACCATTACTGTGTGTGTGTGTGTGTGTGTGTGTGTGTGTGTGTGTGTTTCAAGTGTGTTTCTTGTAAACAACATACTGAAGGATTCTTCTTTGTAATCTATTCTGATATCTGCTTTCAATTTATAGGTGAGTTTATCCCATTCATGTTTACAATTATTATTACTAATTATGTATTTTTGGCTGTTTTTCCTTCTGCCTTCCTTATTTTACCATTTTCAAAAGTGTTTTTCTCTGACCACTGCCTTCCCCAGTCTACCCTTACTTCCATCAGCTCCCTCTCCTTTTTTCCTCCACTACTTCTACTTCCCGGTAGCATAACATAGAATTCTGTACCTAATTGTCTATATATATATATATATATATTATTCTCTCTTTGAGCCAATTCTGTTAGGAGTAAGATTTGAGCATTGGCCACCACTATCTCTCCTCCCTATTCCCCCCACACACCTTAAAATGCTTTTTAACTTTTTCTTGTGAATCATGTGAAATAACTTATCCCATTTTATCTATTCCTTCTCCCAGATCTGCTTCTTCCTGTTTTTTTACCCTTTAATTCCTCTTTTTTGGATATCATCCCATCATAGTAAACTCACATTCATGTTCTTTCTCTATGTACACTCAATCTAACTGCCTTAATAATGATAAAATCTTCAGGAATTACAAAGATCACCTTCTTGTATAGGAATGTACACATTTTAAACTTATTTGATCCCTTATGAATTCTCTTTCCATTTACTTTTATATGCTTCTATTAAGTATTCTATTAGAAGGTCAAATTTTCTATTTGTCTCTGGTATGTTTATCAAGAAGGCTTGAAATTCCTCTTTTTCATTAAAAATCCATTGTTTCCCCTGAAGGATTATACTCTGTTCTATTAGTAGATAATTCTTGGTTATAATCCCAACTTTTTTGCCCTCTAGGATATTATATTCCAAGCCTTCTGTTCCTTTCATACAAAAGCTGTAAAAACTTGTGACTGTGATTGTGAATGCAGGATATTTGAATTGTTTCTTTCTGGTTGCTTGCAATATTTTTTCCTTGACCTGGGAGCTCTGCAATTTGGAAAAAAATATTCATGAGTTTTCTTTTTAATATATCTTTCAAGAGGTGATCATTGGATTTTTTCCATTTTTATTTTACCCTCTGAATCTAAAGTATTAGGGCAGTTTTCCTTAATTATTTCTTGAAAAATTATGTCCAGGCTTCATTTTATCATGGCTTTCAGGTAATCCCATAATTCTTTTTTTTTTTTTTTTGGTGAGGCAATTGGGGTTAAGTGACTTGCCCAGGGTCACACAGCTAGTAAGTGTCAAGTGTCTGAGGTCAGATTTGTACTCAGGTCCTCCTGATTCCAGGGCTGGTGCTCTATCCACTGCGCCACCAAGCTACCCCATAGTCCCATAATTCTTAAATTATAACTACTCTATTTTCCAGGTCAGTTGTTTTTCCAGTTAGATATTTCACATGTTCTTCTATCTTTTTCATATTTTTTTGTATTATTGTTTCTTGATGTCTCAGGGGATCATGAGCCTTCATTTACCTAATTTTAATTTTTATAGAATATTTTCATTGAACTTTTATACCTACCTTTCCATCTGATGCAAAAAAAAAATTAAATCAAATACCAGATAGAAGTTTACAAAAATATATCATAAAGTTCATACACTATGACTATGTGGACTTTATATTAGGAATGTGTGGCTATTTCAATATTTTTAAAAAAACTATCAGGATAATTGACCATATCAATAGCAAAACCAATTAGAACCATATTCTTATCTCAATAGATGGAGAAAATGGTTTTTTTGACAAAATATAATACCCATTCCTATTTAAAAGAAATATTAGAAAGCATAGGAATAAATGGAGCTTTCCTTAAAATGATAACTAGTATCTATCTAAAACCATCAATAAGCAGTATCTGTAATGGGGATAAGGTAGAAGTATTCCCACTTCAATCAGGGATAAAGTAAGTATTTTCAATATTACCATAATTATTCAACATTTTATTAGAAATTCTAGCTATAACAATGAAAAGGAAAAAAAAATTGAAGGAACCAGAATAGGTAATGAGCAAACAAAATTATCACTCTTTCCAGATGATGTAATGGTCTGCTTAGAAAATTCTAGAAAATCAACTAAAAAGTAATTTAAATAATTAGCAACATTAGTAAAGTTGCAGGATATATAACAGACCCAGAGGAATCATTAGCATTTATTTATTTTTTAAAAAGTCCAAGACTAAGAGATAGAGAAATTCTATTTGAAATAGCCGTAGAAAGTATAAAATACTTCAAATTCTGTTTCCAAAACAAAACCAGTAATTATGTGAACACAATTACAAAGATTTTGTCACATAAAGTCAGATATAAATGACTGGAAAATATTAATTGCTCATGGATAGGCTCAGCCAATATAATGCATACATTTCTAGGGATAATTAGATGGTGCAGTGGATAAAGCACTGGCCCTAGATTCAGGAGGACCTGAGTTAAAATCTGGCTTCAGACACTTGACACAAGCTGTGTGACCCTGAGCAAGTCACTTAACTCCCATTGCCCTGAAAAAAAAATAATTAAACAACAAAAATCAACAACAACAAAATAAATACATTTCTACCTAAATTAATTTACTTATTCCATTCTATTCCAAATTAAAATGATTTTATAGAGCTAGGGAAAATGTTAACAAAATTAATCTGGAAAGGAATTAATGGGGGAAAATATGAAGGAAGGTGGCCTAGCCTCACCAGATCTCAAACGATATTATAAAATAGTAATCATCAAAACAATCTGGTACTGGCTATGAAATAGCATGGTAGAACAGTGGAATGGATTAAGTGGTGTTAACAGAAGTCTAGAGTCTTATCACAGATTATGAAATGATTTATTATCTGAGAAAATCTTGAAAGAGAAGAGTTTTCAAAGGAGAAAGATAGAGGCAGAGACACAGAGACAGAGACACAGAGACAGAGAGAGACACAAAGAGGGAAGAATAGAGGGAGAGATGGAGAGAAAAGAGTTCTCAGCTACCCAACCAGGTTTGGAAAATAGATATTAATATTTTCTAGAGGCTTTCAGGTGGATAGTGGGGATTAAGGGAGAAGCCATGTGGAGACACAATAAGCCAGGTAGCAGAATGTCCTGAGGAAGGTCTTGACTCTACAGCTGCTGGTCAGTGTTGACCTTAAAGTTGATTTTATGGTTTCTGGCAGATATAGGCATCCCCAAATTAATCTAGAGTTTACTTGCAAAGGATTCCTGGCATGTCAAACAGCCCCGGGCTTCAGAAATCCTTCTGACTGGATGACTGTTGTGTTACTTTAATTTCTTGCTCCTCTGTAAAGAAGGGAAGCTCCAACATATTTATTGTCATCACAAAAATCATGTACACAGTAGTAAATGTCCATAATAATATGGTGTTTGATAAACGTGAAGATTCAAGCAGACAATAATTCATTTTCTGATTAAAAAAAAACACTCCCAGGAAATAGTTTGGCAAAAACTAGGCATATGGGGTATCTAGATGTTACAGTGGATAAAGCACAGGCCCTGGATTCAGGAGTTCAAATCTGGCCTCAAACACTAGCTGTGTGACCTTGGGCAAGTCACTTAACCCCCACTGACACACAAAAAACAAACAAGCAAACAAAAAAAAAACAACCAAATAACCAAACAAAAAACTAGTCATATGTTGAAATCTCATGGGGCAGCTAGGTAGAGCAATGGATAAAGCACTGGCCTTGGATTCAGGAGGAACTGAGTTCAAATCCAGCCTCAGACACTTGACACTTACTAGCTGTGTGACCCTGGGCAAGTGACTTAACCCTCATTGACCTCCAAAAAAAAAAGAAAAAAAAAGAAAAGAAATCTTTCTGTATATCAAGATAAGGTCAACACAGGTACATCATTTAGACATAAAGGGTGATGACATAAGCAAATTAGATCATGAAAGAGTTTACATGTCAGACCTATGGATAAGGGAATAATTTACGCCCAAACAAGAGATAGAGAACATTACAAGATATAAAATTTTGATGATATTACATTAACAAGGTTTTGCAAAACCTCTGCAATCAAAATTAGAAGAAAAGAAAGCTAGGAGAAAAAATTACAGCAAGTTTCTATGATAAAGCTGCATTTCTCAACTATATAGAGAACATAGTCAAATGTATAAGAACACAAGTCATTTTTCAATTGATAGGTGGTCAAAGGATTTAACAGTTTTCTTGATGAAGAAATTAAAGCTATATATATATATATATATGCATATATGTACTAATATAAAAATGTTTTAAATCACTATTAGAGACATTTAAATTAAATCAATATTGAGGTAATACCTCATGCCTATCAGGTTGGCTAATATGGCAGAAAAGGATAATAACAAATGTTAAAAGAGATGTGGAAATATGGGACATATGCATTGTTTTTGGGGTTTTTTTGGTGAGACAATTGGGGTTAAGTGACTTGCCCAGAGTTACATAGCTAGTAAGTGTTAAGTGTCTGAGGCCGGATTTGAACTCAGGTCCTCCTGAATCCAGGGCTGGTGCTCTATCCACTGCACCACCTAGCTGCCCTGGGACATATGCACTGTTTGTGAAATTGCGAATTGATCCAACATTTCTGGAAAGCAGTTTGAAGCTATGCCCAAAGGCCTCTCAAACTTTCATACCCATTCGTACAGCAATACCATCACTAAGTCTATATCCCAAAGACATAAAAAACTATGGGGGAAAGGACCCATATGTACAAAAAATATTTCCAGCAGCTCTTTTTGTGGTGGCAATTAATTGGAAATTTAGAGGGTGTCCATCAATTGGAGAATGGCTGAAAAAATTGTAGTATATTATTGAAATGAAATATTATAGTGATATAAGAAATTATTAGCCAGATGCTTTCAGAAAAAGCCTAGATTTACATGAACTATTTAAAGTTAAGTGAACAGAAACAGAACATTATACAGAGTAACAGCAATTTTGTATGGTGATCAACTGTGAATGACCATTCTTCTCAGCAGTATAAATATTTAAGACAATCCCAAAGGACTTAGGGTGAAAAGTGATATTCCCCTCTAGAGGAATAACTGATAGATTCTGAATCCAGATCAAAACATACTCTTTTTCACTTCATCTATTTTTTTCTGGTTTTATTTTTCGTCTGTTTTCTGTCACTATATGACCAATATGAAAACATGTACAACATATGTCCAATTGCTTGTCTTCTCAATGATAGGGGAGGAGAAAGAGAGAGTTTGGAGCTCAAAATTGTAAAAAGAAAGAAAGAAAGAAAGAAAGAAAGAAAGAAAGAAAGAAAGAAAGAAAGAAAGAAAGAAAGGAAGGAAGGAAGGAAGAAAGAAAGAAAGAAAGAAAGAAAGAAAGAAAGAAAGAAAGAAAGAAAATAAATGAATGTTAAAATTGTTCTTACATGTAATTGCAAAAAAGAAAATGTTATTTAAAAGGGAAAAAGTCATCTCAAACTGGATGTCCAGTGAACATCTTAAGCCCAATATGTCTAAAATAGAACTTATTATCTTCCCTTTTAAACCCTTTCCCTGTCCTACGTTCCCTATCACTGTAGAGGTCATTACTATTGTGCCAGTACCTCAGGCTTGCAACCTAGAAGTTAACCTAGATTCTTCACTATTTCTTCTCTCCCATACCTAAGCTGTTGCCAAGGCCTGTCAATTCAAACGTCTGTAGAATATGTTCTTTTCTCTCCTCTGACACTGCCATCACCCTGGGAAGGCCCTCATTACCTTATGCCTGGATTCTTGCATTAGCCTGCTGGTGTATAAGCCTACCTCAATTCTCTCCTCACTCCAATTCACTCAGCATTCAGCCACTGAAGTGATTTTCCTTAAGTTCAGGTCCTATTATTTCACCTTTCTACCCAAATCCCTTTCTATTTCCTCCAGAAGCAAATACTCAAATGCTAAATGTTCTTTTTGGCATTCAAAGCCCTGCATAGCCTGGTCCCCCCTCCCCCATCCCTTAAGATTCCAGTTTTCTTAGACCTTTCTCCCCAAACCTCTAGACTCAGAAATCTGTCTGGCTGCCTCCATGCTTAAAAATGCTCTTACTCCTCTGCTCTAACTGTGGACCTCCTTGGCTTCTTTTAAGTCCCAGATGAAATCTCAAATTCTACAGGAAATGTTCTTTAACTTCTCTTAATTCCAATGCTGTTACTCTATTAATTATTTCCTTTTTATCCTGTATAAAGTTTGTTTTCATTATTAGTATGTATGTTATATCCCCCCAGTAGATTGTAACATCCTTGAGGGTGGGCAGGGACTATCTTTTGCCTCTTTATGAATCTCCATCATTAACCAAAGTGCCTGGCACATAGTTGGTCCTTACTAAATGTTGATTGATTGATTCTACAAAATTATAAAGTGAAGAAAGATACCCAGGGTGATGGCAGTGTCAGAGGAGAGAAGAGAATATATTCTAGAAATGTTCAAATTGACAGGCCTTGGCAACAGCTTAGGTATAGGAGGGAAGAGATAGTGAAGAATCTAGGTTAACTTCTAGGTTGCAAGTCAGGTACTGACACAATGGTAATGACCTCTACAGTGATAGGGAAGGTAGGACAGGGAAAGGGTTTAAAGGGAAAGATAATAAGTTCTATTTCAGACATATTGGGCTTAAAATGTTCACTGAACATCCAGTTTGAGGTGACTTTTTCCCTTTTAAATAACATTTTCTTTTTTTTGCAATTACATGTAAGAACAATTTTAACATTCAAAGCTGGTGTTTTTAGTATATGTTAAGGGATGTTATTTCCTCCTCCCATAATACTCTATATTTTCCTTTGCTAAGTGTCAACTCAAATGATAAATGCCATTCTTTATTTTTTTTAAATTTATGTCAAATTATATTCTTCATTTATAATTTAGCCCCTGTACCAACTTCATAACTATATGTTAGTTCTAGATAGTCATGTGACTTTTTAACTAAACACATTTTATCAAAAAATCCTAAATAAAATCAATGTATTCTACTTCCCTCTTTCTGTCTAGTATGTTAGATTTGCCCCCCCACACAACCAAAATGTGGGGAAATACCATATAGTAATCTAGTAAACTCTGACCTAGCAAGAAACACAAGGATGCAAGGATAACACAAGAAAAATGAGGATTGTATAAATACATGGTTCAGCTTTACTTAACATGACCACTTGAGTGGTACCAGATTCACTGAATAATCACACACCCCTGCTTTTCATTCTGGCAGTGATAATATATTTTATTAAGGGACCTAAAGAAATTCGTTGGCATGGCTTGGTTTTCACATATCAATCCTAGCATCTACTTACCTTCTTGCTAGGCAATTGATTTTTGATGAATTACTGCATCACCATTCCTGCTGTAATATTTGCCTTTTTCCTAGTTACTTGATATTTTTGAAATCAAACTTAAGGCCCTTGGATTTATTTTTTATAACACGAATAACTCTGAATTTCTATTAATTTTATTCTGTTAGTTCACTAGGGTGGATTTTTCATTGTCAGTAACTTGGCACTGTCTAGCCCTATCATAGTCCTCAAATTGTTACTTCACTAATGTCTTTTGTAAAGTGCCTTCCTTCCTCCTTTCTTCCTCCCTCCTTTTTTCCTTCCCCCTTCCTTCCTGTTCTATATAAAATTCTCTGCTTGCTGCTTTAATTTCATTGCAGTATTTGAAGTAGGTTTTTGTGACTGAACAGTATTTTATATTGAATATTGAATTTATTATTATCAAAGTAGATTTGTTTAGGTTTTAACCAGTTTGCTTTGTCTTTCATGTTCAATCTTTTTGAATGTTCCCTTTAATCAGCTCATCACAATTCAGAGGCATTTCTCTTCTAAATGTTTGGAAGTCCTGACTGAGTAAGTTTCATTAGAATTAGAATTACTCTACCATTGCTTAAATTCAATTTTCTGTCCCATGCTCAGTGGGCTTTTAATGCAATTGCTCAAGCTATTGCTATAAACCCTTCGCACTTTCTCTGCTACACATCTGTGGTCGTAACTGTCCTCAGAAAATTAAGGATGTAATTGAAATTGTATTTTTAACCCAAATTTAATCCACTTCACATAGCTTTTAATACAAATTGTTTACTGCGATCATACTAGCAACTAAGAGTCATGTAAAAGAATACTTTGTAAACAGTTTATTTCCTACAATATTATATCACCAGTACCAAGTGGCATATAGACTAGGTAGTAGTGTAATTTAAACGTGCTTTTAAAATGTTTAAAGATTATTAGTGGAGATGCTTCATTCTATGGGTTCACCTTTTGTGTAGTCTCTGCATTGATTACTTTTTGCTCAATGGCTGTTCATAAGTGTCATGTTTTAGTTCTAAAAAAAGAAATGAGCACTCTTTCAAAATCCACCTACTTTCACACTTCTCATTTCTCATTTTCTTTTTCTTTTTTGTGAATTTGATAATCCACAGTTCTGGTTTTGAAGATAATACTTTTGCCACAGAAGTAAAAAAAAAAAATTGGACCAGATAAAAAGCAAGGTACTTTATTTTCCCATTGTAAGACAATTTAATGAAAAAAAAGATTGACTATGAATTTTTAAAAATACCAGAAATATAGAGGTAATGTGGATTTCATAGTAGGTGGAGATAAACTTGAAAAAGGAGAACATATGAATGAACAATAATATAAATAGAAAGATGTTGCATATGAAAAGATTCAGTTCTTTTTTCTCACTGGTCTGGTACCACTTCAATTCAACACACATTTGCTAATATCCACTGTCTTAGGTGATGAACAGATAAGATGAAAAATTTGCAAGGTGGTAGAGAACATATCTTGTTTTTGTTTGTCCTTCATTCTTAGAGGACCATGGCATCAGGAGATGAAATCATGCCTTGCAGTGAATTGAATTTAAGTGAGGGAGGGCTGTGCAAAGTCACCACCCTCATTCTCTCCTCCAGAGCTATCTGTGTCCAGTGGCAAAATATAGATCAGGACAATTGGAAATTGTCCGAGATGTCTGAGGCAATCAAGGTTAAGTGACTTGCCCAGGGTCACCAGTAAATAAGTGTCAAGTGTCTGAGGCCATACTTGAATTCATATCCTCCTGACTCCAGTGCCAATGCTCTATCTACCACACCTCCTAGCTTCCCCAGGTAAAGAACATATGACATGCACATATATAATTATAATGCAAATTACAATGTTATGAGTACATTGGAGCAGTAAAAAAGAAAGAGGTAATGGATTGATGAGAAATTATCTTTAATATAAAAAGCTACCTGCCTCTATTAGAATATATCAGTATCTGATTTCCTGTGAAAAAAATACAGCTGATATTTAGATAATTAGACTGGCTATATACCTCCTACATTTCTTGTTTCATCATAATTTTTTATGTATTAAGATGTTCAAAAATTAATATAGATTACTAAACTTTGGTGAAATGAAAAACTAATAAAAAAAATTAAAACGTATTAAGGACATACCAGACAGGCAGCATGGCATAAAGGATAAAGAGTTCATCTCAAGATTGTTTGGAATTCAGACTCTATCTCTGGCATTTTCTGGCTGTGGGACTTCAACTTTCACAGCTATATGAAATTCCATAATGCTATAAATTGCAGAAAATGTGCCAGCTGACCTACATTGGTAGTGGGAGTCTCCTTTCCTGGAAGTTCCTTACATCAATGTAATCACATGACCAGGTATGGGCCCTAATGTATATCTATCCTATCTTTTACAGCAGACATGGTGCTAAGTGCTGGCAATAGAAATGCAAAGTTGAGATTACCTAACTTCCTAATATTCACATTCCAATAGGTGAAGACCACAAATGAAAAAGTACTGGCCCAGGAAGGGAGATTTCATTTGGAGAATTAGAGGGATGTTAAGTTAATCAAGATAGCTTTTCCAGAAGAAACAATAGTTTTTGTTTTTATTTTTGTTTTTGTTTTAGTTTCTATATCCATAAACAGTCTTAGGAAGGAGGGAAAAAGGAGGGGAAAGTTCATACTAAGTGTAGCATATAGGTAGCATAAGGAAAAATAACAAGGTGGCCATGGTAGATACATGTATGATATATAATATATGCTCAGCTCTGGGATTACTAGATAGAGTAGACTAGACGAGTTTATACTCAATTTTTCACCAATGGAGACAGCTCAGCACTCAGAGAAAAGTTACCAAGCTGATTGAATTAACTTTTTCTTTTTTTATATTTTCTTTAATATTCCTTTATTTCTTTAGTAACAACTTTTAAATTAATAACAATATTTTCTTTAATAATAGAATATACATATTTTCTTTAATAAAAATAATATTCACCAGTAGTATTTAAGTTTTTCATATAAAACTTTCCTCATGAATATTTTCAGGACCACCACTTTAGCTTTGTCCCTCAAAAAGATACATATTATTGTTCTTCTCCTTGAAGGTAAGAACTATCATATATGCTACAGATAATGTTAGGATTGTGATGGCCAAATAATGTCCTTTATTTTTTTATTCATTATGCCTTAAGTCCATAATAGTTTTCATTTCTTCAAGAATCATCTTGCCTGAGTTTCATCCTCATGCTGACTTCTTTTGTACCTCTTCTATGAATTCTCCATGATTGATCCCCCATAACTTTCCTTTGGCAAGTTGTTCTTGAGTTTTCATAACATACCAATTTTCTTAGCCCTTCCCATGCTCAAATCACAAGGGTTTAATACCTTCATGAAGTCACCAAAGGGGTAGGTTATTGGAATGAGTAAAAGGAGTGATGGAAATTCCTCCCTCCCAATGGTTTCCACTTTTAAATGGCTTTTGAAATCAAACTTACATCCAAGACCCAAAATTAGGGTCCATAACGTTACACTTTGTGGGCAGCTAGGTGACACAGTGGATAGAGCACTGGCCCTGGAGTCAGGAGGACCTGAGTTCAAATCTGGCCTCAGACACTTGACACTTACTAGCTGTGTGACCTTAGGCAAGTCACTTAACCCTCATTGCCCAACCAAAAAAAACATCAGAAAATGGTAATGGTATGTTTTAACAGGCTGCTGACAAGTGCTTCTCCCCTTTCATTTTTCTCTGAAATAGATACTGCACACTGAAGCAATGTGACTACATGAATAGTGGTAACAGATTTTGAGATGGTTCATTTCTACCTAAATTAACCTATGAATTCTTACAACAGAACTGTGCTGTTAGCAATCACAAATGGCCTTTTGGTTATTTGTTTTTATTTTCTTGGAAACATTTGGACATCAATGTAGGTAGACATCGAGCTAAGGCAAAGGGAGGAAAAATATCTCTGAAGACATAAATGCACAAAGGTAAAAAGTGAATAACGGAAACCATAGAAAGCATGTTTTGTGTTGATTCCAGACAATATCATTATTCTTATTTATTAATAAAGAAACATAATGCCAAACAAAAATTTCCTTTTTTGGGGGGTAGGGATACTAAAAATAGATCCAGGGATATTGAGAAATAATATGTCTTGATTTCACAAAACATTTGACAGAATCTTTCAGATTATCTTTTTGTTTTGTGGACAAGATGGAGAAATAAAGGCTGCATACATTTAGACATAAGAGATCCTTATCTGCTTAATGGATAACTCTCATAAAAAATGAGTCTTAGGGGAGCTAGGTGGCACAGTGGATAAAGCACTGGCCCTGGATTCAGGAGTACCTGAGTTCAAATCCGGCCTCAAACACTTGACACTTACTAGCTGTGTGACTCTGAGCAAGTCACTTAACCCCCACTGCCCAGCCAAAAAAAAAAAAAAAGAAGAAGAGTCTTTAGGAGCAATGTGATAAGTAGTAGTGTTGGTGTCAGGAGGAACTTTTATTTCAATCATAACTCTAACACTTAATAGTTGCATGATCTTGGTCAAATCACTTAACATGCCTGATAACCTCTTTCTTTATCTTAAATGAGGATCCTACTTTTACAATATTTATCATGTAAGATTAATGGGAGAAAACACTTTCTAAACTTTAGAATACTATAGGGAACTTTTGGCTGCAGGTTCTGTTTTCTGAAACATTCTGGTCAACATATCATCATTAAACTGATGAATCTGAAGGTTTACTCATGATAAGTCCAGATAACACAAAGCTGGAAAGATAATATCATGAAGGAAATAGTACTCAAAACTTTAAAATAGCACAGTTTACCAATGAGTAGAAATTTAAATTTAATAAAAAATTTATAAAAGCATGCATAAATATATACACATATTCACCTGTATTTGTTTAATTTATATTTAATATGCATTAACTTAGCCTAAGTGCAGGGGTGTCTTATATATGTATGTCTGTATGTATACATGTGCATATGTGCACATGTATACATACAGACACTCTTGAGATTAGGTGACATTAGTGAATTGAAGATGTATAGGATAAGGAAGATCTAATTTAACTACAGCATGTGTGTGTATATATAAATACACATTTATATATGGATGAAGAGAGAGAAAAAGGGGGAGGGGGTTCTTAGTAGTCTACTAACATGATTTGTACCAGTATGGTGATATAGCTACCAATAAAGTTAGCACAATCACACATTCCATTTACAGAAATATAGCAAGCAGATATCACCATGATGCTAGTAAACCAAATTTTTCTATAACAGTAACTGCACTCCATATGGAGAATGGGGTTTCATTTTGTGAGCCATGTATTAAGAAAGACACTGAAAAAGTGGAAGACATTAAGAGGACATCCAGGATGGATAGGATCTTCCTACTATGAATTTTTGAGGGAATTAGGAAGTGTTAACTTGGAAGGGAGAGAATGCTGATGGGGCGCTATAAATTTGTCATCTTCAAATATAGCAAAGAGTGCCTTATGGAAATTGGATGAGACTATTCTTTATGCTTATAGAAGATTGAAACATAGTATTCAAAGTTGCAGAAAAACAGATTTCAGTTCGATATATTGCACTACTTATGTTTATATAGTGCCTTAAGCTTTGCAAAGAATCACACATTATATGATTTGCATCTCCCCTCAAACTTATGAAGTAGATATTACTATTATCCTTATATTAATAATAAATAAATTGAGCAATAAAGAAGTGGAAATAACTTACCCAGGTTCACACAGGGAGTGTCAGAAGCAGAATTTGAACATAGGTCTTCCTGACTGCCTCTAGTGCTTTGATTGCTAAATTATCCTGCTTTGATAGAAGGATTTTCCAAAAAATTGAGTTTCAATTATATTTCTTTGTGAGGTAATGTGTCATTCATAAAATTAAGTAGATTATGAATAGCCATTTTTGAGGTTTATTTAAAAATGATTTTGCTCTGGGTTAGAAGTTGAAAAAGATAAACTCACCACATCATTTCTAGCTACAAGAGTCTAGGGTTCTGTTCTTAGTCTTCTTTATTTAACTCAAAACAGTCATCCCTGTGCTCATCACAAAGGAGAATCACATATTTTAAATTGACTTTGAAATTAGAGTAAGTTTAAGTATAAAAAAATGGGATTGAAAAAATGGTACAATTTAAAATTTCAAAAATTATTTATGGAAACGCAAATGCAGTGTTATAATCAAAGTCACCTGTGATTACATTGTTAAACTAATGTATATGAAGAGACATTCCATTTTTAATACTAAAAAATTAAATACATGCAAACTGATAGGTACATTCATATTGAAAACTTCAGGAGAATTTCAAGCATTAAGCATGATGTTGGTAATGGAAGAATATATTTTGGAGGAATACAAAAAAGATTATTAAAACTGGATGGAATCAAATAACTGAGGTACACATTTTTCCACTGCACCTTAATAATTAATAGTAGTCAGCATTTATATAGCATTGTGAAGTATGCAAAATGTTTTAAATCTAATTTCTTATTTATTCTTCAAAAAACTTTGGGAAGTAGGTGGTGTTATGATGGCCATTTTATAGATGAGGAAACTATTACAGATTGTTTACTTTTTTTTTTACAATGATCAAAATTCTTTAATTTTTCAATTAAATTTATTTTTTTATTTAATTTTTCTCAATTACATGTAAAGAGATTTTTTTGAGTTCCAAATTTTTCTTTCCCCTCTCTTCCATCCCTCCTCACAAAGCCAGTAAGCAATTTGATACATATAATACATTACAATCCTGTTAAAATATTTTCACATTAATCAGAATGAAAGGAAAAGACAAGAAAAAATAAAGAAGAAAAACAAAAAAGCAACAAGAAAAGTGAAAGTAGTATGCCTTAGTCTACATTCAGACTCCATAGTTCTTTTGCTGAATGCGGAAAGCATTTTCCACCATAAACCTTTTGACATTGTGTTACATCATTGCATTGCTGAGAAGAGGGAAGTCCATCGCAGTTGATTGTCACAAAATGTTGTTGATACTGTGTACAATGTTCTCTTGGTTCTGCTCATTTCACTCAGTATTAATTCATATAAGTCTTTCCAGGTTTTCTGAAATCCATCTGCTTATAATTTTTTAAATTATTTCTTTTTCTTTTTTTTGTTGAGGGGGTTATTTATTTAGAATTTGCCCCAAGTTACATGTAAAAAATATATTTTTAACATTGATGTTTCTTTCTGAGGCAATTGGGGTTAAGTGACTTGCCCAGGGTCACACATCTGGTAAGTGTCAAGTGTCTGAGACCAAATTTGAACTCAGGTCCTCCTGACTCCAGGGCCAGTGCTCTATGCACTGCGCCACCTAGCTGCCCCATAACATTGATTTTTTGTTGTTGTTGGGGCAATGGGGGTTAAGTGACTTGCCCAACGTCACACAGCTAATAAGTGTCAAGTGTCTGAGGCTTGATTTGAACTCAGGTACTCCTGAATCCAGGGCCCATGCTTTATCTACTCCACCACCTAGCTGCCTCGCAACATTGATTTTTAAAACACTGAGTTCCAAATTTTCTTCCTCCTTCCTTCCCCACCTAAGAAATCAAGAAATTCAATATAAATTATACATGTGCAGTCGTGCAAAACATCTCCACATTAGTCAAGTTGTGAAAGAAAACAGATAAAAAATACTGTTAGAAAGAGGATCTAACAAAAAAATTATGCTTCAATCTGTATTCAGATACCATTAGTTTTTTTCTCTGTAGATAGATTGCATTTCTCATAAGTCTTTCTCATAGCATCCTACTCATCATTTATTTCACAGTTACTATTACTAACTGGATTGCCCTCCATCCTATTTCCTCCCCTTAATATTTGCTCTATTTTCTGTCTTCTCTCACCCCATCCCTCCTCAAAAGTGTTTTGCTTTTTACTGCCCCCTCCTCTGATCTACCCTTACTTCCTTAACCTCCACCCCCTTATCTGCTTCTCCTCCCACTTTCCCCCAGGGCAAGATATATCGCTATACACATTTGAATGTGTATGTTATTCCCACTTTCAGCCAATTCTGATGAGAGTAAGGCTCACTCATTCTCCCACTCTTTCCCCATCTTCCCCTCTACTCCATAAGCTTTTTCTTGTGTTAGTTACTTTACCTCACTTCACCTCTCCCTGTTCCTTTCTTCTAGTGCATTTCTCTTTCCCCTTAACTTTATTTTAAAGAAGTTATTATTGGTGGGTGGCTAGGTGGTACAGTGGATAAAGCACTGGCCCTGGATTCAGGAGTACCTGAGTTCAAATCTGGCCTCAGACACTTGAAAAGTACTAGCTGTGTGACCCTGGGAAAGTCACATAACTCCCATTGCCCCACAAAAAAAAAAAACTCAAAAAACCAAACCAAAACAAAAAGATGTTATCATTGATCGGCTAGGAGATACAGTGGACAAAGCACCAGCCCTGGACCCAGGAGAACCCGAGCTCAAATCTGGTTTCAGACATAAGCCATTCCACCCTGCTGGCACCACAAAGAAAAGAATAAACAAAAATAAACGCTTTACAGATATCATTCCTTCATATTCAATTCTTAGCAGTGTGCTCTAAGTATATTCCTTTCAACTACCCTAATACTGAGAAAGTTCTTATTAGTTACAAGTATCATCTTCTCATGTGGGAATGTAAGCAGTTTAACCTTTTACCATCCTTTATGATTTCTTTTTCCTGTTTATCTTTTTATGCTTTTCTAGGGTCTTTTATTTGAAAGAGAAATTTTCTATCATTTCAGGTCTTTTCATCAGAAATAAATGAAAGTCCTTTTTTCATTGTATTCCCATTTTTTCCCTTGAAAGATTATGAATAGTTTTTCTGGGTAGGTGATGCTTGCTTGTAATCCCAGTTTCCTTTACCTCTGGAATATCATATTCCATTCCCTCTAGTCATTTAATGTAAAAGCTGCTAGGTCTTGGGTTATCTTGACTGTAGATCTGCAGTACTTGAATTGTTTATTTTTAGCTACTTGCAATATTTTCCCCTTAACCTGGGAGCTCTGGAATTTGTCTATAATATTCCTGGAAGTTTTCATATTGGGATCTCTTTCAGGAGGTGATCCATGGATTCATTTAATTTCTATTTTACCTTCTTCTAGAATATCAGGGCAATTTTAAGTGATAATTTCTTGGAAGATGATGTCTAAGCTTGTTTTTGGTCATGGTTTTCAGGTAGACTAATAATTTTCAAATTATCTCTCCTGTATCTATTTTACAGGTCAGCTGTTTTTCCAAGAAGATATTTCATATTGCCTTCTATTTTTTTTATTCTTTTGGATTTGATTTATTGTGTCTTCATTTCTCATAAAGTCATTAGCTTCTATTTGCTCTATTCTAAGTCTTTAGCAATGATTTTCTTCAGAGAGCTTTTGTACCTCCCTTTCCATTTTGCCAATTTGGCTTTTCATGCTGTTGACTTCTTTTTTTCATGATCCTCCTGCATCACTTACATTTCTCTTTCCATTTTTTCCTCCACCTCTCTTGATTTTCCCTCTACCTCTCTTACTTTATCTTCAAAGTCATTTTTTATTGCTTCCATGACGTGAGACAAATTCATATTTTTCTTGGAAGTTTTGGATGTAGAAGCTTTGACTTTTTTATTATCTTCTTCTGAGCATATATTTTGATCTACCTTGTCACCAAAGAAACTTTTGATGGTCCACTGCTTTTTTTTTCCCTGCTCATCTTGCCCACCTATTTCTTGGTTTTTAACTTCTTCTTAAAGTGGAGCATTGCTTCCGGGACATAGTGTCCCAAGTTTCAGGACTCCCCAGGTGGTATAATTTCAGGATGTAAAGAATTAATTGTTATTCGAGGTTTTTATGCCTCAGTGAGCACTGGCCTGGGACTCCACAAACCACACGGTGATCCACTCACTGGTTGTAGCTGTTGCCAGGGCTCTGGCACCTCACGTCATCACCACTCACCAACGCCTACATGGTTCTCACAAAATTACAATGATTGGAAGCCTAGCGAGGGCAGTCATGTGACTGTCAGAGCGGCCATCCCATTGGCTGGGACTGTGTGGGGGTGTTTCTAGGTTTGGTGGGAGGAGAATTGGGCATTCTAGGTGGAAGCTGGAAAGTGACAGGCATTCTGCTGTATATTTTCAGCTGATTCCTGGGCGGTGGTATTTTTTCAGGTATTATAATTTCCCTTTCCCCATTTTATTTCCTTTCCCTTGATCTTACTGATCCTGTTTGTGTGTTGTATTTTTAAGTATGTTTTTGTTAAAATAAATCTTGTTCTATTTTGAGGGAGGCTGCCGGTCTCCTTCCTTGCCCCAATATTGCAGTGAGCCACTTAGCTAGCACTCCCCAATTAAAAATTGGTGCCCACAAGGAGATCCTCATTCTCAGACCACTTGGCTTGTAACCGCATGCCTGCTTGTTCTTTAATCTGGAAGTAGAAATCTAATTGAAATCCGATTCTCTATGGTCTACAACCTTAGTGTGCCTGTGCCTATCCCCCATTTAGTCTCTGCCACTCAAGTCCAATTCCTGGGCAATGTGCTCTGCCTCTGCTCCCTCAGAGACCCCCCACTATCCCCCCCCCCCCAGGCAACTGCTGGTTCCCTTCATCAGTCCATGAACTGAGATTCAGATGAAGCCGCAGATGCTAAAGATTCTGAGGCTCTGGAAGCATGGCCTGCCTGGGGCTGGATCCATGCCATGCTGAGTTCCTCTTTCACCCTGGTAAAACAGACCCCTCTTGTAGAACTTCTAAGCAATCTTTGACTGGAAAACGATCTCACTCTGTTCTTTTGTGGGTTCTGCTGCTCCAGGAGTTGTCTTATGGCATTTTTTGGAGGTATGTGGATGGATCTGTTGGGAGCTCTGAGAGTCACAGCCATTCATCCACCATCTTGGCTCTGCCCCCCCCCCACCCCCTTCCCCTTATCATTTCTTGCAGTGCAATAATGTTCCTTTGCATTCATATACAACTCATTCAGCCTTTTCCCAATTGTTAAGTATCCCCTCAATTTCCAATTCTTTGCTATCACAAAAAGAGCAGCTCAACATATTTTTATACATGTGGGTATTTTTCCCTTTTTTATGATATCTTTTGGATGTAGACTTAGTAGTGGTATTGCTGGTACAAAGGGCATGCACAGTTTTAAAGCCTTTTGGGCATGGTTCCAAATTGCTCTCCAGAATTGTTGGATCAGTTCACAGGTCCACCAATAGTTCTTTAGTGTTCCCATTTTCCCACATCTTCTTCAACATTTATCATTCTCCTTTTTTGTCATATTAGACAATTGGATAAGTGTTATCTGGCACCTCAGAGTAGTTTTAATTTGCATTTCTCTAATCTGTAATGATTGAGAACATATTTTCATATGGTGGCAGATAGTTTAAATTTCATCAGCTGAAAACTGACTTCCTATACTTTGGCCATTTCTCAATTGCGGAATGACTTGTATTCTTTTAAAGTTGTTTCAGTTCTCTCTATATTTTGAATATGAGTCCTTTTTCTGAAACACTGTATATAAAAATTATTTCCCAGATTTTTTTTCCATCTAATCTTGGTTGAATTGGTATTGTTTGTCGATTTTTAAAATAAATTTAATGTAATTAAAATGATCCACCCTGAATTTCATAATGTTCTCTAGCTCATCATTGTTCATAAATTCTTCCCCTCTCCAAAGTTCTAACCAGTAAACTATTCCTTTCTTTTCTAATTTACCTATGGTATCACCTTGATGTCTAGATCTTATACCCATTTTGACTTTACTCTGGTGTATGGTGTAAGATGTTGGTCTATGCCTAGTTTCTTCCATATTATTTTCTAGTTTTCCCATCAGTTTTTGTCAAATGGTGAGTTCCTGTCCTAGAAGCTAGAGTCTTTGGGTTTATCAAACATGAGATTACTATATTCATTATTGCTCTGTTTTGTGTGCCTAACCTATTCCACTGATCCTCCTCTCTATTTCTTAGCCAGTATCAAATAGGTTTGGTTTTTTGTTTGTTTGTTTGATTTGATTTGATTTTTGTTTGTTTGTTTTTTGAAGGGCAATGTGGGTTAAGTGACTTGTCCAGGGACACACAGCTAGTGTCAAGTATCTGAGGCCATATTTGAACTCAGGTCTGCCTGGATCCAGGGCCTGTGCTTTATCCACTGTTTTTGTTTGTTTCTTTGTTTTGGTTAGTATCAAATAGTTTTGATGATTGCTACTTTATAATATAGTTTTAGATCTGGTACAGCTAGGCTGCCTTCCTTCGCATTATTTTCTTTAATTTCCTTGATATTCTTGATCGTTTGTTCTTCCATATGAATTTTGTTTTAAAACTAAGTAAATTAATTTGGGTAGAATCATCATTTTATTATATTAGCATGGCCTACTCATGTGCAATTTATATTTTTCCATTTGTTTACATCTGATTTTATTTGTGTGAAACGTGTTTTTTAATTATGTTCATATACTTCCTGGGTTTTTATGGCAGGTAGACTCCCAAGTATTTTATATTGTCTACATTTATTTATTTATTTTCAATGGGATTTCTCTTTCTATCTCTTGCTGCTGGACTTGATTGATCATATATAGAAACACTGATTTATGATGGTTTATTTTATATCCTGCAACATTGCTAAAGTTGTTAATTACTTCAAGTAGGTTTTTTTTTAGTTGATTTTTTAGGATTCTCTAAGTATACCATCATATTATCATTAAAGAATAATAGTTTTGTGTTTTTCCTTGCATATTCTAATTCCTTCAATTTCTTTTTCTTCTCTTATTGCTAAGGTTAACATTTCTTGTACAATATTGAATAGTAGTTGTAATAATGGGCATCCTTTTCCACCTCTGATCTTATTTGTAATGCCTCCAACTTATGATGGTTTAAGAGAGATACTGTTGGGGCAGCTAGGTGGTACAGTGGATAAAGCACCAGCCCTGAATTCAGGAGTACCTGAGTTCACATCTGGCCTCAGACACTTGACATTTACTAGCTGTGTGACGTTGGGCAAGTCACTTTACCCCTCATTGCCTTGCAAAAAACAAACGAAAAAACAAACAAAAAAAGAGAGATACTCTTTATCATCTTAAGGAAAATTTCATTTAATCCTATGTTATCTAGTGTTTTGTTTTGTTTTGTTTTCCTTTTTTCTTTTTTTTGAGGGGCAATGAGGGTTAAGTGACTTTCCCTGGGTCACAAAGCTAGTAAGTGTCAAGTATGTGAGGCAAGATTTGAACTCAGGTCCTCCTGAATCCAGGACTGGTGCTTTATCCACTGCATCACCTAACTGCCCCTCTAGTGTTTTTTTACTGAGAATGTGTGATGTATTTTGTCAAAGGCTTTCTCTCTATCTATTGAGATAAACCTATGATATTGTTTAGTTTTGTTACTGATGTGGTCAATTACGTTGATAATTTTCCTGATATTGTATTAGCTCTGCATTTCTAGTATAAATCCCGCCTGGTCACAGGATATTGTTTAGTCTATTTAGAATTTATATATATATATATATATATATATATATATATATATATCACATAAACTATAAATTTTATATACATATATACATTGTGTATATATGAGTTATTTAGGTCTTATTGATATAGCAATTATATTTAAACAATTCTGTCATATATATTATTATTATAAATTGATATGTATATGTTATTTATAAAACACTTATTTACCTGTATAAAAAAAGAAAACTGCCTGTTTACTAAATTAAAACAAAAAGAAAGAAGGATTTAAAATACTATGTTATATGTACTAGAAAATATCTAGGTATATATAAATGTAAAAATGTAGAAAATAAACATTACGTAAGTAATATATGTGTGCATATGTATAGTATATCTATGGTTGATATGTGTATAACATTTAATTATATGTCAAAAATAAAATTTTTTAAATGTTAAAAAAAGTATTTTCCTCAATCATCATTAGGGAGATTGGTCTATTTTTCTTTCTCTGTTTTTGTTCTTCCTGGTTTAGGTAGCAACACACTATTTGTCTCATAGAAGGAATTTGGTAGGAATACTTCTTCATGTATTTTTCCAAATAGTTTGTATACTGTTGGAATTAATTTTTCTTCAAATATTTGGTAGAATTAATTTTAAACCCATCTGGCCTGTAATTTGTTTCTTAGGGAGTTCATTGATGGCTTCTTCAATTTCTTTTTTTCTTAAATGGACTTACTTAAGCAATTTATTTTGTCTCCTATAAATCTGGGCAATTTATATTTTTGTAAATATTCATCCATTGCATTTAAATTGTCAAGTATATTACCATATAGTTTGGCAAATTAGCTGCTAATTATTTCTTTAATTTCCTGTTCATTAGTGGTGAGTTTTACCCTTTTCATTTTTGATGCTGTTAATTTGATTTTCTTCTTCCTTTTTTTTTTCAAATTAAATAAAGCTTTATCTATTTTATTACTTTTTAATAGAACTAACTCTTAGGTTTTTTTTTGTTTTTCTGTATTTTTTTCCTTTGAATTAATAAAGTTTTTTTTTCTGTTACATGTAAAGATAGTTCTCAACTTTTGTTTATACAAGCTTTAAAATTTCAGATTTTTCTCCCTCCCTCCCCTCCCTCCCCCCCTCCCCTAGACAGCAGGTAATCTGACATAGGTTGTATATATATATATATTTATATATTATATATTTATATATTATATATAAATATTATATATTTATATATATAAACATAATAACATTAATCCTATTTCTGCATTAGTCATGTTATAAGAGAAAAAATCAGAGCACTGACGAAAAACTTCAAAATAGAAAAAAAACAACAGCACCAAAACCAAAAGAAATAGTATGGTTCATTCAGCATCTATACTCAACAGTTCTTTCTTTTCTCTTGGATTTGGAAATCCTCTTCTATCATGAGTTCCCTGGAACTCTTCTGTACCATTGCATTGGTGAGAAGAATATAGTCCATCACAGTAGATCAACACTCAATGCTGATGATACTGTGTACAACGTTCTTCTGGTTCTGCTCATCTCACTCATAATCAACCCACCCAAGACCCTCCAGGTTTCTCTGAACTCCTCCTGCTCATCATTTCTTACAGCACAACAGTATTCCATTGTATTCATATACCACAACTTGTCCAGCCATTCCCCAATTGATGGGCACCCCCTCAACTTCCAATTCCTTGCTACCACATAAAGAACAGCTATAAATATTTTTGTACATGTGGGTCCCTTTCCCCTTTCCATGATTTCTTTGGGATAAAGACCCAAAAGTGGTATTGCTGGGTCAAAGGGTATGCACAGCTTTATCGCCCTTTGGGCATTATTCCAAATTGCCCTCCAGAATGGTTGGATCAGTTCACAGCTCCACCAATAATGCATTAGTGTTCCAATTTTCCCATAGCTTCTCCATTATTTATTATTTTACTTTTTTGTAATTTTAGCCAATCTGATAGGTGTCAGGTGGTACATCAGAGTTGTTTTTATTTGCATCTCTCTAATCATTAGAGATTTAGAGCATTTTTTCATATGGGAATAGATAGCTTTGGTTTCTTCATCAGAAAACTGCCTGTTCATATCCTTTGATCATTTCTCAATTGGGGAATTACCTGGATTCTTATAAATTTGATTTAGTTCCCTATATATTTTAGAGATGAGGCCTTTATTAGAAGTACTGGCCACAAAAATTGTTTCCCAGCTTTCTGCCTCCCTTCTAATTTTGGATGCATTGCTTGTGTTTGTATAAAAATTTTTTAATTTAATGTAATCAAAATCATCCATTTTGCATTTTATAATATACTCTACCTCTTGTTTGGTCATAAACTGTTTTCCTTTCCAAAGATCTGATAGGTACACTATTCCTTTCTCTCCTAATTTACCTATAGTGTCACTTCTTATGTCTAAATCATGTATCCATTTTGACCTTATTTTAGTATAAGGTGTCAGATGTTGGTCAATGCCTAATTTCTGCCATACTATCTTCCAGTTTTCCCAGCAGTTTTTGTCAAATACTGAGTTCCTATCCCAGAAGCTGGAATCTTTGAGTTTATCAAACACTACATTACTAGTGTCATTTACTAGTGCATTTCCTGTGCCTAGCCTATTCCATTGATCTACCACTCTATTTTTTAGCCAGTACCAGATAGTTTTAATGACTGCCGCTTTATAGTAAAAGCTCCACTCACCCACCTTCCTGTGAATTTTTTTTCATTATTTCTCTGGATATTCTTGATTTTTTGTTTTTCCAGATGAATTTTGTTATTATTTTTTCTAGCTCTATAAAATAATTTTTAGTTAGTCTGATTGGCATGGCATTGAATCAGTAAATTAATTTAGGCAGTATTGTCATTTTTACTATATTAGCTCTGCCTATCCATGAGCAATTGATATCACTCCAATTATTTAGATCTGATTTGATTTGTGTGAAGAGTGTTTGCTAGTTGTGTTCATAGAGTTCCTGGGTTTGTCTTGTAGACTCCCAAGAATTTTATATTATCTACCGTTACTTTAAATGGAATTTCTCTTTCTATCTCTTGCTGCTGGACTTTGTTGGTCATGTATAGAAATGCTGATGATTTATGTGGATTTATTTTATATCCTGCTACTTTGCTAAAGTTGTTAATTGTTTCAAGTAATTTTTGAGTTGATTCTCGAGGATTCTTTAAGTATACCATCATATCATCTGCAAAGATTGATAGTTTTGTTTCCTCCTTGCCTATTCTAATTTCTTTAATTCCTTTCTCTTCTCTGATTGCTAAAGCTAACATTTCTAGAACAATATTAAATAATAGGGGTGATAATGGACATCCCTATTTCACCCCTGATCTTATTGGGAAGACTTCTAATTTATCTCCATTGCATATAATACTTGCTGATGGCTTTAGGTAGATACTGTTTATTATTCTAAGGAAAGCTCCACCTATTCCTAAACTCTCTAGTGTTTTTATTAGGAATGGGTGTTGTACTTTGTCAAAAGCTTTCTCTGCATCTATGGAGATAATCATATGATTTTGGTTGGTTTTCTTATTGATATGGTTGATTATGTTAATAGTGTTCCTAATGTTGAACCAGCCCTGCATTCCTGGTATAAATCCCACCTGGTCATAGCATATTATCCTGGTGATCACTTGCTGTAATCTCCTTGCTAATATTTTATTTAAGATTTTAGCATCAATATTCATTAGGGAGATTGGTCTATAATTTTCTTTCTCTGTTTTTGCTTTGCCTGGTTTTGGTATCACCACCATATTTGTGTCATAAAATGAATTTGGTAGAACTCCACCTATTTTTCCAAATAATTTGTATAATATTGGAATTAATTGTTCTTTAAATGCTTGGTAAAATTTACCCGTAAGCCCATCTGGCCCTGGGGATTTTTTCTTAGGGAGTTCATTAACGGCTTGTTCAATTTCTTTTTCTAATATGGGTTTATTTAAGGATTTTATTTCTTCTTCAGTTAACCTGGGCAATTTGTATTTTTGTAAATATTCATCCATTTCATTTAGATTGTCAAATTTATTGGCATACATTTGGGCAAAATAATTCCTAATTATTGATTTAATTTCCACTTCATTGGTGGTAACATCACCTTTTTTATTTTTTGATACTGGTAATTTGTTTTTCTTCTTTCTTTCTTTTAATCAAATTAACCAATATTTTATCTATTTTATTGTTTTTTTCATAAAACCAGCTCTTAGTTTTGTTGATTAATTCTATAGTTGTTGGGTTTTTTTTTGCTTTAAATCTTATTAATTTCTCCTTGGATTTTCAGGATCTCTAATTTAGTATCTAATTGGGGATTTCTAATTTGTTCTTTTTCTAGCTTTTTAAGTTGCATACCCAATTCATTAATCTCCTCTTTCTCTTTTTTATTCATGTAAGCATTTAGAGTTATAAATTTCCCCCTAAGCATTGCTTTGGCTGCATCCCATAGATTTTGGTATGTTGTCTCATTACTGTCATTCTCTTGGATATAGTTACTGATTGTTTCTATGATTTGTTGTTTGGCCCATTCATTCTTAAAATGAAATTATTTAATATGGTTCAATCAGCATCTATACTCCACAGTTGTTTCTTTCTTTTTTTTTCTTGGATTTGGAGATCCTCTTCCATCATGAGTTCCCTGGAACTCTTCTGTACCATTGCATTGGTGAGAAGAATATAGTCCATCACAGTAGGTCAACACTCAATGTTGATGATACTGTGTACAATGTTCTTCTGGTTCTGCTTATCTCACTCATCATCAGCTCACGTAAGACCCTCCAGGTTTCTCTGAACTCTTCCTGCTCATCATTTCTTACAGCACAATGGTATTCCATTGTATTCATATACCACAACTTGTCCAGCCATTCCCCAATTGATGGGCACCCCCTCAATTTCCAATTCCTTGCTACCACATAAAGAACAGCTATAAATATTTTTGTACATGTGGGTCCCTTTCCCCCTTCCATGATTTCTTTGGGCAAAAGACCTAAAAGTGGGATTGCTGGGTCAAAGGGTATGCACAGCTTTATAGCCCTTTGGGCATAATTCCAAATTCCTCTCCAGAATGGTTGGATCAGCTCACAGCTCCACCAACAATGCATTAGTGTTCCAATTTTTCCACAGCCTCTCCAACATTTATTATCTTCCTTTTTTGTCATTTTAGCCAATCTGATAGGTGTCAGGTGGTACCTCAGAGTTGTTTTAATTTGCATCTCTCTAATCATTAGAGATTTAGAGCATTTTTTCATATGGGAATAGATAGCTTTGGTTTCTTCATCAGAAAACTGCATGTTCATATCCTTTGACCATTTCTCAATTGGGGAATGACTTGGATTCTTATAAATTTGATTTAATTCCCTATATATTTTAGAGATGAGGCCTTTATCAGAAGCACTGGCCTCAAAAATGGTTTCCTAGCTTTCTGCCTCCCTTCCAATTTTGGATGCATTGCTTCTGTTTGTACAAAATTTTTTTAATTTAATATAATCATAATCATCCATTTTGCATTTTATAATATACTCTATCTCTTGTTTGGTCAAAAACTGTTTTCCTTTCCAAAGATCTGATAGGTACACTATTCCTTTCTCTCCTAATTTATCTATGGTATCACCTCTTATGTCTAAATCATGTATCCATTTTGACCTTATTTTAGTATAAGGTGTAAGATGTTGGTCTATGCCTAATTTCTGCCATACTGTCTTCCAGTTTTCCCAGCAGTTTTTGTCAAATACTGAGTTCCTATCCCAGAAGCTGGAGTCTTTGGGTTTATCAAACACTATATTACTAGTGTCATTTACTACTGCATTTCCTGAGCCTAGCCTATTCCATTGATCTACCACTCTATTTTTTAGCCAGTACCAGATAGTTTTGATGACTGCCGCTTTATAGTAAAGCTCCAGGTTTGGTACCGCTAACCCACCTTCCTGTGAATTTTTTTTTCATTATTTCTCTGGATATTCTTGATTTTTTGTTTTTCCAGATGAATTTTGTTATTATTTTTTCTAGTTGTATAAAATAATTTTTAGGTAGTCTGATTGGTATGGCACTGAATAAGTAAATTAATTTAGGCAGTATTGTCATTTTTACTATATTAGCTCTGCCTATCCATGAGCAATTGATATCATTCCAATTATTTAGATCTGATTTGATTTGTGTGAAGAGTGTTTGGTAGTTGTGTTCATAGAGTTCCTGGGTTTGTCTTGGCAAGTAGACTCCCAAGTATTTTATATTATCTACCGTTACTTTAAATGGAATTTCTCTTTCTATCTCTTGCTGCTGGACTTTGTTGTTCATGTATAGAAATGCTAATGATTTATGTGGATTTATTTTATATCCTGCTACTTTGCTAAAGTTGTTAATTGTTTCAAGTAATTTTTGATTTGATTCTCGAGGATTCCCTAAGTATACCATCATATCATCTGCAAAGAGTGATAGTTTTGTTTCCTCGCCTATTCTAATTCCTTTAATTCCTTTCTCTTCTCTGATTGCTAAAGCTAACATTTCTAGAACAATATTAAATAATAGGGGTGATAATGGACATCCCTGTTTCACCCCTGATCTTATTGAGAAGGCCTCTAATTTATCTCCATTGCATATAATACTTGCTGAAGGCTTTAGGTAGATACTGTTTATTATTCTAAGGAAAGCTCCTCCTATTCCTAAACTCTCTAGTGTTTTTATTAGGAATGGGTGCTGTACTTTGTCAAAAGCTTTCTCTGCATCTATTGAGATAATCATATGATTTTGGTTGGTTTTCTTATTGATATGGTTGATTATGTTAATAGTTTTCCTAACGTTGAACCAGCCCTGCATTCCTGATATAAATCCCACCTGGTCATAGTGTATTATCCTGGTGATCACTTGCTGTAATCTCCTTGCTAATATCTTATTTAAGATTTTAGCATCAATATTCATTAGGGAAATTGGTCTATAATTTTCTTTCTCTGTTTTTGCTTTGCCTGGTTTTGGTATCATCACCATATTTGTGTCATAAAATGAATTTGGTAGAACTCCTTCTTCACCTATTTTTCCAAATAATTTGTATAATATTGGAATTAATTGTTCTTTAAATGTTTGGTAAAATTCACCCGTAAACCCATCTGGCCCTGGGGATTTTTTCTTAGGGAGTTCATTAATAGCTTGTTCAATTTCTTTTTCTAATATGGGTTTATTTAAGGAATTTATTTCCTCTTCAGTTAACCTGGGCAGTTTGTATCTTTGTAAATATTCATCCATTTCATTTAGATTGTCAAATTTATTGGCATACAGTTGGGCAAAATAATTCCTAATTATTGATTTAATTTCCACTTCTTTGGTTGTAACATCACCCTTTTCATTTTTGATACTGGTAATTTGGTTTTCTGCTTTCTTTTTTTTAATCAAATTAACCAATATTTTATCTATTTTATTGGTTTTTTCATAAAACCAGCTCTTAGTTTTATTGATTAATTCTATAGTTTTTTTGCTTTAAATCTTATTAATTTCTCCTTGGATTTTCAGGATCTCTAATTTAGTATCTAATTGGGGATTTCTAATTTGTTCTCTTTCTAGCTTTTTAAGTTGCATGCCCAATTCATTAATCTCCTCTTTCTCTTTTTTATTCATGTAAGCATTTAGAGCTATAAATTTTCCCCTAAGCACTGCTTTGACTGCATCCCATAGATTTTGGTATGTTGTCTCATTATTGTCATTCTCTTGGATAAAGTTATTGATTGTTTCTATGATTTCTTGTTTGGCCCATTCATTCTTTAGAATGAAATTATTTAGTTTCCAATTGATTTTCATTCTACTTTTCCCTGGCTCTTTCTTACATGTAAATTTTATTGCATCATGATCTGAGAAGGATGCATTTACTATTTCTGCTGTTCTACATTTGACTCTGATGTTTTTGTGCCCTAATACATGGTCAATTTTTGAAAATGTGCCATGTACTGCTGAGAAAAAGGTATATTCCTTTCTATCCCCATTCAATTTTCTCCAGACATCTATCATGTCTAACTTTTCTAGTAATCTATTCACCTCTTTCACTTCTTTCTTATTTATTTTTTGGCTAGATTTATCTAATTCTGAGAGGGGGAGATTCAGATCCCCCACTAGTATAGTATTACTATCTATTTCCTCTTGTAACTCATTTAACTTCTCCTCTAAGAACTTGGATGCTATACCACTTGGCGCATACATATTTAATATTGATATTACTTCATTATCTATAGTACCTTTAAGTAAGTTGTAATTTCCTTCCTTATCTCTTTTAACGAGATCTATTTTTGCCTGCACTTTGTCTGAGTTAAGGATTGCTACCCCTGCCTTTTTTACTTTAGCTGAGGCATAATATATTCTGCTCCAGCCTTTTACCTTTACTCTGTGTGTATCTCTCTGCTTCAAATGTGTTTCTTGTAAACAGCATATTGTAGGGTTCTGGTTTTTAATCCACTCTGCAATTCGCTTCCGTTTTATAGCAGAGTTCATCCCATTCACATTCACAGTTATTATTACTGACTGTCTATTCCCCTCCATTCTATTTACCCCCTTTGTCCTTTTCCCCCCTTCTTTCACCCTATTCTTCCTCACTGATGTTTTACTTCTTACCCCTGCCTCCCCCGATCTGCCCTCCCTTTTTATCACCCCCTCTCTTTTCTTTACCCTTTTCTCCCTTGCTTTTGTCCTCCCTTCTATCACTCCCCCCTTTCCCTTCCCCTTTTGTTTCCCTAAAAATGAGTTAAGTTTCTTTATCCCAATGAACGAATATGTTATTCCCTCTTTGAGTCAAATCTAATGAGAATAGGGTTGAAACCATGTTCCCCCCTCCTTTCTTTCCCTCTATTGCAATAGGTTTTTTTCCACCTCTTCATATGATATAATTCATCCCATTCCACCTCCCCTTTCCTCTCCTCCCCATAGACTTGCTTTTTATCCCCTTAATTCTTTTGTATCATCACATCAAAGACAATTTATATTTATACCCTCGATATCAAGTCCTTCTCTCTGCCCAAATACATTTACAGTTCTTAAGAGTTATGAGTATTATCTTCCTGTGTAGGGATATAAACAGTTTAACCTAATAGGGTAACTTTTTTTTTTCCCCTCTGTTTACCTTTTTAAACTTCTCTTGAGTCTTGTATGTTGAGATCAAATTTTCTATTCAGTTCTGGTCTTTTCACCAGGAAAGATTGAAAGTCCCCAATGTCATTAAATGTCCATCTTTTCCCCTGAAAGAAAATGCACATTTTTGCTGGGTAATAGATTCTTGGTTGCAATCCAATCTCCTTTGCCTTCCGGAATATCATATTCCAAGCCTTGCGGTCCTTTAATGTTAAAGCTGCCAGGTCCTGAGCAATCCTGACTGTGGCTCCATGATATTTAAATTGCTTCTCTCTGGCTGCTTGGAGTATTTTCTCCTTCACCTGATAATTCTGGAATTTGGCTACAATATTCCTTGGAGTTTTCCTTTTGGGGTCTCTTTCAGGAGGTGATCGGTGGATTCTTTCAATGATGATTTTATCCTCTGATTCTATGATATCAGGGCAGTTCTCCTTAATAATTTCCTGGAATATGGTGTCTAGATTCTTTTTCTGGTCATGGCTTTCAGGCAGTCCAATGATTCTCAAATTGTCTCTCCTCGATCTGTTTTCCAGATCAGTTGTCTTTCCAATGAGGTATTTCACATTTTCTTCTATTTTTTCATTTTTTTTTATTCTGCTTGACTGATTCTTGGTGTCTCATGCATTCCTTATCTTCCAACTGTCCCACTTTAATTTTTAAGGCATTGTTTTCTTCAGTGAGATGATGCACCTTTTTTTCCATTTGGCCAAGTGAATTTTTTAAGGTATTGTTTTCTTCAGTGAGATTATGTAGCTTTTTTTCCATTTGGCCAAATGAATTTTTTAAGGCTTTGTTTTCTTCAGCTTCCTTTTCCAAGCTGCTGATTCTTTTTTCATAGTTTTTTTGTTTTGCTTTCATTTCTCTCCCCATTTTTTCTTCTATCTCTTGCAATTGATTTTTAAAATCCTTTTTGAGCTCTTCCAGGAAGGCATTTTGTTCTTGTGACCAATTCACCTTCCCTTGTAAGGCTTCAGATGTAGACAATTTGAGGCTATTGTCTTCATCCGAGTTTGTGTTGGCTTCTTCCCTATTGATACAGAAGCTCTCAATGGAGAGGGCTCTTTTTTGCTTCTTACTCATTATTGCAGCTTATTTATTTATTCTTTAAGTTGAGGTCTGCTCTGGGGGCACCAGGGTCCCTGTTTTGGGCTTCTTGTGCAGGTGTATAGGTGCTGTGTGACCGGGCTTTTACTCTGAGGCCTTTATGGTGTGTGGAGATGCCCCGCCCTGCACTTCCTGTCTGATTGTGCTTGGCCAGCCAGGCACCAGACCCTGGCGTCTGATCCCGCCGTTCGTGGCCCTCTTGGCCGGTGCAGGTAGGTTTTTCCACTGTCCTTCTTGGCCACCAGATTTTTGAACCAGGTTCCGGGAGCCTCAGTTGTTCGGCTGTGGCTCGCAGCTCCTGCTGACTTGCCCCGACCCCCTCGGCGCTGGGTTGCTGCTCTGCGCTGGGCCTCCCTTTTGCCTGAGTCAGACCGACCTTTTCCTGAAGTCTTCTAAATTATCTCTGGTTGGAGGACTGTGTCTCTCTGTCTCTTTGCAGGTTCTGTAGTTTCAGAATCCGTCCAGAGGCTTGATTTAATGTTCGTTTTGAGGGAACAGTAGGAGAGCTCAGGCAGCTTGCTGCTTCCTCTCCGCCATCTTGGAGCTCTTAGTTTTAATGATTAATTCTATAGTTCTTCCTTTCAATTTTATTCATCTCACCTTTAATTTTCAGAATTTCTAATTTGATGTTTAATTGGGATTTGTAATTTTTTCTTTTTCTAGCTTTTTTCATTGCATGCCCAATCCATTTATCTCTTTCTCTTTTATTCATATAGTCATTTAGAGATATAAAATTTCCCCTTAGAATTGCTTTGGCTGCATCGCACAAGGTTGTCTCATTGTTGTCATTGACTTGGATGAAGTTACTGATTGTTTCTATGATTTGTTGCTTGACCCACTCATTGTTTGTGATGAGATTCTTTAGTTTCCAATTTATTTTGGAATGGCCCCTTTGGCCATGGAAATAAATCTTACTGCATCATGATCTAAAAAGGATGTATTTACTAATTCTGCCTTCCTGCATCTGACTGTGATGTTTTTATGCCCCAATACATGGTCAATTTTCGTGTATCTTCCATGTATGACTAAGAAAAAGGTATATTCCTTTCTATCCCTGTTCATTTTTCTCCAGAGGTCTATCATAGCTAACTTTTCTACAATTCTACTTCTCTCCTTAACTTCTTTCTTATTAATTTTGATGTTAAATTTGTCAGATATTGAGATCCCCAAATAATTTAGTTTTGCTATCTATTTCTTCCCATAACTTACTTAACTTCTTTATGCTGTACCACTTGATGCACATATGTTTCATATTGATATTACTTCATTGTCTATGGTGCCTTTTATCAAGATGTAGTTTCATTCCCTCTGTCTTTTAATTAGATCGATTTTTGTTTTTGTTTTGTCTGAGATAAGGATTGCTTCCCCTGATGTTTTTTTCAGCTGAAGCATAATATATTCTGCTCCAGCCTTTTACCTTTACTCTGTGTATATCTTTCTGTTTCAAATGTGTTTCTTGTAAATGACATATTGTAGGATTCTGGTTTTTAATCCACTTTGCTATCTGCTTCTGCTTTATAATTGAGTTCTTCCCATTTATATTCAAATTATGATTACTAACTGTCTATATCCCTGCATTCTATTTTTCTCTTGTTTGTATTTTTCTCTTTTGTTTTCCCCTGTCTCTTCACACTAGTGTTTTGTTCCTGGCCACCTCAGTCTCCTCTTGCTTCTCTCTGCCCCACCTTCCTTTTGTTTTTTCTCCTTTCAACTCCAAGTTTTGCCCTCCCTTCTATCAACCCCACCTCCCTTTTTTCCTCTCCCCTTTCAATTACTCTTTTACTTTCCCTTCTATCAGCATCCCACCTTTTCTTTCCCCTTTCCCATTTTACTTCCCTATAGGATAAGATAGAATTCTATACCCAATTAAGTCTGCATGTTATTCCTTTTTGAGCCAAATTAGATGAGAACAAGGTCAAAACCATGCTCACCCCTCCCTTCTTCTATTTTAATAAATCTTTTGTGCCTCTTCATTGATGTGATTTACCCCATTCTTCCTTCCCTTTCCTCTTCTGCCAGTAAAATCCTTTTTGTTTCCCCTTAATTTTTTAATAACATCACATCAGAATCCACTTATACCCACACCTTCTGTCTGTGTGAACTCCTCTAACTGCCTTAATAAAGATACAGTTCTTAAGAGTTACAAGTATCTTCTTCCTATATTGAATAACATGATTCCCCCCACACTTTTTACCTTTTCCTGTGTCTCTTGAGTATTGTATTTATATACTGTATTTTCTGTCCAGTTCTGGACTTTTCATTAGGAAAGTTTTAAAGTCTCCTATTTCATTGAATATCCTTCTTTTCTCCTGAAAGATTATGCTCAATTTTGCTGGGTCATAGATTTTTGGTTGTAATCATAGTCCCTTTGTATTTCAGAATATCATATTCCAAGCCCTCTAATACTTTAATATGGAAGCTGGAACATCCTGTGTAATTCTGATTGTTGTTCTTTGATATTTAAATTGTTTCTTTTTGACTTCTTGCAGTATTTTCTCCTTTACTTAATAATTCAAAATCAGGTGTCCTGACTGCAAGTCTAGTGCTCTATTTACTATGCCACATAGTGGCTACCTGTATGACCATGTCAAGTTATTAATCTACTCTGGCCTTCATTTTTCTCATCTATAAAAATAATATGATTTGAACTATACTACTTCTAAATTTCTTTCCAAATATAAATTTATGATTATAAATGTATACATAAAGCATTGAAATTCATGCCAATGCTTTAAATAATGTAAACCATCCTATAATTCATTATTCTACCCTCATCTTTTGCACCAAAAACTGTATGAGAAAGAGCCAGCATTGGGCAAGTGTTTCTATTTATCAAAAATCATAGACTTTATACTGATGGCATATAATGATAGAGACTTTCCCTAGTATTTCATTTATATAGGGACTTTATTTATATAGGGATAAACTTTATACCTTTGTAGCTTTTTCACTTTCTTTTCAACATATTCTTAGAGAGTTGCCTAGGACAGGGATTCTTTTTTTTTTTCCTATTTGTGACCTCTTTTTGACTGATATATTTTTATGCAACCCTTTGTATACAGGTATTTATAATAAGTATACATAACTTTTTATTGTTGCCAATTTTTGTGATCTCCACATTCAGTTACATGACCCCATATATTTTTGTGACCCGCAATTTTAAAAGCATTGTCCTAGAGCTCCAAGAGGTAAAAGGACTTACTCCAAAATTCCTTAATCAATAAACAAATATTTAAGAAGCACTTTCTATGTTCCAGTCACTGTGCTAAACTCTCGGAATGCCAAAAAAATGTTTAAAACATAGCAGTATAGCCAGTATTTGAACCCTGGTTTTCCTATCTCTGAGGTCAACTTTTTTATCTAGAGTACCCTTGATTCTCTGCAAACCTTTAAACTATTTATACAAATTACAGTCAAAGGAACAGATGTTAGTATAGAAAAACAAAATTAGCAGACATATTTTGGACAGTTTTTACATATTCATGAATTACTTCCTTTTTATTTATAGATGAGTCAAAGAAGTGACTTCGGGAACACTACTGAATTTCAGTAAATGTCATATAAAGAATTTTACTATACATCCCATGTTACCTATTGCATGAAGTCTATCACTTAATGGCATTTACAATATATTCCATAGATTCCATTTATATGCATATACATATGCACGTACATATAGATATGCACATGCACACATACAGATACATATAAATTATATGTTATGTGTTATTATTGACTTTACAATGATCAAAATATATTTTTATCCTTGCAGCAATCCTGAGAGACAGATATTGTCATTGTTCTCATTTGAAAGAAGAAACTAAGACTCAGATGAGTTTAGAAATTTGTCAGTCATCAAATAGTGTCTTTAAAAAAAGAGTTAAGCCCCTGTCTTCCTTAATCTGAGCCCAACATTATTTTCACTATGTGTCACTAGCTCTATAGTGAGATACTGCTACTGCTGCTGCTACTACTACTGCTACTACTACTACTACTAGGATAGTGATAATAACAACTATTACCCATAGTAGAAGTAGTAGTAGTAGTTGTAGTAGTAGTAGTCATAGTAGTGGTAGTAGTAATAGTAGTAACATATAATAGTAGTAATAACAACTTATATTTATATAGTTCTTTGCAAGCTTTACATGTATTATCTCATTTAATTCTCATAAATACTGTGATGTAGGTGGTATTATTACCCTTATTCTACATATGAGGAAACTGAGAACAAGAGAATTTAGGTGACTTGCCCAGGGTCACATGGTGCATAATTATCTAAGGCAGGATTAAAATTTAGATCTTTCTGACTCCATACCCAGCAGTATTCCCAGAGCATCCCCTAGCTGCCTAGATGTCAAAATGAATAGAAATAATACATTCAAAGCACTTTGTAAAATCTAAAATTTTGACAATCTATTATTTGTAATAAAATGTTTTTTTTCCTTCATTTCCCATCCACAGTCACAAAAAAGGTGGCAGAACAATGGGAAGAAGACATTATTTTGTTGTTTTTGTTGTTGTTATTGTTGTTTTGTTTTTTTGTTTGGTTAGTTTGTTTAGTTTTTAGGGGGAGGGGCAATGAGGATTAAGTGACTTGCCCAGGGTCACACAGCTAGTAAGTGTCAAGTGTTTGAGACTGGATTTGGACTCAGGTCCTCCTAAATCCACTGTGCCACCTAGCTGAGCCCAGGAGACATTATTTTAATACTCTTTGACCTAACCAAAATATTTGAGTATGTGTTCAGAATTGGACCTTCTCAACACTTACCTCTAGCTCTGATTTTTTTTTAACTATGAAACAAATACAAATAAATAGTTAATCTTATTATTAAACTTTAATATGTTTTTCAACAACTTTTCATGTAGGAGGACTGCACAAGAAAAAATTCTTTATTAATAATACTTACAGTTCATAACAATCTGGGTTCACATTAAGCAGTCTCATGACCCAGCCCTTATCTGACACATTTTCCATCTCAAGAAATTGTGTTCAGAATTAAATAAAGTGAAGTCAGCTGAAATCAGGAAAAGAGAAAGTCAAAAGAAAATTTACCATTCTACCTTTAAATCATTTTCAGCACAAGATTTCCATGGTGTGATAGGTAAATTCATCTAAAATTGCTGATCTCCAGAATAAATATCCAGGAACTATAAAACTCACATATATAAAAATCATGTCTTTATTCTAAATTTTAAAGCTATGGTATGATGCATATATTTTCCCTCTTTAGAGGTGATTTTTAATGGGATGTAAATCTAGTGTTCTTAAGAATTCCTCCAAAGGCCAAGAGGCAACCCTAACCTAGATTCTCATCTCCCCTACCAAAAAATGTCTTTTGATAACTCTATATATGATTTTTAATACAGTTCCTGAAATCTTAAAGTAAAATCTGCTAAAAGGAAGTAACCACTGATCAAAATAAGTTATGTATTTAGTTTTTTATATTACCTGATAATCTCCTGAAAGAGTTTAATACTAGAAAATTTTTTTTTAATATCAAACTTACATACAAAGCCACAACTATGAAAAGCAATATGCTGTGGCTGTTAAGAAAACAAACAATTATGGGCAACAGTAGGGAATAAGATAACCCCCTACAGAAATAAATAGTTAAAAACTTGCCCTTTGAAAAGGGATTATTTATCTTTAGGTAAAGTTGGAACCATAATTTCATGCTTTTAAAGGACCAGGAAACCTACAGGATTTATCTCATTCTGATTTGGATGTAGCTCCAGGAGTACATAGTGCCATACAATTTTCAGTTTCAGTATATTATTTGTAGCTGTGATTCATTTTGCTTATCATAAGCACTTTGTTTTTTATATGCTATTTTAAATAAGTACTTTAAAAACACAACACTTTTGAAACTGCATAAATTCTTTTCATTTGAGGCTCGAGCTATGTGAGATTGTTTTTATCCCCATTTCATAGCTAAAGAAACTAAATGTTAGGGATCTTAAGTGACTTGTCCAGTATCAGATAGTAAATAGCTAAGGCAACCCCTGAAAAGACTTCCATTCCATGGCTACACCCAGAGGACATCTGAGAAAAGACTTTCAGAGACTTTAAATGAACAGTTTTGTTTTGTTGTTGTTGTTGTTGTTTTATTTTTCTCTTTCTGTTATAATATACACCATCTGTAACGTGTACTCTCTGCAGAGGCCCTCCCTTTGCAAGACCAATGTCAAAGCGTCAGTTCATGAGGACAAAAAATTGGCCCTCTGGACAAAACTTTCCTCTCTTTCTTTTCTATATAGTTATTAACATATTGTTAGTTAGCATAGGTTATTATATTATTTTTGACTGTTTCATCAAGGAAATGCCCCATTTCTTGAGGAAACAAAGGGGGGGACTGTAATAATTGGAATGATGCCACCTGCTGGAGACTTACTGTAGAAAAGCTCCACCATGAAAGGAAGGTCTTTGAGGGCAAGGCCATGCAGCTTCTCTTTGGCATCAGGAAGTGACGTTTGCTGGTGGGAGGAGGAAGGGGGAGCCGGGTGCTCTGTCTTGTGCTCTTTGCCTAAGGACACTGGTGGAGAAGGGGGCTAGAAATGCGCTCTCCCTTTAATAGATAGGAATCTAGGCCTTTTCTTCTCTCTTTTCCAAATTCTTTTTCTCCTTAATAAATGCTAAAAAACCTAACTCTTGCTAAAGCTTATAATTTATTGGTGACCACTCATTAGGTATTTTAGACAGAGTAGCTAGAATTTTAGCCCTTAACAGAAATAAGGTCTTTTTGACTCCAAATCCATTGTTTCATATGCTAAGAATAGAACCCATAATTTTTTGTATTATTTTAAATATAATTAACTCCCTTATAAAACTTTGTACTTATTTTTTTGTATTTAAAAATAGATACCCTGAGAAGGGGTCAACAGTTTTCACCGACTGGCAAAGGGTACATGTAAAGAAAAAAGAAAAAGAACCTCTCTTTTAAGCTAAACATCTCTATTCATCATTTTGTAATTCATTCTTATAATACTGGGTATACATTGCCCAATGTGTAATTATCTTGCCTCTATCTTGCCCTTCTACCAGGGCTAAATCTTAAACTGAATCAGCTCGAAGAACTAAACTAATCCTCTAGAAATGCAAAATCTGCAATGGTACCTGGATACAATTCTCATTTGTTAATATCTTTGCAAAATTTATCTTTACAAGATCTCTTTTTTTTTCTCTTCTGTTCCCCTTCCTAAGTTAGCACATGTAGCAATGCAATGAAACAACAAATACTTCTCTGTCAAAGTTGTCAAAAGTGGATACATGACACAGGTAGGACTACAAGTTAGGTTTCCTGATTTTATAGTCCAATGTACTTTCCAGCACACAATGATAAAATTATCACTCAATCCCATGTCAATGTATTACTAAAAGGACTTATAGATGACCTCCCTAATGAAGAGACAAATGACCTGAAAAATGAGTCTAGCACAGCATGTGTCTATATTATCTATTCCTTTCTATTTTCTGTGTCAGTACTTTTTTCTATTAGCATATATTACGATATTTGATACACATTGAATCTCTGTGCTACCTGTCATAAGTCCAATTTATAATAAATTAGTAAAGCCTGTCCCACATCTTTTCTGCTCTCTTCCTAATAAACAATGATTTTTCATTTTCATGAAGTTAGAAATGTTACTTCATAGCACCTTGGAAAATAGTCTGTAAGGTAATCCAATTTTCTTTATATTTTATTATTCCTTTTCATCCCAACCAACTTTTCATTAAAAATAGAAAGTAGTCTTTTCTCACTCAAATGAAATCTGGACTCCTCCATCATGTTCCCAGAAAAGTCTTTATTTGGGAACAGCACTTCAGTTTTGTAATTCAAATCTCAAAAGTGCCCTCAGTCCTCCTTCCCCTCTCTCTCTTTGGATAACCATTTCCAGAACCTCCATTTGAGTAAGGTGTACAGATCAGCCATTTTTTCATTCTCATAAGACTGCCCTCCACACTCTAGACTTCTCTATCATGCCTCAGAACCAATAAACTTCTGCTTTTACCTGTCTTTCTCCCCTTTTATTTGTTGTCTTGCTCCATAAAAATATAAGCACCTTAAAAAATATAAGCACCTTGAGTTAAAGAACTGTCTGGCACATAGTAAGCACTAAATAAATGCTTTATTGAAGAAAAAAAAAGATTACCTTGCCTAGATCTTATTCTTTCCTCCCTTATGTGGGACTTAGTACCTGGACTCCCTTACAAAAGATTATTTTAGGACATCAAGAAATGTGTTTCTAAATATATGGATTAACATTTCTCTTGCCTTGAAAATATGTCAGAGTGCTAACTCCAATGTAATTTTATTGTCCTTGATTTGCTACAGTTAGAAAGGAAAAAAAATAACATCAGATATATAAAAAGGCACAGTTAATTCTAATATTTGTTTCTGTTTCCACAACAACAAGCATAAGGTCACCTTTAAAACTGCACAGACTGAGTTTGAAAAATGATCTTTACTGGGGTTAGACTTTGGCGAATTCAGATAGCAAACTGATAGCTTCTTGTAAAGGTAATAAAGCAAAATACAGACAAAATTCAAAAGAATATATGCCTCACGAACAAAAAACTGGCCTTAGCCAAATTGATTAGTGGTTTTTTATTTGTAAATGTATATTTTCTCTAACTTTGAAATATATGTGTGTATGTGTGTATGTATACACACTTACATATGGACATACATATAGACACACACATCTACACATGCACATGCACTTACATACATACATATCTACAAATACACATTTATATTTTGCTAATATATACCCTCTTCTTTGTTACCATGCTCAGAAATCTTTAGTAAAAACAGCTTTGATTAGTGGGACCAGATTAATTCTGGATTATAGGATGTAAAAGAATTGAACTGCAGGAGAAATTTATCATTGAAGCCTAAGATTATACTTGCCCTGGAACTGAGAAGATACTGGAAGTAACTTGCTGGGATTTTGCTCAGCATTTAATTATTCAAAACTATAGGGAAGAAATGGTGGTTGTGGGGAATCTGCTTTAACCATTTTGAGTTATTTTTAGATTACTTTAAGGATTAAGGAATTAAAAATGTGTAATTTTATAGTTCATATTTCTTACTATACAACACTAGGCAAAACATTATGCCATTTACTTCAACTTCTTATTAATAGCTAATATCTATATCGTACTTTAAGGTTTTACAGTGTTTTTAAAATATCTTGTTTTATACTCATAACAACAATGGGAGATAGGTGCTAATATTGATCAACAATTTACAGGTAGAAACTGAGGCAGACAGAAGTTTAGTGATTTGAACAGTGACACAAAGCTAGAAAGTGTCTGAGGTAGGATTTGACCTTCCTGATTGCAGGTGTCTAACCACTGTGCAACCTAACTGCCCCTATTAACCTGTTAGGTTTAGGCCAGTGTTCTAAAATGTCAGGAACCTTTTCATCTGTTCCAATTAAGCTGGCAGATTTTTTTCCCCTCAATCTGAAATAACTGAACCATAGATGGATCAAGCCTGCTACCTTCTTAACACCATATTCTAACCAAACATAGGACATATTATGATGAAAAACAAAAATTTTGAAGAGTGTTTCCATCTACCAGTCAATATCCTCTCTAGAATAGGAATGTTTCCAGTTGCTGGTTGGCTCGGTGAAATATCACATGACTCCCTGTCAAAGTTCATTTACCAATCACATGCAGTTTATCTTCTGCTAAGCATTGCAGAAGTGGTCTCGGAAGAGTGTGCTTTAACATCAAAGGTAGAGCAAAATAAAAATTAGTGGTCCCCAAAATTCAGAAGAGAAATACACCAGAAATTACAACTTGATTTATCAGCACTAAGGTGATCATGAATCGTCATGGGTCCTAACCAATGGAAAATTACTGCTTGCAGCCATTGAAGATTTCTTGATACCTAATAGTCTTTTCTCATTAATTTTTTAAAAGTTTTTCTTCTTTTTCTTCTCCTCCTCCTCCTCCTCCTTCTTCTTCTTCTTCTTCTTCTTCTTCTCCTTCTTCTTCTTCTTCTTCCTCTTCTTCCTCTTCTTCTTCTTCTTCTTCTTCTTCTTCTTCTTCTTCTTCTTCTTCTTCTTCTTCTTCTTCTTCTTCTTCTGGCTTTTCTTTCTGTCTGATTTTCAATGTACTAAAAATAGTATTTTGGCCTAAAAGAATTCATTCAGATACTAAAGGGGACTTGTTTGCTCCCAGATTCATTTAGAAAAGAAAATTACCATTAGTTCTCACTAATTTCTACTCTTTGGAGAGACAGAAGCAACTTCTGGTTAAATAAGTGAGAGAACTCTCTCTAAACTTTCATCCCCCCCCCCCATACTTTTGTCTTTTTCAAACTACAATATTGAATAAATTTAACTACAAATATCTCCAATGCATTTTTGGGTGTTACCTACATTACAACTCAAACCATGTTACTAGGACACTATCTTTTTTATGTTATTTATCAGAAGAACTTCATTGGTTTATGATTTTTTTAAATTTTTTCACAAGTGTGAAAGAAATTAGTCTTCATTAAGTGGTATTATGTGAAAGTTTTCCATTTTCTTCATAAATTACTTATTTATATGTACTTATGCACTCTGAGTAAATCTGTAACACTTAAATGCCCAAATAAAACATCTATTTTCTTATTTAATAGTTAGTTTGTTCTAAATATACTTTTTTTTGGGGGGGGGTGAGGCAATTGGGGTTAAATGACTTGCCCAGGGTCACACAGCTAGTAAGTGCCAAGTGTCTGAGGTCAGATTTGAACTCAGGTCCTCCTGAATCCAGGGCTGGTGGTCTGTCCACTACGCCACCTAGCTGCCCCCCTCCCCATTCTAAATATTCTTATACATTGTACCATGTGGATAGTGTGATGTAGTGAAAAAGGAATTAGATTTGGAGTTTAAAGACCTGAGTTCAAATCCCTGTTCTTTACCAACTGTTTGACAAGGGCCAACTCATTTAACCTATCTGAATCCCAATTAAGTCCACTCTAAAATGAGATGGTTGAATTAAATGATCTTGTTTATCCCTTCTGGATCTAAATCCATAATCAAAATTATTTACTATTTGTTATTATTTTTCTAAAGGCAACTGCTGTATAGTAAATAAATTTTAATATTAATGATAACAATAATAATAATAGCAGCAATGATAACAATTAGCATTTGTATATCATTTTATAACAATATTTCCAAATATTATCTCATATGATCATTCCCCAAACTCTGGCAAGTAAATGTCATTATTATGCCCATTTTACAGATAAGAAAACTGAGATAAACAGAAGTGGAGTGATTTTTTTCCCAGGATAAATAGCTATTAGAAGATACAATAGTTACCTAGGAGGCAGAAAGATCTGAATTTTAGCATATTAGGTTTAGCTCTGTAACCCCAGGAGAAATTGCCCAACCTCTTGTTGGTCTAGGCAACATCTTCTACATGAAGCCTTTCTGATTCCCAAATCACAAGTGCTTATCACCCATAAAAACACACTGTGTTCCTGTGTTTATCTATCTATAGCAAGGTTTTGTTTTGTTGTGTTTCTAAAAGATAGGGTTTTTATGGCAGGTAGTTGTTTAGAATAATTGGAAGACAACATTTAATTTAATTTTGTCAGAGCTAAATTCTTCGTGCAATTCTAGGGTCAGATCATTGCCTATCTATAATTCTTGCACAAGATATATGACTTGATGTACTAGTTCAATGGGTTGAGAATCTCCCTATATTTATGTGTGTGTTTATTTTTTTTCCTCTTTGAAGACTGCTAGACTGTTTCTTTTTTATTTAATGGATATCATTGAGAAAGAAAGAACAAAAGAAAGAAAGAAAGAGAAAGAAATTGTAGGAAAACAAGAAAATAAATTTATTTCTACAAAAGTCTTTGGTACACCCAAAGGGTGCGACATCAAACATCAATATGTTTTTATCAATGGAAAAGATATTAAATAAAATACATCTTCATCTGCTTTCTTACTACACAATAAGAAAATTAAGATCTCTTTTTCATCTACCATAACTGAAATCTCTAATACAGATTATTTCTTCTACTGGACGGTGAGATCCTTGATAGAGGGAATTACCTATTTATGCCCCCTACGTAGGTAGATGCTAATAAGTTAAAGGGGATTTAAGCCTTGTCATTAAAGCACCAGCTTAACAAAAACAAGCAAACAAACAAAAACAAACAAAAAGAATGGAGATGATATCTTGGATACAATCTCTGTTAGGAAATTAATTTTATTTTGACTACTGAGAAGAGGTTCATCATAACACAGGATCCTTTCTTCTGCATCTCAAAGATAATACTTTCCCACATTCTGTCCACTTTCTTGTACCTCTTAACTTTTTTTAAAGTAATAAACATTTTTATTTATACTTTTGAGTTTCAATATTTATCCCTCCTCTCCCTCTCTCCCTCCCTCCCTGAGGTGGTAAGTCATCAGATACAGATTATATATGCACAATTATGCAAAACATTACCATATTGGGAATTTTGTACAAGAAAACTTGAATAAAAGAAACAAATGAAAGAAAATGAAAATACCTCTTAACTTTTGATCTTGAGCTCATCTTCTCCTTTCTTTGCTAATATTTTTCCTTCCTTCCTTCCTTCCTTCCTTCCTTCCTTCCTTCCTTCCTTCCTTCCTTCCTTCCTTCCTTCCTTCCTTCCTTCCTTCCTTTCTTCCTTCCTTCCTTCCTTCTTTCCTTCCTTCCTTCTTTCCTTCCCTCTTTCCTTCCTTCCTTTCTTCATTCCTTCCTTCCTACCTTTCTTTCTTTATTTTCCTACTTCCTACTTTCTTTGTTTCCTTCAGATAGGCAGGGACAGAAGAGCATTTGGTAGTGGGTGCCATTGATATGATGATTACGGAGGAGGAAGATATTGCTATAAATACAGATAGAACAAAAGAGGTAATTGCAGCGAGGATAATTTTTAGGTGTGGAGACAAAGGTCCAGCCCAGAGGCCCAAAATGAATCTAAAGCAGAAACACACCAAGGAGCAAAAGTGAGAAATCCCTAGTTAATCAAATATCAACAGGGAAGACCACTCTCAGTCTCCAACTTCTGAGCCTTCTAAATCAGATCAGCTTCCCTTAAAGGTGATGCCTGTACCCCTGCCAAAGGAAATAAAAACTTAAGTAAAATGCAGATCCAATCTTTGTGCCTGATCTCAGAGTTCAGACTCTTTGGAGCAGGAATCTGCCACTAGTGGTTGGAAGAAAGATAACATCCCACCAGTCCAAGGAAATATGAACTAATATTTCAAGGAAAGCAGATGAGAATAAAGTAGAGGGGGTGAGTGTGCTGAAAGGCCAAAGTGGGAACTCCAACTATGTTCCAATGGATGGAGGAAGCAAAGAACATTGGAAACAGTTTGATAGGAAAGATGATAGAAAAGATCAACACTCAACACCTGCATCTTAGCAAAAGAAACTTGAAGAAAATCCTGCCTTTAAATTCAGTTGGCCAAGGAAGTGAACAGCTCTCTATGTTGAATAAGGAATCAGCCTCCACATCTTGTGCTTTCTCCCCACCTCTTGACAACCTGCAACATTCAAGAACAAATCAGACCTCTATCCTAACAAGACAAAATAAAGCTTCCTATCTCTTGGGGAAACAATAATTCTATACTTTTCTTACTTTTGATTTTATTAATCTCTCCTTTGATATTTTTTAGACTTTCTAATTTGGTATTTAATTGGGTAGTTTTAATTTTTTCTTTTTCTAGCTGTTTTAGTTGCATATGCAATACATTGATCTCCTCCTAGTCTATTTTATTCATGTAGGCATTTAGAGATAGAAAATTTTCTCACAAAACTGTTTTGGCTGCATTCCATAAGTATTGGTATGTTGTCTCATTATTTTCATTCTCTTTAATGAAATTATTGATTATTTCTATGATATGTTGTTTAACCCACTCATTCATTTTTAAGGAATTGTTTTCCTCAATTAATCTTTCCAATTCTTTCCCCAAGATATTGACTCTCTCTTGCATAACTCTTGTTCCACAATTTGTCTTTTCCTTCTCTTATTTTATTTATAAAATCCCTTTTGAGTTCTTCCATGAAAGATTTTTTGTCTTGAGACCAATTCATCTTCCCCTTTGAGGCTTCATGTGTAGGCATTTTGAAAGTGTTTTCCTCTTCTGAGTTTGTGTTTGTCTTCCCTGTCACTATAGCAGCTTTCTATGGTGAGGGTTCTTTTCTGTTTCTTATTTATATTTTTAGCCTATTTCATGCTTTTCAAAGTTGAGTTCTGCTCCTGGGGCACATGGTGTATGTGTGGAGGGAGCACTGTTCCATCCCTTCACAGAGCTCATTGTTAAAAACTTACCAGCATGTATACTGGTTTTAGTATCAGTGGATTCTAGTCCTCTAGAAAGGAAAATGAGTTAGCTTCTCTCTTAATCTCTCTTGTTCTTTATATTCCCATCCTGGAATGCTAGGGAAAATTGCTTAAAGTCTCAGTTTATTTATGTCTAGGGTTTTTCCTAAAAGGAGAGATTAGAAAGGTATTTAATTTATGATGTAAATCAGTCATGGAAAGGCAATTTATTTGCTTCACACAAAAGAAATATTGAACACAAGATCCATAAGAGCATATGGACAGGAACTAAAAATAAGCCAAGATCATTAATATAAGGAAATTGAAGCAATTTGTGAGACTACTTCACCAATATTTCACATTTCACCTTAATCCTGACTTTCTAGATTTACATCTTCTTGCACTCTATACTAGGGTTTAGTATTATCCATTCACCAATGGTCACATTCAACAATAGTTGTAGTAGTTTCCTAAAACCAGTAGAATTCTGGAGCTTGCAAGAGACAATTATAAAATTTTGAATGTAAGAATTTATACCTTGGTAATCAACCAGCATTACAAAATTTGGTTTAATTTGTTGTTGTGTTAATTTGCTTTACACATAAGAAAAGGATGAAGAAATGGAAATAGTGCAGATTAAAGTTGCATATTTAATTTGCCACATTCATATTTAATTTTCAGAGAGCCAGTTGTTAAATATTAGTACAAGAGGACTTTGTGTCATTTAATTCATGATATTCTTTTAAAAAATCTTTATTTTTAGTAGATCCATATTTAAATATAGATAATTAAAATCATTATTCAGTGGAATTCAAGATTTTCCTCATGGTCTAGAAAGCCCAATAAATCAACCTCAAGTGCTTAATACCTTTTTATGAAGCCCAGAGAATTTAAATACTTATTAAACTTGTTCTTATCCTAATTTTCCCATTGAGAAAAGAAATCAGACTCCTATTTGGAGGGTACTTTGTTACAGGAACCCAGAGGAGCCTATTGTCTGCACCGCTTTTGTAATATCCTTAGATTTTTCACGGACTCTTGGAAAAATTCCCAATGTTCAATGTGTTGTGAAGACTCATAGGAATTTTCACACAGGCCATTTGGCTTCTTCCTTAAAGGTAAGATCATGATGTCTAGTCAACCTCAATTCCTCTTGTCACTGTTGGCAGTTGTAGGGAAAATGTTTTTCTTTGAGAAAGAAAGATTAATTTCTTTTCTGTTTTCTTTCTATTTATTTTCTTTAGATTGGAGTTGGATTTTTCTAGCACCATATAATATCTGCTACACCTCTGGGTTAAAAGCTGAAGACTGGGGAAACTGATCATCCTAGCCCTCCAAAATGCAGTGCTGCTTTTTTCCAATACTAAGTGACTAAATTGGCCAAGATCCCTATAACTCGTTAGTGAGAGAGGAAGTTAGAGATCACATCAATTTTACTAGACCCTAGTGTTTCTATGAGAGCAGCTAGTTGGCAAAGTAAATAGAGTGCTGGGCCTGGAATCAGGAAGTTTCATCTTCATGGGTTCAAATATGGCCTTAGTCACTAACTTTATAGCATTGGGTAAGTTATTAAGTCCATATGCCTGAGTTTCTTCATCTGTAAAATGAGGTGGAGAATGAAATGGAAAAGCACTCATGTATCTTTACCAAGAAAACACTAAATGGGGTCTTGAAGAGCCAGAATGATTGAAGTAACTGAACAACAACAACAGTATGTCTATGTTGTTTTTCAAGCACAGAAAAAAGCAATAAACTATAAGAATTTTGAAAAATATTTGTTCATCTTCAGTCCTTCCAGCTATAGTAGGCCTGTTTCTATCAACAGAAATGATCTATCATCATTTGGTTAGATGGACTTACTTTTGTGTAAATGAGGAATAGTATATTTCATGGAGTCAGAGGACCTAAATTTAAATAATGACTCTGCTTTTTAAGATATATGTGGCCAGAAGTTAAAGAGGTAAATAGAATGTTAGAAAAGTTAGATATGATAGATGTCTGGAGAAAATTGAATTGGGAGAGAAAGGAATATACCTTTTTCTCAGTGGTACATGGCACGTATTCAAAAATTGACCATGTATTAGGGCACAAAAACTTCATAGTCAAATGTAGAAAGGCAGAAATAGTAAATGCATCCTTCTCAGATCTTGATGCAATAAAAATTACATGTAATAAAGAGCCGTGGAAAGGTAGACTGAACATTAATTGGAAACTAAATAATCTCATCCTAAAGAATAAGTGGGTCAAACAACAAATCATAGAAACAATCAAAAACTTCATCCAAGAGAAGGAGAATAATGAGACAGCATATTAAAACCTATGGGATACAGCCAAAGAAATGCTTAGGGGAACTTTTATATCTCTAAATGATTACATGAATAAAAAAGAGAAAGAGGAGATCAATGAATTGGGCAAGCAACTAAAAAAGCTTGAAAAAGAGCAAATTAAGAATCCCCAATTAAATACTAAATTAGAAATCCTGAAAATCAAAGGAGAAATTAATAAAATTGAAAGCAAGAAAACTATAGAAATAATTAATAAAACTAAGAGCTGGAAATAAGATCTAATTGGAAATATATCAATTGCTCATGGATAGGCCAAGCTAATATAATAAAATGACAATTCTACCTAAATTAATAAACATATTCAGTGCCATACCAATCAGACTACCTAAAAATTATTTTATAGAGCTATAAAAAATAATAGCAAAATTCATCTGGAAAAACAAAAGGTAATGAATATCAAGGGAACTAATGAAAAAAAAATGCACAGGAAGGTGGGCTACCTGTACCAAATCTGAAGCTTCACTATAAAGTGGAAGCTATCAAGACTATTTTGTATTGCCTAAGAAATAGAGTGGTGGATCAATGGAATAGGTTAAGCACAGGAGACACAGTAGCAAATATCTATAGTGATCGACTGTTTCCTAAATCCCAAAACTCCATCTTCTGGGATAGAAACTCAGTATTTGACAAAACTGCTGGCAAAACTGGAAGATAGTATGACAGAAACTAGACATACACCTTGTATTGAAATAAGGTCAAAGTGGGTACATCATTTAGACATAAAAGGTGATACCATAGGTAAATTAGTTGATTAAGCAATAGTTTATCTTTCAGATTTATGGAAAGGAGAACAGTTTATGACCAAACAAGAGATAGAGAATATTATGAAATGCAAAACGGAAGACTTTGATTACATTAAATTAAAAAGGTTTTGTACAAACAGAAGCAATGCATCCAAAATTGGAAGGGAGGCAGAAAGCTGGGAAACAATTTTTATATCCAGTATTTCAGATAAAGGCCTCATTTCTAAAATATATAGGGAAGGGCAGCTAGGTGGCGCAGTGGATAAAGCACCGGCCCTGGATTCAGGAGGACCCGAGTTCAAAGCCGACCTCAGACACTTGACACTTACTAACTGTGTGACCCTGGGCAAGTCACTTAACCCTCATTGCCCCGCCAAAACAAAAAACAAAAACAAAAACAAAAACAATAAAATATATAGGCAAACGAAATCAAATGTATAAGAATCCAAGTCATTCCCCAATTGAGAAATAGTCAAAGGATATGAACAGGCAGTTTTCTGATGAAGAAATCTAAGCTTTCTTTTGCCATATGAAAAAATGCTCTAAATCACTATTGATTAAAGAAATGCAAATTAAAATAACTCTGAGGTACCACCTGACACCTATCAGATTGACTAATATGACAAAAAAGAAAATAATAAATGTTTGAAAAACTGTGGGAAAAAATGGAACAGTAATGCATTGTTGATGGAGCTCTGAACTGATCCAAGCATTCTGGAGAGCAATTTGGAACTATACCCAAAAGCCTATAAAGCAGTGCATACCCTTTGACCCAGCAATAACACTATTAGGTCTTTTTCCCAAGGAGATCAGAAAAAAGGGAAAAGGACCCACATGTACAAAAATATTTATAGCTGCTCTTTTTTTGTGGTGGCAAGGAATTGGAAATTGAGGGGATGCCCAAAAATTGAGGAATGGCTGAACAAGCTGTGGTATATGAATGTAATGGAATACTATTGTTCTGTAAGAAACAATGAGCAGGAGGAGTTCAGAGAAACCTGGAAGGACTTGCATGAACTGATGCTGTGTGAAATGAGCAGAAGCAGGAGAACATTGTACACAGTATCAACAGCATTATGTGTTGATCAACTGTGATAGACTTGACTCTTCTCAGCTATACAATGGTCCAAGATAATTCCAAAGAACTCATGATGGAAAATGTTCTACAAATCCAGAAAAAAGAACTATGGAATCTAGATGCAGATTGAACCATAGTATTTCTATTTTAGTTCATTTTTCTTTTCTGAAGTTTTTCCTTTTTACTCTGAATCTTCTTTCACAGCATAACTAATGCAGAAATAGGTTTAATGTGATTGTGCATATATTACCTATATCAGATTTCTTGCTGTCTTGGGGAGAGGGGAGGGAAGGAAGGGAGGGAGGAAAATTTGAAACTAGAAATTTTATAAAAAGAAATGTTGAAAACTATCTCTACACATAACTGGAAAATAAAAATATTTTTATGAAAAAATTTTAAAAAAAGATATATGTGATAAAGTATAATTGGCTAGAGCTAACCAGGTTGGTTTGAGGGCTCAGGCTTAAGACTATATAGAAATAAGACATGTAGATCTTTCATTACTTAATAAAAAGGCAAAATAAGGTTTAGTTTGCCAAAGACAGACAGGGAGAAAGGAGAGACAGAAACACAGAGAGTAAAAAATTAAAGAAGGGAAAGATCCCAGGATAGAGCCCTCGGATACACTGATGCATAAGGGATACTGTCTCTTATATACACAGGAGACATTCAGTACTATTGACTGGTAAAGGGGGAGTGATATAATATCTATCTGCATCTCTGTCTCTGCTGCTTCTCTCTTTCTTACTCTCTTCCTCACTCATCTCTTATCCTGGTTTTCTCACTTTCTCTTTCTCTCAACAAAGAAAGTTTTATTAATATATGTGCTTCACTGATCTCTATGATCATCCATGGAATGAATTTGTTATACTTTTATCAGTAGGCTTCCTATTCCCTCTGTTCACCAAGACCTCTATCTTTAGCCCCAAAGGAGACATAAGACTTCAGGACTTAGTGTTCCTTATTAAGGATGGTTTTGACTCAGTGAGAAAGGTTTTTTCTTAGACCTCATCAACTATAGTATGTTTGGCTTCTACCCGTAGCAAAATTTCATCACTTACTTTAAAGATAAAAGAGCAAAGTACTTCTCCTCCTCTAGGCTAAGAACCTTGTCCTTATGATAGATTTAGCTTGTAAAGCTTTTGATCAGCGGGGGAAGCATAAGAAATTATGGTGTCAAATGTTTCTACTACTACTATCCTCCTCAGCTTTGTGCTATTGTTAGATGTATATAAAAATAAGACTGGATAAATACAGAATGAATTCCCTTGAATATGTGTGTATGCATATATAAACACACACACATATATACGTATGTGTGGATATGTATATGTGTATCTATACATATATATTTAATTTGAAAGTGACATTTTTTGTATAGGTGAATGTATGCATGTACTGTTACATTGAATATTGAAATATAAAATCATCATTTGATCAGGCTCTTTATTCTCCAATTATTTTTTCTCTTACAAAATCGTCTGTCATTTTAATCTTCAGCAACATTTTTTTCACTTTCTTCCTTTTGATAAAGTTTCTCCTTCATACCTTAAAAAGAGAAACTTTCTAGATAAAGAAACATCAGAGTCAGGAAAACTTATGCTCAATCTTACACTCTGATAATTACCAGGTACACGATCCAGTGCCAGCAACTTAACAACTCAGTGCCCACAAACAAACCTCTAAAACTCTACTTTGCAGTACATTTGCCCATGTAAATTAGTAGATGGTTTTCTCACAGGGAATTCTATAGACCAATTAAATTAAAGCTCAGTTAAATAAGAAAAATAATTCACTGATATTTTTGGTTTCTCATTTATCTTTTTAAAGATTTTTTATATATTTGGCATTTTAACATTTTGACATATTTTCAACATTTTAACATTTTTGACATTCATCTTCTTGGACTTTAGTAGAATTTGAAAATATTAAATAGTATAATGATACATCATGTGAGAAATTATTTTCTTTTACTGAAGTGCATAAAAAGAATGTAAATACTGGACTGGAGCAGTTACTGAGTACCTAATTCAAGGTTAACCTCCTGAAATGTTTCGATTACCCAAATAGTTTAATTTTCCTAATGTTTTTGGCTTTCTTTGGAGATTTATATTTGAATTATGATTATTTTTTGTTTTGGAATTCAATATATAAGAAGTCATCCAGAATATTGCCTTACAAATTAAAAAAGGGATTTGTATGTTAATATTAATTTGATTCATAAAAATATGAATTGTTATGTATGTCATACTAGAGTTACAAATCAAGATCAAAATGTTTCCTTATTCCATGGAATTTTAGATGTGAATAGTTGTTATGGAATAAAGCAAGTGGGAAAATGTATCTTCATATTGTTAAGGATAATTTTCAGATTTGCTCCTACAAAAATGACACTTCAACACCAGGTGAAGAAAATTAGATTTAATTAATATTATAATACAGGAAAAGGGATATTAGTTTTGGAGTGGCAATAAAGTAAGTAGCCTAACAATGTAACTATTAATGCAAAAGTGACCACTACATAGAGATTTAAAGGGAAAATACATCACCAAATCAGGGAAGCACCAACTCCTGGATCCATTTGCTGGGGGTCCCAGTACAGCCTCCCAGAGTCCTGATTGGGAATATCCTGGGCAGAGTATTCTCTCCACAGGTGAGACTCCAAAGAGGTGGGGGCTTTACTTTGACTTATATAGGACTTTAAACAAAAGTGGCTTGAAGCCACCAATAGCGGCTTGTATGATGAACTAATTTTATGACTGACACCAAGTGAGTTTGTGCAGGATCACTGCCAGAGAAGTTGGAATAAACATTTAGTTTCTCAGGGCATACTCCTGAGGTGAAGCCAACCCCCCAGGACTACCCCTGGAATTGTTTATAGTCCCTAGGAATGGATAGTTCCTGGGAACCTTAGGCAGTTAATTAGTGAGATATGCCTAGAAGGGACTTGGCCAAGATCACAGCAGGGTATCCTCCTTCACATTCCCACTTGGTCAAAACAGGGGCAATTTCCCATGTTAAGCTAAAGCTAGAGTTCACAGAAAACATCTAGGAGTTCATAGAGGGAGCAAACACAGGCTTGTGAGCTAGGCCTATACCTGGATGATGTTCTAATATTCATTTACCTTTCAATCCTCTATTCTATAGAGAAGGAAGCAATTTAGTTGGTTTATTATAAAAGAATTGAACTCTTTTTTGTAGTACCACTTTATATTGATTACTATTAGTTATTTGTTTATCTTCCTGGATTCATTGAAAATAAATTCATATGAAACATGTATTTGGGAATCAGAGCAAAACTACTTCCCTAAATATAATGAGTACTCAAGAAAATTTCCACGCCTATTATGATTTCAACAGGTTAGTTGATGCCATATTCACAAGGACGTTTAAGTAATTTTTCTTACCTGCAAAAGGCATATATCTAGTTTCCAGGTAATAGTATAAAGTGGATAATAACTACTTGACTTGCATTCATGTAACAAAAATAAGGGGATTGAATATATAGGCAAAGATAACATCTGATCCACAAGAATATTTGACAAGTTAAGCACTTACTATGTGTCAGGGACTATAGTAGGGGCTAGGGTACAAATACAACAATGAAGCAGTTCCCTCATCAAATGATCTCACATTTGATAGAGGGAGGTCACCTTTAAATATATGGACAACACATATATAAAAATACAAACATAGTATGTGAGAACACTAACACCTGGTGGTGGGAAGGAATAGAAAGGATCTTGTAAAGGAGGAGTCTTTTGAATGAAGGTTTGAAAGAAACTATGGATTCTGAAAATCCTAGGTAAGGAGAGAATGTATTCCCAGTTTAATGGAGACTGGGAGGGAGAGTGTGACAGTGTATGTGAAGATATGGAAATAGGAAATTAAATGACATTAGATCAAACAACAAGGTGATTTTAGCCAGTTCTGAGCATGTGCATGCATAAAAAAGCTGTAAAGATAGGTTGAATTTCTTTATTAAAGAGATTTAAATGCCACATAGAGAACTTTTCATTTTATTATAAAGGTCATAGGGTCATACTACTTGAATTGTTTCTTTCTGGCTGATTGCAATATTTTCTCCTTTACCTGGGAGTTCTGGAATTTGGCTATAATATTCCTGGAAGTTTTCATTTTGAGATCTCTTTTATGAGGTGATTGGTGGATTTTTTTCAATTCCTATTTACCTTATGCTTATAGAATATCAGGGAAATTATCCCTGACAATTTCTTGGAAGATGATGTCTATGTTCTTTTTTTGTAATTATGTTCATAGAGTTCCTGGGTTTGTCTTAGCAAGTAGACTCCCAAATATTTTATATTATCTACCATTATTTTAAATGAAATTTCTCTTTCTATCTCTTGCTGCTGGACTTTGTTGGTCATGTATAAAAATGCTGATGATTTATGTGGATTTATTTTATATCCTGAAACTTTGCTAAAGTTGTTAATTGTTTCAAGTAATTTTTGAGTTGATTCTCTAGGATTCTCTAAGTATAACATCATATCATCTGCAAAGAGTGATAGTTTTGTTTCCTCCTTGACTATTCTGATTCCTTTAATTCCTTTTTCTTCTCTGATTGCTAAAGTTAATATTTCTAGTACAATATTAAATAATAAAGGTTATAATGGACATCCCTGTTTCACCCCTGATTTTATTGGCTAAGGCCTCTGACTTCTCCAAACTAAAAAATTACTTGAAACAATTAAACAATTAACAACTTTAGCAAAATTTTAGGATATAAAATAAATCCACATAAATCATCAGCATTTCTATAGATGGCCAACAAAGTGCAGCAACAAGAGATAGAAAGAGAAATTTCATTTAAAGTAATGATAGAAAATATAAAATACTTGGGAGTCTACTTGCCAAGACAAACCCAGGAACTCTATGAATATAATTATAAAACACTTTCCACAGAAATCAAATCAGATCTAAATAATTGGGAAAATATGAATTACTCATGGATAGACTGAGCTAATATAATAAAAATGGCAATTCTACCTAAATTAATTTACCTATTCAGTGCCATACCAATCAGATTTCCTAAAATTATTTTATAGAGTTAGAAAAAATAATAACAAAATTCATCTGGAAAAACAAATGTTCAAGAATATAAAGGGAACTAATGGAAAAAAAAATGCACAGGAAGGTGGGTTAGCTGTACCAAATCTGAAGCTCTACTATAAAGTAGCAGTCATGAAAACTATTTGCTACTGGCTAAGAAATAGAGTGGAGGATCAATGGAATAGGCTAGGCACAGGATACACAGTAGTAAATGACTTTAGTAATGTACTGTTTGAAAACCTCAAAGACTCCATCCAGCTTCTGGGATAGGAACTCAGTATTTGACAAAAACTGCTGGGAAAACTGGAAGATAGTATGGCAGAAATTAGGCACAGACCAACATCTGACACCTTATACTAAAATAAGATCAAAATGGGTATATGATTTAGACATAAAAGGTGATACCATAGGTAAATTAGGAGAGGAAGGAATAGCCTACCTTTCAGATCTTTGGAAAAGAGAATAGTTTACGACCAAACAAGAGATAGAGAATATTATGAAATGCAAAATGGATGATTTTGATTACATTAAATTAAAAAGGGTTTGTACAAACAGAAGCAATGTATCAAAAATTAGAAGAGAAGCAGAAAGCTGGGAACCAATTTTTATAGTCATTACTTCTGAAAAAGGCCTCATTTCTAAAATATATCAGGAACAAAATCAAATTGATAAGAATCCAAGTCATTCCCCAATTGAGAAATGGTCAAACGATATGAACAGACAGTTTTCTGATGAAGAAATCAAAGCTAACTATTCCCATATGGAAAAATGCTCTAAATCACTATTGATTAGTGAAATGCCAATTAAAACAACTCTGAGGTAGCACCTCACACCTATCAGATTGGCTAATATGACAAAAAAGGAAAATAATAAATGTTGAAGCTGTGGAAAAATTGGAACACTAATGCATTGTTGCCGGAGCTGTGAACTGATCCAACTATTCTGAAGAGCAAATTGGAATTATGCCCAAAAGGCTATAAAGTTTGTGCATACCCTTTGAGCCAGCAATACCACTATTGGATCTTTTTCCCAAGGAGATCATAAAAAAGAGAAAAGGACCCACATGTAAAACATTTTTATAGCTGCTCTTTTTGTGGTGGCAAGGAATTGGAAATTGAGGTGCTGCCCATCAATTGGGGAATGGCTGAACAAGTTGTGGTATATGAAGATAATTGAATTCTATTGTGCTGTAAGAAATGAGGATCAGACAGATTTCAGAGAAACCTTGAAGGACTTGCATGAACTGATGATGAGTGAGATGAGCAGAACCAGCAGAACAATGTACACAGTATCATCAACATTATCTGTTGATGAACTGTGGTAGACTTGATTCTTCTCAGCAATACAAAGGACTCATAATGGAAAATGCTCTCCAATTCCAGAAAAAAAAGAACTGTGGAATATGGATGTAGATTGAATCATACTATTTCTTTTGTTTTTGCTGCTGTAGTTTTTCTTTTTTGAGGTTTTTCCATTTTGCTCTGATTCTTCTCTTATAACATGACTAATGCAGAAATATGTTTAACTTTATTTTACATACATAATGTATATCAGATTACTTGCTTTCTTGGTGAGGGGGGAGGAAGGGGAGGGAGGGAGAAAAATCTGAAACTAGAAATCTTATAAAAACAAATTTTGAAAACTACCTCTACATATAACTGTAAAATAATAAAATACTTTTATTATTTAAAAAATGTAAGTGAGAAGTGAGACATTGGAAACACTAAATGTAGACAGCTTTCTCAAGCTGACTTGCTGAAAAGAACAGAAGACAGATAGCATTTATATCTTGAGAAGATGGAGTGATCAAATGAGATCTTTTTAGAGAAAGTAGACTTGGCTGCATCTGGAAGTAACATTTAAGGACCCCAAAGAATAAGAAATATTGTATGCTAGGGAAAATTAGGGTGATAATCAGGTATAATCTGGTGTAGAAAACAGGAGGACATGTAATTAATATACTAGGGTTGGTCTTGGAAAAAATAAGGTTCATCTATTCACCTGAAATAAAAATTAATGAGATGACATTAAAAGATGTCTGTGAGTTGTGAATACAGTGAGGGCATGGGAAAGAGAGAGCATTATAAATACTTTCCTTATAATAAAACTTTGCAAATCACAGATAATCTACAATAAACACAATCACAACTATATTGAGTATTAAATAAATAATTCCAATACAGAAATATTATGTGTACAAAAGTGGAACAGTATTTTTTAGATTAATATAACTCATTATAATTCTGAAATTCAACTATAAGTAAAAGGCCAAGGCAGGGGGCTTTTTTTATTCAATTTTATTAAGAACAAAAAAACTCAAACACTACAAAAGGAAAAGTATAGAAACCTGTTAATCACTATAATTATTTTGATTGACTAAATGGATAAATTCTTAACCAAAAATAGTCTCACTTTGTTACATTCATACCCTGTTTTGCATGATATTTATCTACTCATGCTGCTTTTGATTCATACCTGCAGTGAAAGACACAGCAGTTGAAAATCCTCTCCTAAGAGCATTCTCTGTGCATTTTATTTTCTTATTAAAAATGTATATCCTTGAAGGCTGTTTGTCATAAGAGCATCATTTAGGGTTTCATTTTAAAATTCTAGTGTGGTTACTATGGTAACCAGGTGTTATTATCACTCAATACAGTCACTGCCTCCTTTCAAATCTAAGAAGCTATTTTTTCCTCAGAAGAAAATAAGCACAGATAAATTCCAAACTTCCTTTAGACTCACTGATATTTTTAATTCAGAAAACTTTGAGGTCAAGTTAGTATACATTAGTGTACATTATAGCAAATTCTAGGTATGTACATATCCCATTATATGTAGAGATTGACACAGGGTCGTGAAAGTCTAATGCAACCATGGCTCACAGCATGCACTTTGTAACCAAGCCAGTCAGCACACTACAAATTGAAATTTGGTACTCTCAGAAACTCTCTAGTGTAAAAAAAATTAAAAATATTAGCTCCTTTTAATGTTGAGGATCCCCTCAAAATCTCACAGTTTGATTCATTGTTATTTGGGGAATTTTATATTAAACCTGTAGTTAGTTAGACATGCTATCATAACTAAAATCAATGCTAAAATATCACTTTCCCCGAGCCCTTTTAATTCCAGTGTCTTCCTTCTGTTAATTATTGCCTATAAATCATTTCTATATCTTGTTTTCCACATATGTGTTTTATGTTGTCTTCTACATTGGAGTCAAAGCTCTTTTAGTTCAGGTGATGTCTTTTGACTATTTTTATAACCCCAGCATTTAATACAGTTCCTGACACATAGCAATCACTTAATAAATGTTTATTGAATGATTGAAATCTCTTTCATCCCCCAGTTAGGAAAATCCTTGATGTTTATGCAAAGGTTTGGCTCTTTGTCAAAGCAGATGGTGGCATAATGAATAAAGCACTGGGCCTGGAGTCATGAAAAAGTTAGTTCAAATCTAGCCTCAGACACCTACTATCTGGGCAAATCACTTAACCTCTTTTTGCTTCAGTTTCCTCAATTGTAGAATGTAGATAATAAGTGTAGCAATTTCAAAGGATTGTTCTGAGGATCAAATGATGTAATATCTGATAAAAGATAATTAGCAAAAAAAAAATTAAATTTAAATAAATAAATAAAAGATATTTAGTACATTTCCTAGCACATAGTAGGGAGTAAATAAATGGTTCTTCCCTTCTTCCCTTCCCCCTTCTCAGCCCATCTATCTATCTGGATATAGATGATTATGTATGTATATATTTATATAAATATGCATTTCATATAAATGTATATTTATATAAATATACAACTATACATGAATGTATCATGTATGTCTTATGTATCTCTATATATACATTTATATGTATCTATATGAACTCTCTTTTTTATTGATGAAAAGTTCAGGTAGCCAGAAACCTTTGGACAATGAACAATTAGGTTAAATTATAGCATCTTTCTGCAGACAGACATTCCAAGAGTGAGAGATTGGGTGGATAGGCAGATCTTTTCTTAGAATTTTTGCTTAGTCCTTGAAGAGGTAGGTACAATCGGTGGTGTCAGTGCAAGTCTTTGGCTCCAATATGCCGGTATTGTCAATGGACTTCATTATTATCTCCCTTCTTTGCAACAGCTAAGTGTTACTGTCTCTTCTCTCCCTACTTGTCCTTAGGCTCTTGGTTCTTCTTGGCTTAATTTTTATGTCCTTACTCTTTCCTTTTCATCTCATGCTCACTGATGTTCTTTCATTTTTTTACAAGTTCTTCTGGCATGGCTAACAGATATAGGCCTTATTTAAACCTATTTCTAATTGATTGATCCAATCAATAAATTTTCTTAATTATTAATGATAATTTTAAGTATGGTGGGATAATCAATGGACTAGGAACTGGTTATAAAAGTACATGGCAAAATGTACTCCACTAAATAAAATTAAATTCTTTGCTTGAAAGACAAATATTTAGTGTGAACCATAAATCATTCAACTATCAAGGAAAATTGTTCTTTCAGGAGGAACATACAAATCTATTTGTAAATCTTTCTCAGACTGATAGAATATAGTTCTTGACATATGTTTAGATAGATAGATAGATAGATACATGAAAGAAAAAGCAATATATCCAGCTATGCACTGTTAACTTCGGAGAAGATGAAGAGTGAAAAAGACACCCTACTGGGGCAGCTAGATGGCACAATGGATAGAGCACCGGCCCTGGAGTCAGGAGTACCTGAGTTCAAATCCAGCCTCAGACACTTAACACTTACTAGCTGTGTGACCCTGGGCAAGTCACTTAACCCCAATTGCCTCACCAAAAAAAAAAAAAGACACCCTACTTAACAATTTTCTTGAAGAAAATAAAGGCAAGAAACAGAGAGAATGCTGGTCTTGTGGTCAACCAAACTGGAAGAAGACAGGGCCAGGAGGAATATTCTAGAAGTCTTTTAATTTTAAGTACCATCTACTGTTTCTATTTTATTCTAGGTTCTTGCTATTATTCCCATTCCTTCTTCCTTAGATATAGGCTTGCTGAAGTCAGTCATTCTGAGAGGTAGAGATGACATTATCTTCTGTATTCTTGTTTTTGCCCTATCATAAGATTATAGTTTAAGAGTTAGAAAGAATCTTAGAAGTCATTTAGTCTGGGACTTCTTAAACTTTTTCTACTTGTGACCCCTTTTCACCCAAGAAATTTTTAGATTACCCTGGGTATATAGGCATATAAAAGAGGTCTACAAATTAAACATTTACTACCAAATTTTTCATGACTCCACATTGTTACACAATCCCATATAGGGTGATGACTCACAGTTTAAAAAGCTTTGATCTAATCCAACTCCTTAATTAAACAGATGAAGATCTTAAACCAGAAATGTTAAGTAATTTACTTGAGTAAGCAATAGAGGCTACATTCTAAACTCACTCCTTTGGCTCCAAATATTTCCTCTGTGCCACTGTACCTTCTCCTTTTGAAAAAGACAAGCTGATTTTGAATTATGAGATTCTGTCATATTCACAACAAAATTATGTCCCTAAATTATAAATATAATGTTTTCGGGACCACATTTTAACTAATATTGAGTTAGAGGAGGACAAGGCATAACTATGTCTCCCATATTGAGGAACCAACTTGTAACTGGGTATAAGTTGATAACCTATTACATTTAAGAGGCAAGTTTAGGAGATAGGTCTCCCCTCCCTCATTTAGCTGTGTGATTGTATTGATCTTTATTTCTGTTTATATGTTCTCTTGCACTTCCATACATTATTCATGTGGGTGAGAATTTCCAGGAGAATTGTCTCAGACTCAGGCTGAAACTCTGTTGTTGACTCAGTCTAGGGTATGACCACATGGGAGAGTAGTCACAGATAACTTGTTAATTTCCACAGCTTCATAGGATCACAGATCAAGAATTAGAAGGATCCCCAGATTCTCTCTAGTCAAACCCCCTCATTTTCCAGCAAGGAAATTAAGACCAAGATTAAGTGACTAAGGTCACACAGGTAGCAAATATCAGATGTAGGATTTGAATTCAGGTCCCCTTATTTCATTTTCCTTTAGGTGTTAGAATGTCCTCTAAATACCACGGTCTAACTATACACATGAGAAGTACATTTCACTTGGAGGTATTCCAGAGTAGGCAGAATGAAGGGTCAGTGGATCTGTGTTTTCTCAAGCCTGCATAATAAATCTTTAGCTGACTGCCCCCTAAAATGATCAAAATATATATTTTTAATTTTGTCAAAAATTTCCTCATTAAAACTGGCTCCCCTTTTCAATATCTCCCTTAATGTTAAATGGTTTGACTGTCTAATTACCAAGATGCAAAAGCTTGTATTATTTCTTGCTTTCTCCCTTGTTTCATCCTTTCTAATCAATAATCAGTAATTGAGTCTAGTTGGCTCTTATTTGATTTCAGATTTTATACTTCCTCTCTATTCCCACAGCCTCCATGCCATCTAGTCCCATATAACTTCATGCCAGACTACTAAAACAGTCTTATAACTTGTTTAATCTGTTTCCAGTACTCTCCCTTCCAATTTTTATTTCATACTACCTCCAGAATACTCTCTTTAAATATCAGCTTTATCTAATTTCACTGCTCAATAAGCTACTTCCTCCATCTAGCACTCAAAGCAATCCCTCCATAATCCTCACTTTTTAAAACCTATTTCCTATTACTTTATACCAAGAACCTTCTGTTTTATTCATGTAGGTTTCTATTAGATCATTCATCCAATCTACCCTAAATCCTACATCTGAGTTTTCACTTATGAGGTTTTCCACTGCTAAGAATCATCCCTCCTCTCCACCTATCCAAATCTTCCTTCAAGCATTAGCTCAAGTATTAACAGCATCTATGAAAATTTAATCAACTCTGATGGACTACCTTTAGTGATTCTGCTTTTATAGAATTTATTAAATATATGAATCTGCTTTTATAGAATTTATCAAATATATGATATAGCTTAGCAAATTGTATAGCTCCATTTTATTGGTCTCTAATTATTTGATGCATTTAATTTCAAAGTCCTTTGAGGACATGAACTTTCTTCAACTTTTCTTGCATTTTTGTGTGTCCCGTAGCATCTACAATAATGTGAGAAATATAGTAGTTGCTAGGTAATTACCTCTTTAATTCACTCTTTTAATGAATGTTTATACACACATAATAATAAAGAGGCAAACTCTATCATCTAAATATATTCTATAATATAAAAAATAAAGGCAGAAATTGAATGATATTTTTAAGCACCACTATCATGATATCTTGGAAATTTTATCATTAGGGAATAAATCCACATGTAGCTTTTATCTATAATATTGAAATATTGATAAGTCTAAATATAGATATTTATAATTCATTTGCACAATGTACATAGTACCATTTCAAATATTTGGTGGTCTTCCCATCAGTTTCATATTCCTAAATCAGCTCATGTATCAGTAAGAGAATGCTTTCAGTAGTTTGCTATGTCATAGCTATGATTAAAACTTATTGGATAGATAGATGATAGACTCATAGATAACATATATACTCTTATATACATACATATATATATGTATATGTATATATATATATATAAAAGAATCATTTGTTACATCTCCCTCTTAATCTCATTAAACTATTGAAAAAAGGAAAATAAAGAAAAGTATATCTCTCATAACAAATAGTCATAGTCCAATATCCATAGACATTGTCATGTCATTTTCATCTCATTCTGCTTTTTTTTTTTTTTAGTGAGGCAATTGGGGTTAAGTGACTTGCCCAGGGTCACACAGGTAGTAAGTGTTAAGTGTCTGAGGCCGGATTTGAACCCAGATACTCCTGACTCCAGGGCCGGTGCTCTATCCACTGTGCCACCTAGCTGCCCCTCATTCTGCTTTTTAAGTCCATTTTCTTTTCTATGGGTACAATGTAACTTCTATAGTACTGTGAATTAATGCTTTATCATTCTACTATCAGAGTTCTCAAGTCTCAAATACAGATTTTCCTAGGTAATGTTGAGTCCATTGTTTAAATTTTGCTCCTAATTCTAACTTCAATGAAGGTCAGTTCATACAGGTATTATCATTTTCCTTTGAAACCATTCATTTGTCCATTTCTTAATGCATAATCATATTCTATCAAATTAATATACAACAATTTGTTTAGCCTTTCCCCAATATATGGTTATTCCCTTAGTTTTGAGTTTTTTACTACAATTTAAAAATATTTTTCTAACTATGAGTTTTTTCTCTATTTTTTTCTCTCTGATGTATCGGTCAAGTAGTGATATACTTAGATAAAATGTCAAAATCAGTTTATTAATTTGGGAACTTTCTTGTAAATTATTGTCCAAACTGTCTGGACCAAACCATACCTCCTCCAATATATATAACTGCATGTATCTTTTTAACTACAGGTCCAATATAATTTGTAATTTTCTGCTTTTGTCATCTTTGCCAAACTGAGAGGTTTGAGGTAGAACTTCTTGGTTGCTTTAATTTGTATTTTTCTATTAATCATTTGAAATATTTTTCATATAGTTATTGTTATCTTAGATATCTTGCTTTTAAAATTAGTCGTATTTGTTTAACATCTATACATTGAGAAATGTCTCATTTCTAGAAATCTGTCAGTTCACTATAATTTATCTTACATAAACACTAGTTCCCTTTATTATCCTACCAAATGTGTACCAAACTTCTAGATTAAACAACCCTACCTTCCTAACAATTGGCTTATCCTGAAAATTCTTTCATGACCTGCAATATTCTTGCTTCAAAATAGTCTACCACCCTTCAGATATGCTCACCATGGAATCTTTGCCTGAAAGGCTTCCACCCAACATCTCTTTTCCATTGATGATTTCTCATTTGGGTCTTTTGTTCTGCAGTTTTTCTGGACTTCAAAACCATGCTCCTGACTCTAGGTAACTTCCTTCTCCCTACTTCTCCTACTTTTCAGTTCCTTTTCTGTGTTGTCTTTCTCTATTAGAATATAAGATTGTTGAAGGCAACTAACTGCCCCCCCCCCCCGTTGGCATGTATTTGTATCTTTGGCAGTTAGCATAGTGTCTTGTATATAATAAACACTTAACAAATGCTTCTTTTTCTTCCTTTTTTCTTTCTAACTGGACCAATGCTGTAACAAGATAGATCATGCTGATAAATCCATTATTAAATTCACACAAATAACTTTTTTCTTTTTCTTTTTTTTTGGGGGGGGGGGTTGAGGCAATTGGGGTTAAGTGACTTGCCCAGAGTCATACAGCTAGTAAGTATCAAGAGTCTGAGGCTGGATTTGAACTCAGGTCCTCCTGACTCCAGAGCCAGTGCTCTATCCACTTCACCACATAGCTGCCCCCACACAAATAACTTTTTGCAAAAAACTGTGGCTCCTTTCCACTCAGCTGAGCATCTTTCATGTTCACCTGAACATGAGCATCCTCTTCTCCCCTCCTCTTGATCAGCCAAATGGTTCTGCTTATCACATAATAAAATCCACTGTCACAATTATTTTTTATTCCTTGAAACACTTGTGGCCATCATGATATGATACTCTCTTTAGAATTGACAGGGTTCTCTGCCTTATCACATATAGTTCAATTTCCTTTGTTATGCAATATTTATTTAAAGATAGTTAAACTAAATTAGATGTCTTGGAAGCCTCTTCTCTTCTTTTTAAAATTTTTTCCTTTTGATTTATTTGCTTGTATTCAAGATTTTTAAATGAGTTTTACTTCTCTTGAAGTATATGGTAATTGTAGCCTTAGCTCATTTTCTGACTCCTTCCCCATTAATGGCTGATTCTAATAAATGGACTTCAAATCCATCTCCGCTCCATACTTTAAGGAATTCTCTTTTCAATGGCCTCTGTCATTTCTCTAAATGCTTTCTAATGTGGTAAAAAAAATATGAAAGTTTTTAACAGTCGGTTAGGATAACTGAGACGCCAGTTTTTCAAGGACTACCCTTTTGGGGAGGAGACGAACAGTCCGCCTGCTGCGCACGTCAGACTGCCTGCGGGGACTCGACTTCCGGGGTGGAGAGAATGGAAGTAGGGGCTTTTGGCCTGCTTGGCTGGGCTCCTGACGGCGTGGCACAGATGGTCTCTCTCCAAAGGTGGCCTTTTCGGTTTGGTGAGTTTTTATAAGGAATATAGACTAAGCTTAGACTTAAGACGATTTGTATTGTGTTTCTACTTTCCTATCCTTTTAATCAACATCACCTTGTGACTACCATAACAATAAATAAAAGGTCTATCTAGAAAACCAAAAGCTTCTTCCATTTACTAGTCTGGGAGATAAATTAAGTGAAAGGTTAAGTAGGGGAGATTTATGATCTAATATCCAATTTTAAATTTCACACTAAGAAGGCAAAACTAGGACTAACTGGTAAAGTAATGTGGTAAAAATTATTTGGGGTAAAGATTTATATTCCCATTTTTAGCTAACTCATTTTGAAGGGGCCATACCTGGCCCTTTTGGGCGGGGGGGGGGGGCATATTGAATGCTCCCAGAAGGGAGGCAGGCTACTTCCAGTATGCAAGCTGGCTTCTTTATTTCTGCTTAGGCCCTTGAGGTGGCAGTGTGCTGGTTCTCAGTCTGGCAGGCTGTTCAGGCTTGGGTGTGTTACATATGGAAAACCCTAAATTCCTTTGAACTAGCTTAATTGGGAACAGTCTGGGATTGCATAGGTTAAGTTTAGAGTTAATAATATTCATCTGTATTTCCATTTTCCTATTTCCTTATCTTTGATTTTATTAGTTTCACCTTTGTTGTTTAATTAAGTCCCAAGTAATAAAATCTGATCCTTTTGTGAACTAAAACTTAGAGTCTCCTTTCTTATTGGCCTGGGAGAAATATCTAAAAAAGGACTGTTCAGAGGGGATGGTTAAACCTTAAAGGTCCCTCATATTTCTGGGACCCCAATATTAAGGTGAGTCACCCAAATAAAGCTCAGTATATCAAATTTTGGCCCTCACAGTTTGGACCACTGATTGATTTTGTTAGGGCTCATGAATTAGCTTTCTTTGTTATTAATTAAAGTCATTGCCTTGTAGACTTATAGGTTTCTTATCATGAGGAGACATCAATGATTACTTTACTTTGAACAAAATTCATATTTTGGAGATTTTTGACAATATTTGATGACTGAAGGTTATTCCTGGTCTTTCCTCTAGTTATTCACAGATATCTTATTCTAATAGTTATAGAAGATATATCAGCAATCAGCATGTGATAAGATTTAGCATGTTGATTAATTAAAGAATAGAGAATTCAAGATTGGCTTTCTTGAAGCTATTGAGATATATTTCTTTTTATTTTTTGTTTATTTTCAGACCAACACTCAATATACATTCATTTAATCCATATGATGTCATTGGTGCTGCACTGAGTGTATAGTAGAGAATGAAATGAGTCTGTGATCTCAGGAAATGTAAAATTCAGTCTTATTCACAAATAAATATGGATATTTTTATAGGAATATGCAAGCTATAAGGGAAAAGATTAAATTAAACCCCATCATCTTTCAAAAAAAAGGAAGAAACAATAGTAGGCTTCCACCAGTTACAGATGATCATGGATCAGCGCCTTGAAGAGCCACAGGCCACAGTATGGCTGTGCAGTCTGATATAGGAGCTGCAGCTTCTGCCACAACGAGGACATCGGAAAACTGCACTCTCTGTTGCCTGTCAGTTCCTGCGTCTCATTCATTTTTCTTCCTCTCGAGCTTGAAGTCCCATCTCAGCTGTGTGCAAGCTGCTCCAGAGTATGGAACTCCATCAGGTGCGGTCCTTGGCCATCTCCTCCCAGCTGCCAATGTCTATTCCCAGAGCCCTTAAGTCTCGCTTGCATACATCTCTGTAGTGAAGCTGGGAGCATTCAGCAGGTCTTTGGCCGGAGGCTAACTCACCATAGAGTAGGTCTTTAGGAATGCGCCCATCTTGCATGCGGTGCATATGACTGAGCCAGCGCAGCAGTCTTTGTTTTAGTAGTGTGTAGATGCTTGGAAGTTGTGCGCATTGGAGCACTTCTGTGTTGGTGATCTTATCTGACCAAGATATGCCAAGGATGCGCCTAGGGCAGCGCATGTGGAAGCTGTTAAGCTTCTTCTTTTGTCTAGTATACATAGTCCATGTTTTGCTGCCATACAGTAAGTTACTCTGGACGCATGCTCTATAGATGGCAAATTTGGTTCGTCTTGTCAGTTTACTGTTTCCCCACACATGCTTGGCAAGCTTAGCCATGGTTGAAGTATCTTTCCCAATCCTCTGATTGATCTCAGAATCAAGTGACAAATTGTCACTAACAATAGAGACAAGATACAAGAATTGGCTTATGACATCCAACTGGTAGCTACCTATGTGTATCAATGGAGGTGACATAGCATTCTGACACATGACATTCATCTTTTTAAGATTAATGGTTAGGAGTGGCTTCAGGGCTGCTATGGCGGCTGCAATCGTTTGGGCTGCCCTTCGTGTGACACGATGTGTGATGGGGGCTGCCGTGTGGCTACAGGTCCAAGGAGCTTCAGGGGTCCCAAGTGGGGATGAGGTGTCCAAAGCCCAGCAAGCAGCCCCTGAAGGAGCAGCCCCTACCATCTTCTCCCGCACCATTGACAGAAGCATTCCTGCTGACATCCTTTATGAGGACCAACAGTGTCTTGTCTTCTGAGATGTGCCCCCTCAGGCCCCAGTGCATCTTCTAGTCATTCTCAAGAAGCCTATTCCTCGGATCAGCCAGGCTGAAGAGCAGGACAAACAGCTCCTGGGCCACCTACTGCTTGTGGCTGCAAAGACAGCAAAGACTGAGGGACTAGGAGATGGATACCGGTTAGTGATCAATGATGGGAAGCTGGGAGCCCAATCTGTGTATCACCTGCACCTGCACATACTCGGGGGCCGGCAACTTCAGTGGCCACCAGGCTGATCCTGAACAGAGTGAGAAGGTGTGGGAATCTATGATTGTTAATAAACCTGTTGAACCCTGAAAAAAAATAAAGATTAATGGTTAGGCCAAAGTCCCTGCAAGCCTGGGAGAAGCGATCCATCAAGAAAGAAACAATAGTTACATGATAACTTTATCATACATTTAAAAGGAATTACAAGAAATACATAATATATTTTTAGTTTCATGTATAATAATCTTTTTTCCTATTCTATATGTTATGGAAATGCTTATTTTATTTCTTAAGTTCAGAATAAAATAAAGAAAATTAAAAAGAAAAGAAAAGTTAGGGAAAGGGGAGGATGGTAGGTGCTCTAATGGGATCTAATGTTCTGTATTTCTGAGGTTCTGATTATCACATATTAAACTTTATGAAAGTAAAAGGTGTGGGGAAAGATACATCAAACATAAAGATACTGGGGAGAAAAAAAGAAAAAAGTTTAAAGGGAAATCAAAAGAAGAGATGGTTGTTTAAAACCCAATTATGTTTGGAAGACAGTTTTATAATGAGAAAGAGAGATGAAGGGAGGGAGAGAGGAAGCAAGGGAGGAAGGAAGGCAGAGAGAGAGAGAGAGAGAGAGAGAGAGAGAGAGAGAGAGAGAGAGAGAGAGAGAGAGAGAGAGAGAGAGAGAGAGAGAGAGAGAGAAGAGGGAGAGATTGACCTTATCTGTAGACACAGAGACTCAGATATAGACTATGGATCTTTTTACTTCAACAATTAGGGAAAAAATACCTTCTCAACTGATGGAAAGAGAGTGGAGAGTTTTGTTGTTTATTTTTTATATGATGTTTGAGGAAGCCATGTGACCTAGGTTTTGAATTACTGAATAAATGAATAGGAAATTTTAACTTTTCTATCTAGCTACACAGTGTGTAGTATTATTGGTCCGAGAGAAAACCAGAAAGATAGCAGTGACATTCCCTTAAATCTTCTAAAACTCAAAAAAAAAAGGGGGGGGGAGGGAGGAGAAAGAAAAGAAAAAAAAAAGAAAAGAAAAGAAGAAGTAATGTAAACAGGAGATGTGGGCAAGGGAGATTGACCCAAAATGAAATTGAGAAATAAGACTCTCTTTAAGCTTAAGAGAATTTTCTCTGTCTCCTTATATTCTGTTATTTGGTAATGTGGAAAAATAGAAAATTTACAAACTTAAGTCAAGTGAACAGATATGTTTAGAACAGATTAAAAAAGTCAGATAAAGAAAATAACTACAGGGGCAGCTAGATGGCGCAGTGGATAGAGCACTGGCCTTGGAGTCAGGAGTACCTGAGTTCAAATCCGACCTCAGACACTTAACTCTTACTAGCTGTGTGACCCTGGGCTTAACCCCAATTGCCTCACTAAAAAAAAAAAAAGAAAAAAAGAAAAGAACTACAGTGTATGACATGATCCTATAAAAAGTATTTCAAGAGAGATAACACTTAAATGAATTGAGGTTCCAAAAAAAAGTGGAGGGAGTTAGAGACAACAGCAGCATGTGATGGGGAGAATTAGCTATATTAGGGAAAAACAACAACAACAAACATTAAAGAGTTTATAGGATGTCTCTTTTAAATGAATTGAGTGATAATAACTGAGAACAGAGAAAAGGAATAAATGTTCAATTCTTAATTTGCTTCTCTTTCTTCTGCCATGGAAAATGGTTTTTATTTTTGTTTTTGTTTTTTTTTTACTGGAATAAAAAGCAGAAAAATGGTTAATCATTGTTATTCAAGACTATTAAGAAGGTAGTAAGAAAGCACTTAGCAGCCTTTAATGAATTATTAAATCCTGGTCCAAATTAACTTCATCCTCAAAAACTGTAAGAACTACTAGATGAAATTGCTGAAATTCTGTCTGTATCATTTAGAAGATTGGAGAACTATAAATGTCTTTTTGTTGTTGTTTACCTTTTTTATACATAAAGAGTGGAGAACAGAATCTACAAAGTATAGTCTTATGAGCTTGATTTCAATTTTCAGAAAAAGTTCATCCCATATTTATAAAATAGAATGAGTATCTGGAAAAATTATATCAGTCACAACTAGCCATCCTGGTTTCATCAAGAATAAGACATGCCAGAACAATTATGACAGGGCTTTAGAAATGGCTTTTAGAAATTTTATTAAATCATGTGAAGCATTCTGTCATGGAAGAAGTGAGTTAGATACTAGTATACTGATAGATAATTGATAGGTAGATAGATAGAGATTGATGGATAGATATCAGATCAATAGAATGATAAAGATAGATGGGTCAGATCTACCAATATTTATCTATCTGTATCTCTCTCTCTCTTTCTGTCTAGAGCTCAATGACCAGAATCAAATTAAAAAAAAAAAAAGGCCAAGATTTCCTATCAATTTGGAAATAAACCTATAGTAGAATACTCCTTAGGTTTATACCTTAGAATATTTTATCAGTGACATTAACAACAAATGAAAAAAAATGACATCCTTATCTAATTAGCTGATGACATGAATCTACATATAATAAGTAACATTGAAGAAAATCAGAATTCAATACCATATTGACAGATTAAAAGACTAGATTGAATCTTATTTTAAAGATAAAAATGAATAGGGATAACTATAAAGATTTTGACCGAGTTTCAGGATATTGATTTCATGAGTACAAGTTAGAGAATGCATGTTTAAACCCTATTTTGCTGAGTAAGATCATTTTTCCCCCACATAGTTTAATCTCAATATGTCAGAAGTGTGATATGGCAGCAAAAAAATCTAACTGTATCTTAAGCTGCAATAAAAGAAAAATAATTTTCAAGAATAAGAAAGTGATATTTCTACTATATATTTCTTTGATTAAAATACATGAGCAGAATTGTGTTCAAATTTAAGTGCCACATTTTGTGAATTTATCCACCAGATGGCACTGTTAGCCACTAATCTAAAGCTATTCAAGATGGATCAGGTACTAGATGAGTACCATGTTCACCACAGTGATTTTCTACTCCTCCCTAATAAACAGGAATTCTAGGGCGAGTGTCAAGCTCTCAGATTTCAAGAATGGATAACCTTCCATCCCAAGCTCCATCTTAATTTTAATGGCCAATCTTTTTCATCAGTCAGAGAGTATGGTTAATGTAGATATAAGTAAACAATTTTCCATTCCCCATTTATGTAGAAAACCCTGCTTCTTTCCTGAATTTCCCATATTTTACTAAGTAAATATCATATAACATTGACATAATGTAATTGCCCACCAAGAGAAATGGCTACAGCATGACTTACTGTTTAAAAGGTTTTACTCTAAGATAATTTTCATGATGAAAGTAGCCAAATCTAAATTATATATATATATATATATAGATAGATAGATAGATAGATAGATAGATAGATAATGTATACACACATATAATACATATATATATGCTTTTTTCTGTAGATGTGCAGATCCTCATATTCCAAGAACTAAAAATTATATAAGCTAACTATATATAAAGAATGAAAACTAACCTCTGGCAGCTTCTGTACTCCTTTGTTACTCATGCAATACTACATGAATGTGATGTTACTTGTACTCCCTTGGCAGGATTTGTGGAAGTACAAGGATGAGTCGCATTGCAATCTGAATCTTTGAAAAAGAATATCCATATTATTGAGATATATTAAAATATCAGCAAATAGAAACATATTATAATGATTTTATAATCATTGTAAGGAGAATAATGTATCATTTATTCAAAATGTTAGAGCTTTTTTAATTTTATCTTTGCAAAATTAAATAAGTCTACATGTAAGTTGATGATTAATATTAGCAATGTAGATCTTTAGCATTATTGTTATATGTAAAAAAGGTCCATGAAGTTAAACATAATTATAGTTTGAATAAAAACAAAGTTGATCAAATTGGAATACATTTTATTCTAGTTGAAATAATGTGACTTATGACTAAATTGTACACAATGTAGAAAAATGTGTAAATGGATTGTTAATGAGCCCTCTCTCACTGATGGGGTAGTTATTTTTTTTTACCTGAATTTGTATAATTAAGGAAATTAAAGGGCAAATATATCATGTTGGATATGGATATTCCTGACATTTTTACTTGAGTACTTTGACAATTAGAGCTTTCATTAAGAAGCTATTTATACACCAAACATTTGTCCTTTCACTGGAAACAAGTTGCCAGAAACACAGTCAAATATTTCCATTATTCACTTCTTTTGTTCTTGTACATACAAATACATAGAGCTAGAGAGCTCGAGAAAATCATGATACCTTGCTGATTTGGCCCACTATGAATTTATGTTAAACAATCACACTGGGACCTTACCAAAACAAAACAATACTTTTTTATAGATCCTTAATTGACTTTTTTAATCCTACACAGTGACTATGTCAAAACTGTCCATAAAACTCCTCTTCCCCAAATTATCAGCTTCATAAAAAATTGAGATTATTTTCTGAGTTTCCTCTTCTCAAATATATATTACACTATCTTCTTTGTCACTTTTGTCTCAATAAAGAGTTTATTCATCAGGATGCCTTTATCAAGTCAAAAAACTCTTTATGAATACTTGATCACAAGTCCTCCCAAATCTTCTAGCATATATCTCCCACTATTAAAGTCATTATCTCTCTGATATTTAATCTCTTCTTTCTACTTTGTTTTCTTCTCTTCCAAATAGGCAGAAAATGTGTTATTTAATCAAATGTTGTCATTTTTATCTTCAAAGAATCTTTCATATAGATGTTCTCCAGACTCAAAAAATGATCACCCTAATACAGGCATTCATCACCTCTTGCCTAGATTGTTGTAAAAGTCTTCTAATTTATTTTTCTACCTCAAATTTCTTCCCACATCAATATATCCTCTACTCAGCTGCCAAAGTGATTTTTCTAAAACATAGATCTAGTTATATCACTCCCCTTCCCACACAAGAAACTCCAGAGACTCCATTTTATATGTGTGTGAAATATACAATCCTCTGGTATTTAAAGCTTGTCTTCACTTATTCAAATCTTCTTACATTTTACTCTTTACTCCAAAGTTATATTAGCCTTCTTGAATTTTTTCCACACACACTACACTCCCTTTGCCCAGGCTGTTTGTCATAATTGGAATACTATCCCTCATCCAATACTAATTCCTACCTTACTTCAAGACTGGGCTTAAATCCCACCTTCTACAATATCTTTTTCATTTTCCTCTTGCTCTCTCTGCTCTTCTCTCATACGGTCTTCCATTTACTCCATATATCTATCTCTATCTCTATATGCATCAATGATAATGATATCAATATCAATATAATAATGATATTGATTTCTAATTCTATATCTGCATTTATATCTGTATTTACATTTACATTTATATCTATATTAGATATATGTAATCACTTGATTTTTAGATCCTTGCAAGCAAAAAAACTGCCTTTATCTATCATCTATCTCAGTCTACCTATGCACATATATGTATAGACATATATAGACATATTATGCACTATAAAAATGCATGAATCTGTAATTGTGTGTGTGTGTGTGTGTATATATATATATATACACATATATATATACATATATATACATACAAATGTGTTTATGTAAATTGTAACAATTGGAATGACACCACCTGCTGGAGACTTACTGTAGAAAAGTTCTGCCATGAAAGGAAGGTCTTTGAGGGCAAGAACAGGAGTCTTTTCTTTGGCATCAGGAAGTGATGTTGGTGAGTGGGAGGAAGAAGGAAGAGACTGGCTCTCTGTCTCGCTCCTTCCTGGGGACTCTGGCAGAGAGGAGAGCTAGAAATGCACTCTCCCTTTAATAGATAGATGAATGTAGGCCTTTCTCTCTCTCTTTACCAAATTCTTATTCTCCTTAATAAATGCTTAAAAGTCTAACTCTTGCTAAAGCTTATAATTTATTGGCGACCACTCATTAGATATTTTAAACAGTTTAGCTAGAATTTTAGCCTTAACAGATGGCTGACCACGAAGAGGAAAGGTGAACCTCACTCTTCTGATCTTCAGGTTGGGTAAGAAATTTCCCCAACCCTGTCCCTTTAAATCCGAAATACTGCTGAATTGCCAGGTGTTTTCCCTTTCCCTTAAATTTTTTTAAATGGACCTTTTAAACTCCCTAATTACCCTATTTTTTTTTATTTTAGTCTGTTTAACCAGACAAATGGGAGATAAGATCATGTTAATGCTTTGTTTTTGTGGATTTACTATTTTTATTTTTATTAGAAGAGCCAGCAACATACTCACACAAGGAAATATCTCCCCCTCTCCCAACCATGCTTTTTCAGAGAAAACTGAAGAGATTCCTGCAGCTTTTCCAAGTTCTAACACTAATTGTTGCTCTAATTTTGCATGCCTGGAGGCAACAACCCACCCTCTGGAAGCTTTTAATCCCCTAGCACCTGAAGGCAAAGTGGGGGAAGAAGAATCCAGGCCTGAGTTCAAAATCAAGTCTGATTCAAATTGCCCTGGTTCCTCCCCTTCTCTCCAGACCCCACCTTCTACCCCTCCCTTGGCCAAGCCCCTTGATTCCCCTGCCTGGGAAGTCCAGAGATCTAATGCGCATGTGCAGCTTTCTCTACCTGCATTTGCAGCTTCAGGCTCAGCCCTTCCCTGGCCATGCTTCTGACTCAACCTTAGAAAGCCCTTTAAATTCCAGATATGCTCGATTTGTTCATAATTTTGCTAATCTGCTTTTGTCTTTAATTAGTAACCTTATAAAGCATTTGTATGGTGAAAAGACTGACAGACAATATAGAGGGGTTAAAGAAGAAAAACTTAAGCTGAATAAGAATGACAATCATCAACATATTTCAAGACTCTGCTTCTTTTGCGATGGAAGGGTACATATTTTACAGAAATATAGAAGTAAGAAGCAAGGTATTGATATGAATATTGGGGATTTTAGATATCGGAATCAAAAGTGTTCTAAATTCACTCAGATTAGAGTCAGTTCAGAGGTTACATAGGATTTCTATGCTATTACATATACATTTTGAAATTAATGGTATGGGTTTATTTTCATAGAGATTTTCATGCTTTTGAGATTGTGTTTTATACTTAGTTTTTAAAACAAGGAGAATATTTGTAAAAGTTTTTTATAGTCATGTGATCAAGTTTATATTTTATAATACTCTTATTAATATTAAGTTCATATTCATTTAGATTTCCTTAGTTTGAATTTCATTGTCTTTTATTGTTCCATGTGCATTTCCTTCTATTAATTTATCTATCTAATTTTGAAACATTTCAAGATGGTTTTGATTTCATAATACAATGTTAATTCTAGGAGTATTGTGCTGCCATATTCTGAGTGGTTTGTTTTTGTTATTTTTTTTCTCTCAACTGATTATTTGATCAAACTCTATAAAGCATTTCCCTGGCAAATTGGTTGCCATGGCAAGTGTAAATTTATTCTAAGAGTATTATTTTTGATAAGCATATTCCAAAAAAAAAAAAAGAAAGAGGGGAACATTTGTGAAAGTTTTCTTTTTTCAAAGAAAAAAGTATTCTTTGAGATTGTGCTGTGCTTTAATTTATATTTAAATATGTTTCAATTTTTCACAAAAATAATTGTATACTTAGTAAAAAAAGGGGGATTTGAAATTGTTGCATAATTATATATTATATTCTGGATCAAGATGTATTCACATTTTTTGCAATCATTTATTATCCTCAATTTGTAAATCCATATGAGACTTGGATTGTGGGAACTTATCATTTAAGACATTAATTGTCTTTATTCTGAGTTATCAGACGCCAGTTGGCCAAGATGCCATCCAATCACAAGAGGAATACATGCAAGAGCAGACACTGAACTGTCACATGAGGGGAGACATGCATGAAGTCAAGGTATGGCCGAGGGAACAGCTTTTGACAAATGTTGAGGTTGGATTCTCTTGGTTTAATATTTTATTCTCTTTTTCCCCACAATATTGTACAGATGGCTGGAAGTTTTGATCCCACCCATCTCATTTCTACACCTGGCTTCTATGCCCCCTCCTATATGCCTGATGCCATGGACATCTCAATCCCATGCATCTGATTAAGTCTGACTCAGTTTCCTCCAATACATTCAGTGGCATGGACATATATTCCATCCATCTATTTTAAGCCTGGCATGCTGCATGGACAGTATATATTGCTCAAGTGTGGGAATTCTCATAACCCATCTTTTCTCTGTTCTTTTATGGTAACCCCCATAATTATTTCAGGTGTCATGATAAATACGGTGTTGAATTTGGCCTTGACATCTGTTACCAATTATATTAGATTTTAAAATTTCTCATAATGGCATGAGGATAATTAGGCAGATGATGCAAAAAGTGATGAAACAAAGATAAAAATTATTTTTAAAAATTAATATCGCAGCAATTGTCTTCTCAATTACCCTCCATAAGGGGGGACTATATTAATATTAATTTTAAAGAATGTTTCAATTTTTGTTTTATTATATGTTTCATGTGTAACAACCATGATTCTGAATTCCCTTAGACATGTTTTTGAGAACTTTCATTGTTTGATTTGATTACTGACAAAGCTATTTTAAAGTTGTGTTAAGCTCAATTTTGTAGGAAATTTTCCTGGCTGATTACCAGCATCCACACATCAACCCTGAAAAGACTTCCATTCCACGACTACACCTAGAGGACATCTGAGGAAAGACTTTCAAAGACTTTAAATGAACAGTTTTGTTTTGTTGTTGTTGTTGTTGTTTTGTTTTTCTCTTTCTGTTATAATATACACCATCTGTAACATGTACTCTCTGCAGAGGCCCTCCCTTTGCAAGACCTATGTCAAAGTGTCGGTTCATGAGAACAAAAAATTGCCCCTCTGGACAAAACTTTCCTCTCTTCCTTTTCTATATTGTTATTAACATATTGTTAGTTAGCATAGGTTATTATAGTCTGTTATTTTTGACTGTTTCATCAAGGAAATGTCCTGTTTCTTGACAAAACAAAGTGGGGACTGTAACGATTGGAATGACGCCACCTGCTGGAGACTTACTGTAGAAAAGTTCTGCCATGAAAGGAAGGTTTTTGAGGGCAAGAACAGGAGTCTTTTCTTTGGCGTCAGGAAGTGACGTTGGTGAGTGGGAGGAAGAAGGAAGAGACTGGCGCTCTGTCTCGCTCTTTCCTGGGGACTCTGGCAGAGAGGGGAGCTAGAAATGCACTCTCCCTTTAATAGATAGATGAATGTAGGCCTTTCTCTCTCTCTTTACCAAATTCTTATTCTCCTTAATAAATGCTTAAAAGTCTAACTCTTGCTAAAGCTTATAATTGATTGGCACCACTCATTAGATATTTTAGACAGTTTAGCTAAAATTTTAGCCTTAACAAAATGAACACATGCACAAGTATATGTGTATACACACATATTTATATTTCTGATGTTTTTTGTGTGAATGACCTTTATTTATATACTTAGAATTTAGCCCAGTGTCTGGTACATCAGAGACACTTAAATGCTTTTCGTAGTGTTTTCTGTTGGCTGACATAGTATCTCTTTCTGTCTCTTTTTCTTTCTCTGCCTCTCATTCTGTCTCTCTCACAAACACACATATAGACATTCACACACTTAACCTCCAACTGTGAAGAGAAGGTGCTTAGTAAATGTTCATTAAGTGAACCAGTGACTTTATTTCTTCCTCTCTTCCAAGGATCTTAAACACCTAATTTCAATACCTAAAGGATTTGAAATTCCTTTTTAGGGCAAGGTACTGCTTCCCACTGTATATATTATCATCTCATTATTCACTTGAACCTGAAATATAGGTGGGCCTAGAGCATAAATTAGACACTGGATCCATTGTGTGTGAATGCATAAGGCCTATAGTCAATCTTATGAAAAGCCCCACCATATTCCTCATCCTTTTCCCCAGTGAGTAGATATATGTTCCATCACCAGGATTATACTCAAAGCCTTTCCAGCTTGGCAGGACTTTCCAGACCTTCTGTTCCATGGGAATAGCTTTTGAGTACCACGTTACCTTCCTGTCACAAAGAGGTTTGAGAGTAGGATTTAAATTGGGTTTACAACAAATAGAGGAAAACCTTATATCTTTTGTTCATCTTATCAAGTTCTCTCTTATTTCCCTGACTACCTTCTCTGACTTTCTTCCAATTATAAGCTAAATATTAACCCTGAATCTTCTGTGGTTTATTCTGTTTTGGCAGTGAAAATGATCATGTCAGACAAGGGAACATAGTGGACTCAGAAATAACTATTTTTAGACTCTTTGTGAATATTAAGTTTTGATGGTCATTTTTTATTACAAAACATTCAACATATTTGCACATTAATAGAGAAACTAAAGTATAGCAATACTGACATTTTTTAAAAATAAGCAAAACAAGATCAAATTGTGGCAAGATAATTATAGCTTATTGGAACTGTCAATATGAATTGTAAATAAACCCTCAGATGACTTCTTGTCATTTTTTTCCATATTTAATTTTATCATCCTGAGTTTTGGTGTAGTCTAGAGAGATATTTGTATATTTCTTAATTAATTAAGAAAATTTAAAAATATATCTCAATCAATTAAGCTCAAAGCCCTAGTAATTTTATCAAACATTATTTGTTTAATAAACTGAAATATTATTTCCCAAAATTAGTTATTTATAGATCTATATTGAACAATTAAATTCCTTATAAAATATAACTATAGTTAATAAATGTCTAATTACAGAAGAAATCAATAATATCAAAAGGATAAATAAATACTCATAATTATTTTTTAGGTTTAACAATCACAACGAGTCACATCAGGCTCACACTATAAGGGCAAGTGACTACACTTGTGAGTACAAACATTTATAAGCTGTGTGACTCTGGGCAAGTCATCTCTCTCTTATGAGTATTATCACCTCACGAAACATTAAAATATGGATAAAAAAAGAATAAAAGACACACACATAGACAGAGAAAGAGAGAGAAAGAGAGAGGGGGGAAGAGAAAGAGAGAAAGAGAATCCTGAAGATGGTTTGGCATGCAACTCTAGTTCATGCTGAAAATATTCATAAATTAAACTAGAAATAGAGCAAAAAGTCATTATTTGGAACAGATCTGCTGAAGTTTCTATCAGTTTAGTCTCAATACTCAATCAATAATTAAAGAAAAAACATTTTAAAGATGCTTTTATTTCCTAGTCAGTGTGTTAGGTAACAGGTATATAAAGTTAAAAATGGAACTGTCCTAAAACTAAAGTGGCTTAAATTCCATTGCAAATTTTATTTTTTTTATTTTTTGTGGGGCAATGAAAGTTAAGTGACTTGCCCTGAGTTACACAATCCATTGCAAATTTTAAAGAAGTTCTGATCACAAAATAGAGATATGAGAAAACATCTCTAGCATCTTTTATGTAGAGGTGTGTGGGGGGGTGTGGGGGGGTGTTAGCCCATAGGTGAGGGGTGAGGCCATAGGTGGAAACAATGGCATATAACATCATGTTTCATATGTGTGTGCTTGCATATATGTTTGTGTGTATATCAACTTTTATGATTTTTTATCTATTCCTTTTTACCTTTGATCATACCCAAAAATTATTTGTTAGAAGGGATGACTCTTGGGGAACTAGATGGCACAGTGGATAAAGCATCAGCCCTGGATTCATCAGCACCTGAGTTCAAAACTGGCCTCAGACACTTGACACTTACTAGCTGTGTGACCCTTGGCAAGTCACTTAACCGTTTTTACCCCCCAAAAAGAAGGAATGATGCTCTTAGAAGAGGAAGAGGAAAAATACAGAGGTAAATTTAGTGGATGTTAAATATTTATAAAAATATATTTTTTGAAAGCAGTTAACATTCTTTTAGAGGAAACAATGTATGCACATATAAGTACATACAAAATATAAACCAAATAATATAAGGTAATTTAGCGATAAGATATTAGTAGCTAAGTGGATCGAAAAAGATATGTAATAAGTTTTATTTGAATTTAACTTAGAAGGAAACTAGAGATTCTTGGAGCAGAGATTAGAAAAGGGTAAATCTAAGGTATGCAGTTTAGTATGTGCAAAGATGCAAAATTGGGAGGTTGCATTTCATGTGTGAGGAACTGCAAGCAAAACTGTCCAACATATGTCCTACATGCTGCATTAAAGCCCATGATGCTTCCAAGTTCAGCCTCAACCAAATTAAAATGTAAATGGGAAATATTTAATACGATAAATAAAAATGAAGTAGACAATAGATAATATTAATATGTGATTTTCTAAGTCAATATGCAGTCTGCAGGCATACTTATATATGGCCCATATTTCTATTTCATTTTGACATTATGTTTCTCAGGTTTTCTAAATTGAGCAATATGCATAAAGTCTGGAAATGCAGTTTGTAGCCAGGTTGTGAAGCAATTTAAATACCAAAGACTTTTGTATCATATCCTAGAAGAAGTAGATTTGTTTTAGTTTATCACGTTTGTGAATAGCATGGCTAGACCTTTATTTTAGGAATTGTACTTTGCAATTGGTGTGGGTTTTGGATTGGAGAGAAGACATCTGTTATGAGTGGAAAACTGTGGACAATTAAAATAGTTTATGTGAGAATTAGGGTGGTGGCTATATTAGTGAAGAGAAGGAGATGATCTTGAAAGATACTTTAGAGGTAGAATTAAGAAGATTTAGCAACTGAATGGATGGATTGATAAGATTATGGTTGAGCATAACTCCAAGATTATAAACCTGAATAATTGAAAGAATGATGATAACCTTGAAAAATTCAGGAAAGTTATAAATTGTGGAACAGTTTTCTTTGGTTGAGGGGTGGGGAAGGGTTAAATAAAATTTCTTTTAGACATACATTCTGAATTTGAGATATCTACAAGACACCCAAATCAAAATGTTCAGTAGAAAACTGACAATATAAGATAGGAATTCATGAGAAGGTGTGGTACTAGACAAACAAATCAGAGAATAATCTGCACAGTGGTGTTTACTGAAGCCATGTGACCTAATGAGTTCATCAATACAGGATGTATAGAAATAAAAGAAAAAGAGGGAAGAAAGAAAGGGAAAGGGAAAATAATCATTTAGATATGGAAAAGATTGACCCTCTAATCAATCAGACTCTCCATTTCTGATCAGTAGAGATGACTCACATTTATATTAGATAAAAGAATTACATTCACAGTTATTGTATATAACATGAATTAATTATACAGAAAAATGAGGAAAGAGAGCCATTATGAAAAATCAGAGAGAAGAGAATATTCAGGAAACAGGATAGCCTGAAGTGACAAATGTTACAACAGAGAGGTTAAAATGATGAGGACTGAAAAAGGAAATTGAATTGGGTAATTAAGAGAACATTGGAACACAGATAGGTGATTAATAAATGTTTATTGACTCCAAAAAAAATTTAAAAAGAGAAAGAACATTGGGATTGGGGTCAGAGCCAAGATGGCAGAAGAAAGGCAGTGAGCTCTTGAACTCATGACACAATCGCTCCAAAAAATATCCAAATAATGCCTTAGGAAAATGCAGCAAAACTCACAGAAGAATATGCTGAAATCATCTTCTAACCAAGAATGGCTTGGAAGGTCAGAAGGAGGGAGCTACTGTGCTGAGACAGGAATAGAGCCCAACTCCACAGTCACCCTGACACAGATCCAGTCCCAGGAACACCTCACCAGAGAAGAAGACCTGCAGAGCCTCTGAATCAGGTGAAGTGCCAGTATCATATGGAATTAAACTCACAGTCTAGTGAGAGAGATTGCAGGGGTCTATGCTGGTGCTGAGGCAGAACTTGGATTTTTCACCATGCTGGGAACCAGGAGGTAGGTTTGAGTAGCAGTGGCCCAGGTGGGGGACAGGTCCAGGCTCATTGGAGCTGACAACCACAACACACAAAACTAGTTGATCAGCAAGTTGGTCTGGGGTCATCTGTGGATCAGGGAACAAGCCAAGTGAGTGAAGAACCTGATCCTCCTTAAATCATACCACCTGTGACTTCTTAAGCTTGGGATACTGCAGCCTGCAAACAGTGACCCCCTTTAAGGAGCTAAAAGACAAGTAAAAGAAAGGCAAGATGAGTAGACAGAAAAAGGTGAGGATCATAGAAAGTTTCTTCAGTGACAAAGATCGAGGTGCACACTCAGAGGAAGATGTCAATGTCAGGACCCCTATATCTAAAGCTTCCAAGAAAAATATTAATTGGTCTCAGGCCATAAAGGTGATCAAAAAGGACTTTAAAGATAAAGTTAGAGAAGTAGAGGAAAAAATGGAAAGAGAAATGAGGGTGATGCAGGAAATACATGAGAAAAAAGTCAACAGCTTGAAAAGTCAAGTTGGCCAAATGGAAAAGGAGGAACAAAAGCTCCCTGATGAAAATAATTGCCTAAGAATTAGGATAGAACAAATGGAAGCTAGTGACTTTATGAGAAACCAAGACACAATAAAGCAAATCCAAATGAATTTTTGAAAATAGAGGGCAATGTGAAATATCTTCTGAGAAAAACTGCCAACCTGGAAAATAGGTCCAGGAGAGATAACTTGAAAATTATTGGTCTCCTCAAAAACCATGATCAAGGAAAGAGCTTAGACATCATCTTACAAGATATTCTCAGGGAAAATTGTCCTGAAATTCTAGAAGCAGAAGCTAAAATAGAAATTGAAAGACTCCACCAATCACCTCCAGAAAGAGATCCCAAAAGAAAAACTCCTAAGATTATTATAGCCAAATTCCAGAGCTCTCAGGTCAAGGAGAAAATATTGCAAGCTGCCAAAAAGAAAAAATTCAAGTACCATGGAGCCCTAGTCAGGATAGCACAAAATCTAGCTGCTTCTACATTAAAGGACCAGAGGGTATGGAATATGATATTCCAGAGGGCAAAGGAATTGGGATTATAACCAAGAATTACCTACCCAGAAAAACTGAGCATAATCTTTCAGAGTAAAAAAAATGGATCTTTAATCCAAAAGAGGACTTTCAGGTATTCATGATGAAAAGACCTGAACTGAATGGCAAATTTGACTTTCAAATATAAGACCCTAGAGAACCATAAAAAAAATAATTGGAGCTGGGGTACATACCTGGGCTCGTGTAGTGGGTCACTGTCTTGTTTCTGAGGCCAGGTTTTGGCTGTGGTCCCTCTGGGTCCAGGGTGGATACGTTGTCCACTGTCACCTAGTTGCTCCATGATGACATCTTTAGGGTTAAATTTAGGGGTGAGGGGAATGCACTAGGGGAGGGGGAAGGGCAGAGGTGAAATCCTACATGAAAGAAAGAGGAAAAGGCTTATCGAGTGGGGGAAGAGATAGGGGAGGAGCAGGGAAGTAAATGAATTTTACACACATCAGAAAAAGCTCAAAGACCTTAAACTCATCAGAGTTGCCTAAAGGAGGGATGAACATACACACCCAACTGGGTGGAGTAAATGAGCCTAACACTCATCAGAATTGGCTCAAAGACCTCAATCTCATCAGAATTGGCTCAAGGAGGGAATAATGTACACACTCAATTGGGTAGAGTAATCTCTCTAACCCTGCAGGAAAATAGGAGGGGAAGGGGATAAAGAGAAAGGGGCAAAAGAAGGAAGGGCAGATTGGGGGAGGAAACAGAGAGAAGCAAATTCCTTTTGAAGAAGGATAGGATGAAAGAAGATGGATAATAGAATAAATATCATGGGGAAGGGAGTAGGATGGGAGGGAAACAGTTAACAATAGTAATCATGAAAAAGAGAAAAGGGGGGAAATTTTACAAAAAATATTTATATCAACTCTTTGTGATGACTAAGAATTGGGAATCAAAGGAATATCCATCAATTGAGGAATGACTGAAGAAACTGTGGTATATAATTGTGGTGGAATGAATGGTCTTATGCTATAGAAAATGACAAACAGGATGATGCCAGAAAAACCTGGAAAGACTCATGAACTGATGTATAGTGAAGTGAGCAGAGCTGGGTGGACATTATGCATAGTGACAGCAGTATTGTTCAATGAGGAATTGTGGATGAGTTAACTACTCTTAGCAATGCAATGATCCAAGACAATCCCAAGGGACTAATGACGAAGCTTACTATCCAACCCCATAAAAAGAACTGATCAAAAAGCACTTGTGGATTATAAATATATAACCTAGTTTCAATCTTGTGGAGGGGGGAGGAAAGGGGGGGAGGGAGGGAGAAAAATTTGGAACTCTAAATCTTATGAAAATGAATGTTGAAAACTACCTTTACATGTAACTGGAAAAAGTAAAATAAATGTTTGTTGTAAGCTTAGAAAGGTCAGGAAAAAACTGAAAAAAAAAGTAAAAAAAGAACATTGGCATCACTGGATAAGTTAATTTTAGATTAATATTTGGGGTAGAGGACATATTGGAAGGGGTTGAAAAGTGAGTGAAAGGGAAATCAGTAAAGGAAAAACATGAACTCCAACCCTTTTGTAGCCAATGTATTACATGAGTAAGTAGTCATGGTGCTTAAGGAGAATTGTGAATAATAGGTAGATTTGACCAACTATATAGAAAATAAATCATGGTTTAAATGATAATTTTTAAGACACGAGGATCAAAATTTTAGCTTATTATAAAGAGATGATTATTGTAAGAGAATGGAGATTACCAATAGTATTTTTAACTTATGTACTGAAAATTGAGAAAAAACCAAATTGATTCTATTCTGTAAATGATTTTATTTTGTATCATTTTGTGTAACTACCTAAGTCATGTTTCATTTGTCTCTAAGTTAAGTTTGGAAGTTGAACTTTCATTTAAATCATCCCTTTTCTCTGAAGTAAGTTTAAGAGTTCAGCTTTTTTGCTAATCATTTTTTTTTCTGTTTTTGTTTTAAGGAAATCTATTATTCTTGAAGGATGACTTCCAGGGAATATGGTCTGTTATCTCTGCAATACTAACTATCCTTCATAAAAGGTTTCTTATTGCTGTGAAACAAACTAAACTTACAGGTGGACAGCAGCATGAGCTTTCCATAGCAACACAATGGAAGGAGAGGTATTTGGCATCTCTGCATTACAAATTTTCTGTCAATCTTATTGTCCCCCACATCTATGAGGCTTCTTACTTTTCTAACGAAACATATTGTTTCCCCCATCTATGATGCTGCAGTATGCTAGTTTTGGAATAATACATCTTTTGTCCATAAAAATAGTGTTTCAACCCTTATTCAGGGTCTTAGCTTCCTGAGGAGGCTGACAATATTTATTGGCAAATTTATGCTTTCATAATAAATCAATCATGCTCAGAGATTTATGACTCAGTTTACTTTTGTTTCAGTTGGGACTATACACAGCTTTAGAAATGTGATAACTTTTTCATCCATTTAAAGTCTTCATGAGAATTATTTATACATACTTTAAAGATATCATTAATGTAAATGCAAAAACCCCACTAATTATATTTCTATAATAGACTACATTTTCTCAGCCTTGTCTGACTTGCCTTCTAATTGTTTCCCTTTGCAAGACTTACCCCCTATCTAATTTTTCCTTCATATAATACCACCTTGATGATCTTAAATCATAGTTCTGAAAATGTTGTTGTCCTATTCAAGGAGATTTAGCTGCCTTCCTAATATCTTAAAGATAAAATAAAAATTTATCTGCCTGTCGGTATATTTCCAGGCTCATTAAATTCCTGTCAAACAGTGCCAGATGCTCTTCTCTGTACATAATATTCCATTTCCCATTCTTATACAGGCTGTCCCCCATGCCAAGAATGTCTACCTCCTAATCTCTGTGTCTTGGAATGCCTAGTTCGCTTCAAGGTTCAATTTAAGTATAACATTTTAAAAGACATAAGTCCTTAATTCCCCCATGTGCTAATGTCCTCTCTTCCTTACCCCTCAAGAAAACACAGGTACACACATCTCATATTCTTTTATTCATATTCATTAATCAGTGAATATCTATGATTCAGGAATTTCCTAGCCGTACCTAAATAAGCACGACATCAACCAAAAGGGGTTCTGGGTTAAAATAGAGTATATATATATATATATATATATATATATATATATATATATATATATATATATATATGTTTATGTAAGATAAATTAATATTTTATTCACTTTTTTTCAATAAAATATGGGGTCCACGTTTGTTGAACAACTGAATTGTATGTAATTAGTGATTCTGATGTTATGTTTGTATTGCTTCATGTGTCACATTTGGGACAAGAAGCTTCAGACATGGGAGATAATAATTTCCAGATATACAAAAAAATCTTCCTCCATCTCTAAATCACAGATTCGTTTTTACATGAATGTAGGATTTCTGTTCTGAAGGTATAGTGGACTGGATCTTTAAATCTGTTGTTTTTCTTATGGAAACACGTAATGTGAGAATGAAAAAAAAAAGGTAGAAATGGGACTCATATAATTGGATTTATGTACCCCAGACATGCTTGATGATTAATTTGTCTCACTTTGTTAAATGTACAAAATGAGATCATTTTATGTGGTATAAAATATTTTCACCTCTCTTAATATGGAAAAACGTTTACAGATGCTGTCATTCACCTGCAATTTTGAATTTGTACTATTCATCTTTAAAAGGAGGGGAAGCTTGTCAAACAAAAATACAAATTGATAAAATTCCTTGTCTCATTTTGATCAGCTTCATATCAGCAAACCAACAGTGAAATAACTATGTGTGAAATTAGAAGATAAGACTTTTACATTTGCTGTATCACGATGATGTTTATTTTATTGATCTAATTTCAGGTATAAAGTTGTAATTAATCAGAGTGACTAATTCGTTTTTACCAGTCTCAAATAAAACTCTACATTTGACCAGGGCAAAATGGTAATACCACAGTAATTTGGTGTTACAGTGACTTGACAAGGGAAAGTTCAGTTAAAGTCTTGTTTTATATACTCAATGTCCAGAAGTCTACGTCAAATATAATAAGCATTATGTAAAGGATAGGGATTGGGACTTTTTCTATGATAGATAGATAGATGATAGAGATAGAGATAGAGATATATACACACACACATATATATACATATAGCCATACATATGTAGTCATACAAAAATATGTGTGTATATGTCTATATGTGTTATGTGTATGTACATATATTATGTAATGTAGTTTGTAAAACTTAAAATGCTATTTAAATTGAATTAACAATAAAAACAACAATAATTTTATTTATTGAAGGAATGGATGATGAGAAGAAAATAATCACATGCCAGGGGCTGGTTCTTAAAATGTTTCCCCATCTCTGACCCCCAACATTGCCTAGAACAGTTCTTTGAACAAACAAGAAAATTAATACATTTGTTAATGTGTAGTCATATTTATTCTCCACTGAAGCTGTCCAAGTAAACATCTAACAAAATATCTCCATCTCACACTACTACCATCATATTTTTGGAAATAATATCTTATAGAGGTGATACATTGTAAGTCATGAAAAAAAATCCTAATTTTCTGAATTTACTACACTGCAGTTGGAGTGCATCAGATTCAATAGAGACTGGATTGAATAGGCTTTCTTCTTGACCCTGACTATTTATACAACCCAAATTTAAATGTCATTTCTGGAGAATTTGTATGAACTAGCTTTACATAAGATCATTTTATTGCTACAAACAGAAACTCCGAAAATAAATAATTAATTGCAAATGTAACAATTTGGATTCTGATATGATTGTTGGTTCTTTCATTTACAGTTGTCAAAATTAGAGCATTCTTGATGATTTATGAGCATTTCCAGGGTTGGTTTAGGGTACACAGTGAGAGAGGGTATTATTGGTGATAATCTGGGCTTTGCAAACACACCACTAAATGTGGACAGCCTTTCATATCAGTACTGTCATTTTTTAATAAAAGGATAAATCTCTATATAGCACAACACATTGAAAGATGAACAGAAGTTGGTGTCTATGACAATAAAAATATTTGACAATATCCCTCCCTGAAAATTTAAGAATGGAGTTCCATTGTAGTGGATAAACTTTTACTTCCCTAAATGTGACAGTATATTTTAAATCCTGCAAACAAAAATATTAACTGAAGCACTGTCACTTGTGAAAACTGGAAGACTGAAATTCAAACAGATTTTTAAACATAAAAAGCACTAATAGGGGCAGCTAGGTGGTGGAGTGGATAAAGCACCAACCCTTGATTCAGGAGTATCTGAGTTCAAATCCGGCCTCAGACACTTGACACTAGCTATGTGACCCTGGGCAAGTCACTTAACACTCATTGCCCCACCAAAAAAAAAAAGTCAAAAAAAAAAAAAAAAGCACTAATGACTATGATATAGGAAAAAGGTTTTATTTTAAAGAAATTATTAGATTTGACTACATAAATGTAAATAAGGCATTAATTGATGAATCTGCTCATTGGCCTTCCGTTCTTACGTCTAAAACATTTCTATTCCTGACGAAATAATTTGTAAACAATGAATGGGATTTAAATTAATCTCTTATAGCTTTCTAAAATACTTGGCTTAATTTCCCTTTTATGAGATTTTCTTCTTAATCTATATTTTATCTAAGTGTTTATAATTTTTTTCAATTAATAAAGTATTTTATTTTTTTCCCGTTACATGTAAAGATAGTTGTCAACTTTTGTTTATACAAGCTTTACAATTTCAGATTTTTCTCCCTCCCTCCCCTCCCTTCCCCCTCCCCTAGACAGCAGGTAATCTGACATAGGTATTATATATATATATATATATATATATATATATATATATATACACACACACACACACACATAATAACATTAATCCTATTTCTGCATTAGACATGTTATAAGAGAAAAAATCAGAGCACTGATGAAAAACCTCAAAATAGAAAAAACAACAGCATCAAAACCAAAAGAAATAGTATGGTTCATTCAGCATCTATACTCTGCAGTTCTTTTCTTTTTCTTGGATTTGGAGATCCTCTTCTATCACGAGTTGTTGGAACTCTTTTGTACCATTGCATTGGTGAGAAGAATATAGTCCATCACAGTAGATCAACACTCAATGTTGATGATACTGTGTACAATGTTCTTCTGGTTCTGCTCATCTCACTCATCATCAGCCCACGCAAGACCCTCCAGGTTTCTCTGAACCCCTTTTGCTCATTGTTTCTTACAGCACAATAGTATTCCATTGTATTCATATACCACAACTTATCCAGCCATTCCCCAATTGATGAGTACCCCCTCAACTTCCAATTCCTTGCCACCACATAAAGAGCAGCTATAAATATTTTGGTACATCTGGGTCCCTTTCCCCTTTCCATGATTTCTTTGGGAAAAAGACCCAAAAGTGGTATTGCTGGGTCAAAGGGTATGCACAGCTTTATCGCCCTTTGGGCATAATTCCAAATTGCTCTCCAGAATGGTTGAATCAGTTCACAGCTCCACCAACAATGAATTAATGTTCCAATTTTCCCACAGCTTCCCCAACATTTATTATTTTCCTTTTTTGTCATTTTAGCCAGTCTGATAGGTGTCAGGTGGTACCTCAGAGTTGTTTTAATTTGCATCTCTCTAATCATTAGAGATTTAGAGCATTTTTTTCATATGGGAATAGATAGCTTTGGTTTCTTCATCAGAAAACTGAGTGTTCATATCCTTTGATCATTTCTCAATTGGGGAATGACTTGGATTCTTATAAATTTGATTTAGTTCCCTATATATTTTAGAGATGAGGCCTTTATTAGAAGTACTGGCCACAAAAATTGTTTCCCAGCTTTCTGCCTCCCTTCTAATTTTGGATGCATTGCTTGTGTTTGTACAAAAATTTTTTTAATTTAATGTAATCAAAATCATCCATTTTGCATTTTATAATATACTCTATCTCTTGTTTGGTCATAAACTGTTTTTCTTTCCAAAGATCTGATAGGTAGACCATTCCTTTCTCTCCTAATTTACCTATGGTATTACCTCTTATGTCTAAATCATGTATCCATTTTGAACTTATTTTAGTGTAAGGTGTCAGATGTTGGTCTATGCCTAATTTCTGCCATACTGTCTTCCAGTTTTCCCAGCAGTTTTTGTCAAATACTGAGTTCCTATCCCAGAAGCTGGAGTCTTTGGGTTTATCAAACACTACATTACTAGTGTCATTTACTACTGCATTTCCTGAGCCTAGCCTGTTCCATTGATCTACCACTTTATTTTTTAGCCAGTACCAGATAGTTTTAATGACTGCCGCTTTATAGTAAAGCTCCAGGTTTGGTACCACTAACCCACCTTCCTGTGATTTTTTTTTTATTACTTCCCTGGATATTCTTGATTTTTTGTTTTTCCAGATGAATTTTGTTATTATTTTTTCTAGCTCTATAAAATAATTTTTAGGTAGTCTGATTGGTATGGCATTGAATAAGTAAATTAATTTAGGCAGTATTGTCATTTTTGCTATATTAGCTCTGCCTATCCATGAGCAATTGATATCTTTCCAATTATTTAGATCTGATTTGATTTGTGTGAAGAGTGTTTGCTAGTTGTGTTCATGGAGTTCCTGGGTTTGTCTTGGCAAGTAGACTCCCAAGTATTTTATATTATCTACCATTACTTTAAATGGAATTTCTCTTTCTATCTCTTGCTGCTGGACTTTGTTGTTCATGTATAGAAATGCTAATGATTTATGTGGATTTATTTTATATCCTGCTACTTTGCTAAAGTTGTTAATTGTTTCAAGTAATTTTTGACTTGATTCTCGAGGATTCCTTAAGTATACCATCATATCATCTGCAAAGAGTGATAGTTTTGTTTCCTCCTTGCCTATTCTAATTCCTTTAATTCCTTTCTCTTCTCTGATTGCTAAAGCTAACATTTCTAGGACAATATTAAATAATAGGGGTGATAATGGACATCCCTGTTTCACCCCTGATCTTATTGGGAAGACTTCTAATTTATCTCCATTGCATATAATACTTGCTGATGGCTTTAGGTAGATACTGTTTATTATTTTAAGGAAAGCTCCACCTATTCCTAAACTCTCTAGTGTTTTATCAGGAATGGGTGCTGTATTTTGTCAAAAGCTTTCTCTGCATCTATTGAGATAATCATATGATTTTGGTTGGTTTTCTTATTGATGTGGTTAATTATGTTAATAGTGTTCCTAATGTTGAACCAGCCCTGCATTCCTGGTATAAATCCCACCTGGTCATAATGTATTATCCTGGTGATCACTTGCTGTAATCTCCTTGCTAATATCTTATTTAAGATTTTAGCATCAATATTCATTAGGGAGATTGGTCTATAATTTTCTTTCTGTTTTTGCTTTGCCTGGTTTTGGTATCACCACCATATTTGTGTCATAAAATGAATTTGGTAGAACTCCTTCACCTATTTTTCCAAATAATTTGTATAATATTGGAATTAATTGTTCTTTAAATGTTTGGTAAAATTTACCCGTAAGCCCATCTGGCCCTGGGGATTTTTTCTTAGGGAGTTCATTAATGGCTTGTTCAATTTATTTTTCTAATATGGGTTTATTTAAGGATTTTATTTCTTCTTCAGTTAACCTGGGCAATTTGTATTTTTGTAAATATTCATCCATTTCATTTAGATTGTCAAATTTATTGGCATACAATTGGGCAAAATAATTCCTAATTATTGATTTAATTTCCACTTCATTGATGGTAACATCACCCTTTTCATTTTTGATACTGGTAATTTGGTTTTCTTCTTTCTTTTGTTTAATCAAATTAACCAATATTTTATCTATTTTGTTGGTTTTTTCATAAAGCTAGATCTTAGTTTTATTGATTAATTCTATAGGTTTTTTGCTTTCAATCTTATTAATTTCTCATTTAATTTTCAGGATCTCTAGTTTTGTATCTAATTGGGGATTTCTAATTTGTTCTTTTTTCTAGCTTTTTAAGTTGCATGCCCAATTCATTAATCTCCTCTTTCTCTTTTTTATTCATGTAAGCATTTAGAGCTATAAATTTTTCCCTAAGCACTGCTTTGGCTGCATCCCATAGATTTTGGTATGTTGTCTCATTATTGTCATTCTCTTGGATATGGTTATTGATTGTTTCTATTATTTGTTGTTTGGCCCATTCATTCTTTAGAATGAAATTATTTATTTTCCAATTGATTTTCATTCTACTTTTCCCTGTGTTAAGGGCTAAAATTCTAGCTAGTCTGTCTAAAATATCTAATGAGTGGTCGCCAATAAATTATAAGCTTTAGCAAGAGTTAGACTTTTAAGCATTTATTAAGGAGAATAAGAATTTGGTAAAGAGAGAGAGAAAGGCCTAGATTCCTATCTATTAAATGGAGAGCACATTTCTAGCTCCCTTCTCCGCCAGCGTCCCCAGGAAAAGAGCCCCAGAGTCAGCGCCAGTCTCTTCCTTCCTCCTCCCACTCGTTCGCGTCACTTCCTGACTCCTGGTCTTGCCCTCAAAGACCTTCCCTTCATGGGCAGAACTCTTCTACAGTAAGTATCCAGCAGGTGGCGTTATTCCAATCGTTACAGTCCCCCCTGTTGTTCCTCAAGAAACAAAATGTTTCCTTGACGGAACAGTAAAAACAATATAATAACTATTGCTAACTAATAATATGTGAACAACAATATAGAAAAGGAAGAGAGGAAGGTTTTGTCCAGAGGGGCGATTTTTTTTTTGTCCTCATGAACCGACGCTTTGACATTAGTCTTGCAAAGGGAGGGCCTCTGCAGAGAATACATGTTACAGATGGTGTATATTATAACAGAAAGAGAAAAAAAAACCAACAAAAACAACAAATCAAAACTGTTCATTTAAAGTCTCTGAAAGTCTTTTCTCAGATGTCCTCTAGGTGTAGTCGTGGAATGGAAGTCTTTTCAGGGGTTGAGGTGTAGATGTTGGTAATCAGCCAGGAAAACTTCCTACAAAATTGAGCTTAACACAACTTTAAAATAGCTTTGTCAATAATCAAATCAAACAATGAAAGTTCTCAAAAACATGTCTAAGGGAATACAGAATCTTAGTTGTTAACACGTGAAACATACAATAAAACAAAAATTGAACCATTCTTTAAAATTACATTATTATTATAGTCCCCCCTTATGGAGAGTAATTGATAAGACAATTGCTGCGATATTAATTTTTAAAAATAATTTTTATCTTTGTTTCATCACTTTTTGCATCATCTGCCTAATTATCCTCATGCCATTATGAGAAATTAGAAAATCTAATATAATTGGTAACAGGTGTCAAGGCCAAATTCAACACTGTTATTTATCATGACACCTGAGATAATTATGGGGGTTACCATAAAAGAACAGAGAAATGATGGGATATGAGCATTCCCACACTTGAGCAATATATACTGCCCATGCAGTATGCCAGGTCTAAAATAGGTGGATGGAATATATGTCCATGCCACCGAACATATTGGAAGAAACTGAGTCAGACTTAATCAGATGCATGGGATTGAGATGTCCATGGCATCAGGCATATAGGAGGGAGCATAGAAGCCAGGTGTAGGAGTGAGATGGGTGGGATGAATACTTCCAGCCATCTGTACAATATTGTGGGGAAAAATAAAATAAAATATTAAACCAAGAGAATCCAACCTCAACATTTGTCAAAAGCCGTTCTCTCGGCCATACCTTGACTTCATGCATGTCTCCCCTCATGTGACAGTTCAGTGTCTGCTCTTGCATGTATTCCTCTTGTGATTGGATGGCATCTTGGCCAACGGGCATCTGATAACTCAGAATAAAGGCAATTAATGTCTTAAATGATAAGTTCCCATAATCCAAGTCTTATATAGATTTAAAAATTGAGGATAATAAATGATTGCAAAAAATGTGAATACATCTTGACTCAGAACACAATATATAATTATGCAACAATTTCAAATAATACCCCTTTTTTTTAACTTAGTATACAATTACTTTTTTGAAAAATCTGAACATATTTAAATACAAGTTAAAGCACAACACAATCTCAAAGAAAAGTTTTACAAATGTTCCCCTCTTTTTTTTTTTTTTTGGAATATGCTTATCAAAAATAATACTTCTAGAATCAATTTACACTTGCCATGGCAAACAATTTGCCAGGGAAATGCTTTAAAGAGTTTGATCAAATAATCAGTTGAGAAAAAATAACAAAAACAAACAACTCAGAATATGGGAGCAAAATACTCCTAGAATTAACATTGTATTATGAAATCAAAACCATGTTTCAAAATTAGATAGATGAATGAATAGAAGAAAATACACGTGGAATAATAAGACAATGAAATTCAAACTAGGGAAATCTAAATGAATATGAACTTAATATTAATAAGAGTATTATAAAATATAAACTTGATCACCTGACTATAAAGTTTTTACAAATATTCTCCTTGTTTTAGAAACTAAGTATAAGACACAATCTCAAAAGCATGAAAATCTCTATGAAAATAAACCCATACCATTAATTTCAAAATGTATATATAATAGCATAGAAATCCTATGTAACCTCTGAACTGATACTATTACTCTGAGTGAATTCAGAACACTTTTGATTCCGGTATCTAAAATCCCCAATACTCATATCAATACCTTGCTGCTTACTTCTACATTTCTGTAAAATATATACCCTTCCATGGCAAAAGAAGCAGAGTCTTGAACTATGTTGATTGTCATTCTTATTCAGCTTAAGTTTTTCTTCTTTAACCCCTCTATATTGTCTGTCGGGCTTTTCACCATACAAATGCTTTATAAGATTACTAATTAAAGACAAAAGCAGGTTAGCAAAATTATGAACAAAACGAGCATATCTGGAATTTAAAGAGTTTTCTAAGATTGTCTCAAAAGCACAGCCAGGCCGGGGAAGGGCTGAGCCTGAAGCTGCAAATGCAGGTAGAAAAAGTTGCGCATGCGCATCAGATCTCTGGACTTCCCAGGCAGGGGAAGCAATGGGTTTGGCCATGGGAGGAGTAGAGGGTGGGGTCTGGAGAGGAGGGGAGGGACCAGCGCAATTTGAATCAGACTTGATTTTGAACTCAGGCCTGGATTCCTCTTCCCCCACTTTGCCTCTAGGTGCTAGGGGATTAAAAGCTTCTAGAGGGTGGGTCATTGCCTCCAGGCATGCAAAATTAGAGCAACAATTAGTGTTGGAACTGGGAAAAGCAGCAGGAATCTCTTCAGGTTTCTCTGAAAAAGCATGGTTGGGAGAGGGAGAGATATTTCCTTGTGTGAGTAAGTTGCTGGCTCTTTTAACAAAAATAAAAAGAAAAATAGAAAATCCAGAAAAACAAAGCATTAACATGATCTTATCTCCCATTTGTCTGGTTAAACAGACTAAAATCAAAAATAGGGTAATTAGGGAGTTTAAAAGGTCCATTCGAAAAAATTTAAAGGGAAAACACAGCCAGTGCGCCAGTACTTAGCAGTTTAAAGGGTAGGGGAAATTTCTTACCCAACCGGAAGATCAGAAGTGAGGTTCAGCTTTCCTCTTCGTGGTCAGCCATCTGTTAAGGGCTAAAATTCTAGCTAGTCTGTCTAAAATATCTAATGAGTGGTCGCCAATAAATTATAAGCTTTAGCAAGAGTTAGACTTTTAAGCATTTATTAAGGAGAATAAGAATTTGGTAAAGAGAGAGAGAAAGGCCTAGATTCCTATCTATTAAAGGGAGAGCACATTTCTAGCTCCCTTCTCCGCCAGCGTCCCCAGGAAAAGAGCCCCAGAGTCAGCGCCAGTCTCTTCCTTCCTCCTCCCACTCGCTCGCGTCACTTCCTGACTCCTGGTCTTGCCCTCAAAGACCTTCCCTTCATGGGCAGAACTCTTCTACAGTAAGTATCCAGCAGGTGGCGTTATTCCAATCGTTACACCTGGCTCTTTCTTACATGTAATTTTTATTGCATCATGATCTGAGAAGGATGCATTTACTATTTCTGCCTTTCTACATTTGACTATGATGTTTTTGTGCCCTCATACATGGTCAATTTTTGAAAATGTGCCATGTACTGCTGAGAAAAAGGTATATTCCTTTCTATCCCCATTCAACTAACTTTTCAAGTAATCTATTCACCTCTTTCATTTCTTTCTTATTTATTTTTCAGCTAGATTTATATAATTCTGAGAGGGGGAGATTCAGATCCCCCGCTAGTATAGTATTACTGTCTAATTCCTCCTGTAACTCATTTAACTTCTCCTCTAAGAATTTGGATGCTATACCACTTGGGGCATACATATTTAATATTGATATTACTTCATTATCTATAGTACCTTTTAGCAAGATTTAATTTCCTTCCTTATCTCTTTTAATGAGATCTATTTTTGCCTTCACTTTGTTTGAGATAAGGATTGCTACCCTTGCTTTTTTTACTTTAGCTGAAGCATAATATATTCTCCTCCAGCCTTTTACCTTTACTCTGTGTGTATCTCTCTGCTTCAAATGTGTTTCTTGTAAACAGCATATTGTAGGATTCTGGTTTTTAATCCACTCTGCAATTCACTTCCATTTTATACCAGAGTTCATCCCATTCACATTCACAGTTATTATTACTGACTGTCTATTCCCCTCCATTCTATTTACCCTCTTTGTACTTTTCCCCCGCTTCTTTCACCCTATTGCTCCTCACCATTGTTTTACTTCTTACCTCTGCCTCCCCCGATCTGCCCTCCCTTTTTATCACCCCCTCTCTTTTCTTTACCCTTTTCTCCCTTGCTTTTGTCCTCTCTTCTATCATTCCCCCCTTTCCCTTCCCCTTTTGCTTCCCTAAAAAATGAGCTAAGTTTCTTTATCCCAATTAACGTATATGTTATTCTCTCTTTGAATCAAATTTAATGAGAGTATGGTTGAAACAATGTTCACCCCTCCTTTCTTTCCTTCTACTGTAATAGGTTTTTTTTACCTCTTCATATGATATAATTCACCCCATTCTACCTCCCCTTTCCTCTCCTCCACATAGACTCCCTTTTTAACCCCTTAGTTTTCTTTGTATCATCAAATCAAAGACAATTTATATTTATACCCTCTGTGTAAAGTCCTTTTCTCTGCCCAAATACATTTACAGTTCTTAAGAGTTATGAGTATTATCTTCCCATGTAGGGATATAAACAGTTTAACCCAATTGAGTAAACTTGTTTTCCCCCTCTGTTTACCTTTTTAAACTTCTCTTGAGTCTTGCATGTTAAGATTGAATTTTCTATTCAGTTCTGGACTTTTCACCAGGAAAGACTGAAAGTCCCCAATGTCATTAAATGTCCATCTTTTCCCTTGAAAGAGAATGATCATTTTTGCTGGCTAATAGATTCTTAGCTGCAATCCAAGCTCCTTTGCCTTCCGGAATATCATATTCCAAGCCTTGCGGTCCTTTAATCTTGAAGCTGCCAGGTCCTGGGCAATCCTGACTGTGGCTCCATGTTGTTTAAATTGCTTCTTTCTGGCTGCTTGGAGTATTTTCTCCTTCACCTGATAATTCTGGAATTTGACTACAATATTCCTTGGAGTTTTCCTTTTGGGGTCTCTTTCAGGAGGTGATCGGTGGATTCTTTCAATGATGATTTTATCCTCTGATTCTATGATATCAGGGCAGTTCTTCTTAATAATTTCCTGGAATATGGTGTCTAGATTCTTTTTCTGATCATGGCTTTCAGGCAGTCCAATGATTCTCAAATTGTCTCTCCTCAATCTGTTTTCCAGATCAATTGTCTTTCCAGTGAGGTATTTCACATTTTCTTCTATTTTTTCATTCTTTTGATTCTGCTTTACTGATACCTGGTGTCTCATGGATTCCTTATCTTCCAACTTTCCAATTTTAATTTTTAAGGCATTGTCTTCTTCAGTGAGATTATGCACCTTTTTTTTTTCTATTTGGCCAGATGAATTTTTTAAGGCATTATTTTCTTCAGTGAAATTATGCACTTTTTTTTCCCATTTGGCCAGATGAATTTTTTAAGGAATTGTTTTCTGCAGTCAATCTTTGTGCTTCCTTTTCCAAGCTGCTGATTCTTTTTTCATAGTTTTCTTGTTTTGCTTTCATTTCTCTCCCCATTTTTTCTTCTACCTCTCTCAATTGATTTTTGAAATCCTTTTTTGAGCTCTTCCAGGAAGGCTTTTTGTTCTTGAGACCAATTCACCTTCCCTTGGGAGGCTTCACATGTAGGCAATTTGAGGGTATTGTCCTCATTTGAGTTTGTGTTGGCTTCTTCCCTATTGATACAGAAGCTCTCAATGGAGAGGGCTCTTTTTTGCTTCTTACTCATTATTGCAGCTTATTTATTTATTTTTCAGTTGAGGTCTGCTTTGCTGGCACCAGTGTTCCTGTTTTGGGCTTCTTGTGCAAGGGTATAGGTACTGTGTAACTGTCTTTTTACTCTGAGGCCTTTATAGTGTGTGCAGTTCGCCCCCCTGCACTTCCTGTCTAAGTGCACTGCGTCTGTGTGCCTGGTCACGCCTATCCTGTTTGTGGCCCTACCGCTGGCAACTTGCCCTCTCAGCTGGTGCAGGTAGGTTTTCCCACTGTCCTTCTTGGCCACCAGATTTTTTGAGCAAGGTTCCAGGGACCTCAGTTGTTCGGCTGTGGCCCGTAGTTCCTGCTGACCTGCCCCAACCCTGCTGGGCCTCCCTTTTGCCTGAGTCAGACCGACCTTTTCCTGAAGTCTTCTAAATTATCTCTGGTTGGAATACTGTGTCTCTCTGTCTCTTTGCAGGTTCTGTAGTTTCAGAATCTGTCCAGAGGCTTGATTTAATGTTCTTTTTGAGGGAACAGAAGGAGAGCTCAGGCAGCTTGCTGTTTCCTCTCCGCCATCTTGGCTCCACCCCCTCGGTGTTTGTAATTTTAAAAGAAAATATCTAGCAGTGTGTTTCTTTCATAAACTTAAATTTATTAAAAAATAACCAGGGCAGCTAGGTGGCACAGTGGATAGAGCACTGGCCCTGGAGTCAGGAGTACCTGAGTTCAAATCCGGCCTTAGACACTTAACACTTACTAGCTGTGTGACCCTGGGCAAGTCACTTAATCCCAATTGCCTCACTTAAAAAAAAAAAAGAAGAAGGAAAAAAAATAACCAAAGTGGGAAGTCACTGATTTAAAGACTTATAAATCACATGATGTGTCCTGTTGCACTGTCTTCCTTAATTTCATAATTTATTATGACTTTTTTCAACTTAAATTAAATTCCTCCATTTCTTATTGTGTGCTGATTCATTGATGAACATGAGATTTGAAAAACTGGACTCTCTAATGAGCTCTATTTTCACTTCCACATACCCTTTATGTTGTCCAAAATTCTGCACATAATAATCTTTTACATTTCTGTAAGTATATTTCTTAAAAATATTTAATATTCCCTATAAAATTAGATTCACTCAGCGGTTTTATGTAATAGTAACAGTGCTTCAGTCAATATTTTCACTTTGGGATAGCAGGATTTCAACTATAAAGTTACATTTAATGTAGTAAAGGGTTATCTACTGTAATAGAACTCTACACTTAATCTTTCATTGAGATATATTATCAAATATATCAACTTCTGTTGGGTCTGTTTTGATTATTTCCATATTACAAATGGGGAAGTTGAGCCACAAAATTATTTTATTGTTAAGGTTTTCAGAGATAGTTGTTGACATGTGTGGCAGGTGAAAGATAAAGTGACTGAGGAAACAAACATCAATTTATTAAGCAATGTATTGCAATCACTCAACAAACAAGGACCACTTTGGTACTGAACCCCAAATACATTTTAAAAATGTAATTGAATAACACCAATTAGTTAAAAAAGAAAACAATTAAGCAGGATACAAAATTAGAAAATCTGATTTTTAATTAGTGGAAAGATTAGGGACTTTCCAAATTGGGAAGGGGATAGCGAACAGGTGCACTTAATTGAAATCAGAAAAAGATCTACCCTAATCCCCCAAATGGCTGTATTCAATCAAAGGAACATGGAAACCAGAACTAACCAGTATGGTATAAATTTTCAAATAAGACATATGAGTTGCTTGAGATGTATTAATATGAGAATACCCCTGTCATCAATCTTAGGATCTGACTAGATTTCTGTCAGCACAATCTAGATTGTTAGTTAAGGGTCTCTAAGCTACAGATAGAGGTGGTACAACTTCCCAGACACTCCTGTCTAGTTTCAAACAATGAAATAAGGTTTTCTCACAATTCTTACAATTGAATAAACTTTTCTAAAAGGTCATAAATTGACTAAAACAATATTTGAATAGAAAGGGAAATGAGTTAGCACCAGATTTGAGTCACAAAATGTAGTCAGTGTGGTTCACTCAATTCTGACAACCACTTGCTGTTATAATTCCCTCACAAGATAGGACCTGGAAACATTGTGTCCTGACTTTTTGCTCAGATTTCTCTTGTTAACGAAATTATGATCAAATATATCAGATACATGAAAAGAAATCCTTCAAGGTAAAATTAAGTAGAACTTAGTTACTGCCTTTTAAGTGAGGCATTTCTAGAACCAGATATAGTCCCTGGCTAATAGTAGAGTGAGTATTCATGTATGTATAAATGTGTATATGCATATACATGTGTGCCTATATATAAAAACACATTTGTTATTCAAATAAGAGAGAAAATAATTATGATAAACATAATTAATGACAATATAATGTAATTACATAGATCAATATCTCAATGCCAATAAGTTAAAATATTAGAAAGTATATAAAAAAACATAAATTATCAACAAATGTATTCAGTTCACAGATCATTAACAATTAAGAAAACAATTAGAAAATTCAGTCTTGTTAATAAAAATACAAGAATTATTTGATCAATAGCTGAAAAACAAATTATTGACAGAATATTAAATGCATTCATGCATTTAATAAATAATAAAAATAAATTACTTTAAAACAAAAGAGCATTATACCTTCACTCTGTTAACACTTAGTAGCCTAACTACATCACCTCAGCAAGGACAAAAAAAAAGAAAAGGAGAAATGTCAGGTGAAATTACTATATTAGTCAGCTTTATAATTTTTTTTTATGCAGGCAGTGGGGGTTAAGTGACTTGCCCAGGGTCACACAGCTAGTAAGTGTCAAGTGTCTGAGGCTGGATTTGAACTCAGGTACTCCTGAATTCAGGGCCGGTGCTTTAACCACTGCGCCATCTAGCTGCCCCAGCTTTATAATTTTTTAAGCAGGGTAGTGAATTTTGGTGAATCACAGAAGAATCAGCATTAAAAATATCAAAAGATAAATATCATTTATTAGGGAAACTTTGTAAAAGTTGTGCATTTATTCACTCATGCTCTGACTCTCAGTTCTATAATTGTTTATGGTATTTGAATATGGAAATACTTTATTTGGATTTCAATATTAGACATTTAAATCTAAACTAATTATCTTTGGGCAGCTAGGTGGAACAGTGGATCAAGTGTTGGGCCTATAGTCAGGAAGACTCCTTAGGAAGTCAGTTAACCCAGTCTTTCCCAGTTCCTCATTTGTAAAATGAGTTGGAAAAAGAAACAGTAAACCATTCCAGTATCTTTGCCAATAAAACCCAAGTGACATCACTCAGAGTTGGATACAATTGAAATGACTGATGAACAAGAACAAAGTTCTCTTAAGGTATCTGACTTGATGAATTCAGATTTATAAGTAGCTTTGAAGAGTCAAATGAAATATGTTTCTGAATATCAAATGAGAATAAATGATTGATCTATTATTAAAATGGCATCCCTCTCTGTTAAGGTACAAATGAGTAATTACTAAGGGAATGGTTTCACTTTATCAATAAGATCAGGAGTAAAGCAACAATGTCCATTATCACAACTATTACTCAATATTGTACTAGAAATACTAGTTTTATTAATAAGAAAAGAAAAGAAAAAGAAATTGAAGAAATAAAAAATCAGCATCAAAGAAATAAAACCATCTTACTTTATGCTCAATAAGATGGTATCTTTAGAAAATCCTAGAGAATCAACCAAAATTCAAGTTGCAATAATGAAAAACCAACAAATTTGCATGATAGAAAATAAATCCAAATAAATTATTATAATTTCTATATACTACAAACATAGCATGGAGACCTAGAAAGAGGAACTCCATTTAAAATAAATGCAGATAAATATATGGGAGTCTATCTGAAAAGGTAAACCTGGGGATTATATGAAGACAATTACAAAACACTTCACATCAATAAAAACAGATCTACACAAGTGGAGAAATATTACTTATGCAGTGGTAAGACAAAACAAGATGACAAAAATGATGATTCTACAACATTAATTTACTTAATCAGGGACATACCAATTAAACTAAAAAACAATTATTTTATAGATATAGGGAAAATAGTAACAAAATACATCTGGAAGAACAAAAGATTAAGAAGATAAGAAATCAATGAAAAATAAGTGAAGTGAGGCAGCTCAGGAGGTCCAGATTTTAAATTATTATAAAAAGTATTATTTATCAAAACAATTTGATACTGGCTAAGAAAAAAATCATGAATCAGTGAAATAGATTGGGTACACAATACATAGTAGTAAATGACCGTAGTAGTCTAGTGTGTGATAAACCCAAAGAACAAGGTTTTGGAGTAAGAAAATACCATTTGACAAAAATTTCTAGGAAAACTGGAAAGTAATTTGGCAGAAAGTAGACATAGACCAACATTTCACATTATTCACCAACATAAGGTCAAAATGGGTAAATAATTTGGACATAAATGTTTATATATTAAGTAAATTGGTGAAGCATGGAAAAAAGTACTTAGTTCTATAGATTAGAGAAGAGATTATATCCAATCAAGATATAAGGAGGATCACAGGAAGTAAAATAAATCATTTTGATTACATATAATTTAAGTTTTTGCACAATTCAATGCAGCCAAACTAGTGCAGCCAAATTTAGAAGGGAAAATGGAAACTGTGGGAAGCAAGTTCCTTTGATAAGGGCTTCATTTCTCACATATTTAAAGAACGAGCCAAATTTATAAAAATAGGAGCCATTCCTCATTTGGTAACTTGTCAAGGAACTGAATAGGGAGTTTTCAGAAGAAAAATCAAAGGTAGCACTAGTCACATGAAAAATGCTCTAAATTACTAATTATTAGAGAAATTCAAATTAAAACAACTATGAAATACTACCTCACATCTATTAGATTGGATGACATAACAAAACAAAACCAAAAAATAAAAAAAAAAAGCCAAAGACTGCAAGGAATGTGGAAAAATTGGGACACTAATTCATGTTGTGAACTAGTGCAAACATTCTGGAAAACATATTGTAATTACACCCAAAGGGCCATAAAATTATGCATACCCTTTGACCCAGCAATAGCACTACTATGTCTGTAATTTAAAAAGATCAAAGTAAAGGGAAAATAATCTATTTAAACAAAAATATTTATAGCAATTCTTTTTTTTTTGATGGCAAATAATTGGAGATTGAAGGGATGCCTATGAATTAGAAAATGACTGAATGAGTAATAGTATATGATTGTGATAGGATACAATTTTTCAATAAGAAGTGATGTGTGATAAGGTTTCAGAAAAACCTGGGAAGACTTATATGAACTCGTGCCAAGTGAAGTGAGCAGAAGCAGGAGAACATTGTTCATAGGACCAACAATATTGTAAGGATGATAAACTCTGAAAGATCTAACTATTCCAATCAAGACAGTGATCCAAGGCAATTCAAAAGGACCCATGATGAAAAGTGCTATCCACATTGAGAGAGAGAGAACAGGTGTACTCTGAAGATTGAAGCACTTTTTATAGTACTTTTTATTTTCTTTTTATCATTATTATTACTTTCTTTTTTGTTTTCTTTTGCAGCATGGCTAATATGGAAATATATTTTTCATGACCTCACTTATTTAAAAAAAAAGAAATTGGCAAACTTTAAACAAAGCACATAGCTTTTTAGAAAATGTCTTAATAAAACAGTCATCACACACATGCACACAGAAACACGTGCTCTTTTGTTGTTCAGTCATTCAGTTGTGTCTCTCTATTCATGTCCTCATAGACCATACCATCCATGAGGTTTTCTTGGCAAAAATACTGAAGTACTTTGTCATTTTCATCTCTAGTAGATTATGGCCAAGGGAGGCTAAGTGATTTTCTTAAGGTCACAAAGTCAGTACATTTCTGTGGCCATATTAGTAAGTTTCTGTAGCCCTGACTCTAGGCCCAAAACTCTATCCATATAGCCATCTAGCTGCCCAATGTGTGTTCTTTAGACATCTATAGATATGTTTTTTAAAAGACAATTTAGGGGACAGCTAGGTGGCGCAGTGGATAGAGCACCGGCCCTGGAGTCAGGAGTACCTGAGTTCAAATCCGGCCTCAGACACTTAACACTTACTAGCTGTGTGACCCTGGGCAAGTCACTTAACCCCAATTGCCTCACTAAAAAAATAAAGAAAAAAAGAAAAGAAAAAGAAAAGACAATTTAGGTTTCTGTTTCAGTCTCTTCAATGAGTATTACTAAAATTTCTGAGGAACATTTTCAAGCTATATCTAAGAAAGGCAGAAATCACAATTAAACTTTAAAACAATCATATATGTTTATATGTATAAACACATAAAACACAGAAAATATTATATAATTTATTATATTATTTTATATTATATTATTATATAATTTCATTTGAATAAGCATTTATTAAATGTTTAAAATATACCATCCCGTATGTTAGGCTTCAGAGACATGAAGACAAAAATAACAATGATAATGAAAATGTTTAAGGTGATATACAATAATTTGTTAGTTTTGAATTTACAAAGGTTTTTTTTCTGTTTGTTTTTATTCCTGACCTATGATTCCCTCTCTATAAAAAATCATAATGAGTAAGTTCCCTAATCTTTATAAGAAAAGTTTCAAGCTTTAGAAAATTATAGAAAACTGAGAGTTTAAATCAGTTGTCCAGTGTGCAACAGCCAGTATTTGTGAAAGCCTGGATTGGATTTTAATTATTTATTTATTTAGAATTTTTTTCCCAAAAGTTATATGTAAAAACAAATTTTAACATCGATTTTTAAAACATTGTCTTCCAAATTCTCTTCCTCCCTCCCTCTCCAACCCCCTTAAGAACTCAAACAATTCAACATGCTACATATATATATATGTAGCATGTTGAATTACACGTATATATTTGTATATATATGTATATATATGCAGTCATGCAAAACATTTCCACATTAGTCAGATTGTGAAAGAAAACAGACAAAAAACTTAAGAAAAAGAAACTAAAAAACAATTATACTTCAATCTATATTCAGATACCATTAATTCTTTCTCTGTAGATGGATTACACTTTCCAGAAGTCCTTCAGAGTTGTCTTGGAACACTGTATTGCTGAAAATAACTAAGTCATTCACAGCAGATCATCTTACAATATTGCTGTTATTTTGTATACAGTACATTTCATTTTGCATCAGCTCATATATGTCTCTCCAGGCTTTTCTGATAGCATCCTGCTCATGAGATGTATTTCATTTATTTATTTATTTGTTTGTTTGTATATTTATTTATTTATGTGTTAGTTTATGTATTTATCTGTTTATTTATTATTATTATTATTATCATTGTGGGGCAATGAGGGCTAAGTGACTTGCCCAGGGTCACACAGCTAGTAAGTGTCAAGTGTCTGAGGCTGGATTTGAACTCAGGTCCTTCTGAATCCAGTGCTGGTGCTTTATCCACTGTGCCACCTAGCTGCCTCCTTTTTATTTTTATTTTATTTTTATCTATTTAATTTTTTGCCTGGCAATGAGGGTTTAAGTGACTTACCTGCTAATGATTTCTTTTGGCACAATAGTGTTCCATCATAATCTCATCCTACAATTTGTTCAGCCATTCCCCAAATTTAAATTCAGCTTTTAAAAATCTTTTTTAGGATACCAGCCTAGTAGTGGTATTACCAGGTCAAAGAGTATGCATGGTTTTATAGCTCTTTGGTTGTAGTTCCAAATTACTCTAAAGAATGTTTGAATCAGTTTACAACTTTACCAAGTGTATTAATGTCTCATTTTCCCCATATCCTTAACAATTGTCATTTGCCTCTGCTGTCCTATTATCCAATTGAATAGGTATGAGGTAGTACCCAGAATTGTTTTGACCTGAATCTCTCCAATCAATAGTGAGTTAGAGCATTTTTTTCATATGGCTATAGGTGGCTTTGATTATTTCATCTGAAAACTTCATGTTTTTTGAACATCTATCAATTGGGGAATAGCTCTCATTTTAACAAATTTGATTGTTCTCTATGTGTTTGAGAACTGAAGCCTATCAGATAAAGAAGCATTCAAACCTGAGTACATCAACTATCTTTGAAACCCTGTTATTATTTTATAGTTTTTGTTTTGTTATTTTATATATAACATTTGTCTGGGAAAGCAAGCCTTGTGTCTATGGGAGCCAAACATCACCACTTCTACAAAATTAATTTCCAACCACAGCCATAGATAAGCAGAGAAACCAGTCTAGCCTAAGCAGTAAGGAAACCTGAGGGAAAAGAAGTGATTTGTTCCCATAGTCTAAACCACCCTTTCCACCTCACTATCACCTTTCCTCTGAACCTCATAGAGGCAATTCTAGAATCTGCATTCAAGTGCAAGGAATAAAAATATCACATCCCCCCCCCCCCCCCGGCCAGGATTACATGGTATGCCTAATGCTCATTAAATTCCCCTGTGAAGATAATGAGTTCTTTATCACTTTGAAAAGTTTAGGTATATGTTGTGTTACTATTTGGAATGGACATTATGGAATGAATTTTTGGAAAGGAAGTTATGCTAAGTAATTTCTATGATTATTCTACAATTGCCAGGATGATTCATAGGTTAGAATTATAGAACCTGAAGAGTAGAAAAAAATTAGGATTTAAAAAAATGTCTCAGATATATTCCAATTTCTACAAAGGTCCTTTTGCATTGCTCTTTCAATTATTTAGTTTAAAGAGGAAGATTTTTTTCACTAGATATTATTTCAGTATTTCAATCTTTATCATTTGTTTGACTCCACTTTAAAAAGTAAGATTGATCTAGATAATGATGATCAACAGGAAATTTTTCTCTTCTCTGTGAAGGTACAATTTGAGAGATTTCTCAGTTCTTTACCCTACACCCTAAGGAACTGACATTTTCTTACCTGACACTTGGAAGTGTGTTGTCATCAATTCCCTCTTGCTAGCATAAGACTCATAATTGAATCAGTATTTTTAAAATTCAATGAAAACAATAAAACACAAAGAAAATCATTTTATTCTAGCAAATTATCTTTCTTTAAAAGCCTGGATTAAATCAAGATTATTTTCTGATTCCATATATTTGATAGTCATACAATACCCATCTCTGAAAAATTAAAGTTGTGGGCTACCCAAAGGTCAAGCAAAGTTGAATGGTGACATGACTATATTGTAACATATTACCAATGTGAATAATATCAGATAGTTAAATAAAGAAGTATTTGGGTTGGCTATTCAAGTTGTAAGGCATAAAATATTAGATGAAGAAGCCTACATGTTCCATTGTAATCTATGTTATGCCATAACATAGGAAGAAAGGGACTCTGTGTATTGGGTGGACTCTCTTTGCAGACTACATGAAAAGACAAGGATGTTCAAGTCACAAAGCATAAGATAGAAAGATACTGATAGATGCATAGAAATATGGAGAGAGAGAGAGAAAGAGATATGAATGGAAGGATGGATGGATATAGTTTGTTGCTGTTGAGTCATTTTTCAATTGTGTCTGACTCTTTTTTACCACATTTGGCATTTTCTTTGCAAAGATACTGGAGTGGTTTGCCATTTACTTCTCCAACTCATTTTACAGATGAGGAAAATGAGGCAAACAAAATTAAGTGGCTTGCCCAGGGTCACATAGCCAGTACATGTCTAAGGCCAGATTTGAAAGCATGATGATAAGACTTCCTGATTCCAAGCATAGTGATCTATAAACTGTACCACCTGTCAATAGATGATAGATGATGATGATGATGATGATGATAACGAGGAGGAAGAGGATGGATGAATGGGTGATAAATAAAGCATGTCTAAAGCACTTACTGTAAGCAAAGTACTCTGATGAACACTGCAGAAACAAAATCAAGATGTCCAAAAGCCTCAACAAATTTATATCCTAATGGAAGTTGATAACACATAAAGGAGAGGAGATGGTACCCAACTGGGGATATGGCAGCTAATGTGGAAGTGAAGCCGATTGGAGAGTTATCCAGAAGGGAAGTGATCAGTATGGCAGGGAGCTTCAGTTAATATGGGCTTCTCAGCAATGAATGACTCACTAAACTTTGATTTAGCCTCAGGATGGAGTCATCCTTAGGTGGGCAAGACAGCTGTTATGGAAATGAAACATACAGAAAATGTTAAAGAGTTTTGATGCTACATCAAGTAAATCACCAATAGATCAAAACATTAAAGAAATATTAGATAGAGAAAGCCAGGCTTGAAAGTGCCTGGCTCTCAAAACACATGTGTGCAAATATACGTATGTAATACATATGTAACACATACGTATATATGTATATAATATAATACAATAATGAATAATATATGTATATACAGATATATTATATCTATACACTTATGTATGTGCATTGTACACATCTGACCCTCTGTATTTTATACAGATGTTTATGCAAATATATATATATATATACTTTAAAATGATCAAGCTTAGGGCTCAGTTAATATTACACTAAACCCATATAATTTTATTCAAAGAGATTTTTTTCAATTGCAGCCCAGTTAAACAGAAGCTAATATGAAAAACACCAGGAAATGAATGCTGAAGCTCATTTAGACAATTACTTCACAAAAGAAATGGAAAAAATTAAAGGAAATGGTTTTATTCTACTGAGAGTTCATTTTATAGCATAAAGAAAATTCTTCTAATGGTAGGATTCAAGATGCATCATTTTCAATATTCATTTCCTCAATCCAAGCCATCTCATCTTATCTAAATACCAAGCCCTTCCTGACTATTGCTCATCATCAGGATGGTGACAGTCTTTCACTACCTATTTTATGGTTCCAGAAACTGTGGGAAGCTATGCATTATAAAGTTATCCTTCTCTATGTACCTACCCACTTTATGATCTGGGATAAGTATTAATTTCCCTAAGCCTCAGTTTCCTTGTCTAAAAAATGAAAGGTGTCACAGATGACCTATAAATCATTTTAAGCTTCAAATTTATGATCTAAATTTATACAATCCTATACATATAACAGTTCACATATCTGTACACTCTAATTACATCTAATATAACTCACTAGTTTCTTGGCAGTCAATTCTATTAATTTGTCACTAAATTTTAGATGATATGTAATCTTACTCCTTATAATCTCAGATTCATGTAATAATATCTAATAAGTGTATTTCAGAACTATTCACCCATTCTTTTTTCATGGCTGTATTCCCTATGTATTTTCTCTGAGCCAACTTTAATAGGTAATTTGAAAAAATAACTTGATTCTTGAAGTATTTAATTTATGTCTTTTTCTATTAACTTTTCAATGAAACATTTTTTCTCTCCTTATCTCTGTAAAGCATCTCATTGTTAACATGAATGTTACTTCTATCTTTTTTGTTTTTGTTTTTGTTTTTTTTAGTGAGGCAATTGGGGTTAAGTGACTTGCTCAGGGTCACACAGCTAGTAAGTGTTAAGTGTCTGAGGCCAGATTTGAACTCAGGTACCCCTGACTCTAGGACCAGTGCTCTATCCACTGCACCACCTAGCTTCCCCACTTCTATCTTTCTTAGTAAAATACACTTAAATAATTACAAATACAAGTAAATCCTTGGAAACACACAAATGTATTAATTCATCATCATTATATTGATTTTTTAAAAATATAATTTTGAAAAAAGGCATCATGACCATCATTGTCATTTTTCTCATCTAATATATTTTTGCTTGTTAATATAGGCATTGAAGTTATAGGAGGAATATAGTATAGAAATATCATGACAATTTTTACTTCAAAAGCATTTTTAAAATCTTGGATAATTTAAATAGAATCTCTTAAATCATACTATTTAAAATAAAACTGTAAATTGGATGAAAAATGCACAAGAGGTAGAAAAATCTGTGAATAGCTAATAGAACCACTACATTTAATAAAAATATTTTTTAAATACTATCTTCTATGAATGCATATGATAGCAAGGGAAAGTCTGGAGGCATGATAGAATCATAGTTTAATGAAATTTTATTTTTAACAACACAATAAGACAATTTAATCAAATCCTGTCTACCTCTAATCTTCAAAGATTATCATTTTAATTATAAAATGAATACATTTTAAAAGTGGAAGAATATTGCTAGCATCTTCTTTGCAAATCCCTTGTTAAATGAGGGTGGTATTTTCCATTGATTGGGTCCAAAGTGAATAATATAGTCAACATAAGATTACGTATCCCTAGCAGGTCAGGTGCTCCATTTTTTCATATTTCAGTGGCTGTGAAATGTTAATTTCATGTGAGGTTCATAGTTATTGACAATAAAACAGTCTTAAATACACATACTGCCATTTGAAACTGATTTAAACTTCAGCAAGTTTCAATGTTTCTAAGTCTCATCAATTAAAACAGAGAATTAGACTTAATTTCCTTGACAACTCTTTAGCTGTCAATTTATTGCTATTGTGATAAAATGTTAATTTATTTTGAGCATTACAATAACTTATTCCTCCAGATCAAATGAATCTGCTTATGATCATAACTTTGAGTAAATGTTTCATAACTTCATAATGAATTTCACAAATATTTTCTTATGCTCCTCCTTTACAAACATGCTTTTAAGCACCCATCCCAACAAATCTGGAGAAACTAGGGTTGATTTGAGAGTCTTCAATCTAAATTCCTCAAGTTGTGACTTATACAAGGTGAGTTGAAGTTCAGGGATCACTCTACCATTGCTTGTACTGTTAACTTGCTTAAAGAATGTAACATTTATGAGTCTATCCAAAGAATATGTAAGAAGGAGTTTATTTTCAGGACATATAGATACTTGTCTTGTACACTAAGAAACTTAACAGTATGCTTCATGTTGCATTTCTCATTGAAGTGTTAATCACAAATTCGCATTTAAGATATGGCCATATATGGCCAATATCTGTATTATAATAGCAATTTATTTTAAGGAAAAAAGCATTCTTTGCTATATATTGACATAAATAATCTTTATAGTTTGAAAGACATATGAGTTAAAATCTGGTTGTTCCCCAGTGGCTTAATATTTTATATTTTCATCTTTAATAGTGTTATCCCTCACAATGGTTTCTAAAGTGATCTTTAAATTTTATTTTATTTGAGATATGTGTTGAATGAAAGGTGAGTTCTAAAGTACAGAAAAAAATAGCTTCACCTTATCTAGTCCCTCTATTTATCAAATCTTATTACAGAGTTCTTTCAATAAATGAACATTCTTAGAATTAATAAAAAGAGCTAAAATTTATATATTGCCTTATAGTTTATAAAATGCTTCATAAACATATCATTTAAACCTCTATAAAATATAATTAAAAACAAATAATAAAAGAAAAACTAAACAATTTGAAGAAGACAGAGCTCATAGGCATTCTTGCTCCAAATCCTTTACTATTTTCCTACCCAGGAGAAATTAACTGCACTATATAACTTTTAGCAGAATTGTTACTGTTTCTCACAAATGACATTCCATATCCTACCACTATACCTTTGCCAAGTTGGTCGTTTGATCAGAAGAATATTTTAGATAATGTACTATAACTCTTTGTTTTTGTACATAAGGAAATTGAGATCTTCAAGGTACATAAGCTCACATGAATTATAAGTAGCAGAACCAGAATTTAAACCCAGGTCATTTCATACCAAATCAACCTCACTTTTCTATTCTATTCTTTTTTTTTTTTACTCTGGGACAATGAGTCTTATTGTAATTAATGTTTAAATGTTTATACTTCCAAGTTGAATCTCTCTCCCTCTGTCTTTCTCTCTCTCACATACCACACACACACACACACACACACACACACACACACACACACATACACACACACACACACCCCCTTACCTGAAGTCGTAGAAGTTACACTTCATATTATTTCTACCTTTGTTAAGGAAATGACAAGTAAGCAACCATCTAGTACTGAATGATCTTCATCAATATAGACATAACTATATTCAAGTAAATTTTCATATTCAACATTGCTTGATAAATGCTAATTAAAAGTAGATATAAAATTCCTGAAATGGTAATTATCTTGTCATTCATTCTTAGTAAAGGTGTTGCTATTTGCCTATATAAATATATATATTCTAAATGGCTACATATTTCATAATTCAATAACCATCCTGGATTTTCATTGAATGAGATTAGAAAATTAGCCTTTCCCAAGAATCTCCCTAATGGCCAAATGCATAATCCACTATAAAATATTGAGAGTATTTGGAGGATGACATATTGTTTGATTCTTCAGAATCCTCAAGAGTTTAGAGAAGGATTAAAAAAAAAATAAAATAAGGATCCCTGTCTCGATATACTGATGAAGTAAACAACAATGGAAAAGAATGACAAATTTCACTAGGTATCGATAGTTAATCTTCAACAGCATCTGGCAGTTGACAGTTACAAGATTTTGCAAGGTCAAAAAAAAAAGGTGAAGAGGCACATGCTGCTCTTGACATCTTTGCTGAAACTGGCATGTAGTGCAAATCATTTTGGTTGTGCTTGTTGATGGCTTTAACCCACACAAATTCCAAGGGGACCCTTTCATTTCATGTAGGAGATGGTTAAGGAGTGTCCCATAGTGGAAATTATCTAAGAAATTTCCATAATTTCCTTTTATAAGATCTTTATAAGGATGACACTATCACTCCAACCTTTAGATAAATCATTTTATAGAAGGGATATAAAACCCATTCTAAGAACAGAAAGAGGATAAAATTAGGGATGAAACAGGGATATCCATTATCACCTCTATTATTTAACATTGTACTAGAAATGTTAGCTCTAGCAATAAGAGAAGAAAAAGGAATTTAGAAAATTAGAATAGGCAAGAAAAAAACAAAACTTTTACTCTTTTCAGATGATTTAGAGAATCAACTAAAAAACTACTTGAAACAATTAACAACTTTAGCAAAGTTGCAGAATATAAAATAAACACACATAAATCATCTGCATGGTAGCAGACTTGGGAGTCTATCTGCCAAGACAAACCTAGGCACCCTATGAACACAATTCCAAAACACTTTTCACACAAATCAAATCATATCTAAATACTAAGAAAAATATAAATTGCTCTTGCATAGGCAGAACTAATATAATAAAAATGACAATTCTACCTAAATTGATTTACCTATTCAGTGTCATACCAAACAGACTACCTAAAAATTATTTTATAGAGTTAGAAAAAATAATAACAAAATTCATCTGGAAGAACAAAAGGTCAAGAATATCAAGGGGACTAATGAAAAAAAATTACAGGAAGGTGAATTAGCTGTACCAAATTTGAAGCTTTACTATAAAGCAGCAGTAATCAAAACTATTTGTTACTGGGTGCCTCCCACAAGCTCCAGATAAACCCATCCACTCACACCCAAATACTATGGTAAACACACACACACACATACACACACACACACAAAAAAAAAAACACCAGAGCAGCCTAATGCACTTAAGAACAGACTGAGACTATTTCTCAGCAAAAGAGGGCAATTCTGATCACCTACTGATCAGGCTGAACAGCTCAGTGTGCAGTCCGGATCCAGTCAGGAGCAAACAGTATTTCCAGTGCCCATCAGACACTTCAGCACCAGCACCTTCTGAGGCTCCAATCATGGACTGGTGAGGGGGTTTGGTGGTAGGCCAGGGTGAAGTGGAGGAATTCTCTGCTGGAGTTGGGGCAAAGCACCCTGGTTCTGAACTGCTGGGTTGGATTGAGTGGTGGTGGCTCAGTGGGGAAGGGGCACAGGCACAACAAGCTTCTGACCATAGAGAATCAGGGTTCAATCAGACTTTTGTTTCCAGGTCAAAGAGAAAGCTGCCATGGTTACTCACAGGCCAGGCAGGCTGAGAAGCCAAGTCACCCCCTGGGCCATGCTGTAGCTTGAACAGTGTGTCCTAGAAGCAGCGCTATACTTTAAGAAGGAGTTAAAAGCCAAAAAATAATCAGCCAGGATGAGGAGGTAGAGAAAGCAGCATACCATTGATAATTTCTTTGGGGGAAAGATAGACCACAATACACCCTCAGAAGAAAAAGATAATAACAAAGTCAAAGATCCAACATTCAAAGCTTCTAAGAAAAATATGAATTGTCTCAAGCCATGAAAGCACTCAAAAGGGACTTGAAGAGAAAGTAGGAGAGATAGAAGGAAGATTTAGAGAGATGGAGGAAAGAATGGAAAGACAAATGAGAGCAATGCAGGAAAAGTCATGAGAAAAAAGTCAACAGTTTGAAAGGCCAAATGGAAAAAAAATAGAAAAGCTCTCTCAAGAAAATAATTGCCTAAGAATTAGGGTTGAACAAACGGAAGCTAGTGACCTTATGCAAAACCAGAACACAGTAAAGCAAATTCAAGTGAATAAAAAAATAGAGGGCAATATGAAATATCTCCTTGGGAAAACAGCTGACCTGGAAAACAGATCCAGGAGAGATAATTTGAAAATCATTGGACTACCTGAAAACCATGAGCAAAATTAGAACTTAGAAACCATCCTCCAAGAGGTTGTCAGGGAAAATTGCCCTGATATTCTAGAAGCAGAAGCTAAAATAGAAATTGAAAGAATCCACTAATTACCTCCTGAAAGAGATCCCAAAATGTAAACCTGCAGGAATTTTATAGCCAAATTCCAGAACTCCCAGGTCAAGGAGAAAATATTGTAAGCAGCTAGAAAGAAGGAATTCAAATACTTTGGAGCTCCAATAAGGATAAAACAAGATATAGCAGCATCTACATTAAAGGACCAGAGGGCATGGAATATGATATTCCAGAGGGCAAAGGAAGTGGGACTACAGCTAAGAATCATGTACCCAGCAAAACTGATTATAATCTTTGGGGCTTCAATGAAAAAGAGGACTTACAAGCATTTGTGAGGAAAAGAACTGAACTGAATAGAAAATTTGACTTTCAAATACAAGACCCTTGAGAAGCATAAAAAGGTAAACAGGAAAAATACTTCACAAGGGATATTAAAAGATAAAACTGTTTACATTTCTACATGGGAAGATAATACTTCAACATCATAAGAACTATCTTAGTAAGGAATTCACAGAAGACACAGGTATGAACTGAATATGAAGGGATGATATCTGTAAAGAATTTATGTTTTGTTCTTTGTGGGGCAGATAGGGTAGGGTCTTTTATGTCTGGGGCCAAATTTGGGCTTGGAGCCTCCTGGGTCCAGGGCTGGTGCTTTGTCCATTGTGCCACCTAACTAACCCATGATGACCTTATAACCCATGATAACCCATGATCTTTAAAATAAGGTTGAGGTATAGGAGGAATAGACTGGAGGAGGGAGAAGGGGAGGGAAGAAAAATTTAGAATACAGAATTAACTCAAAGACTTTAATCTTATCAGAGTGGGCTCAAGGAGGAAATAACATTCACACCCAATTGGGAGGAGTAATCTATTTAACCCTACAGGAAAATAAGGGGGAGGAGGATAAGGAGGGAAGAGTGATAAAAGGGAGTGCAGAGCAGAGGAGGGGACAGTCAGAAGTAAAACACGTTTGAGGAGGAATAGGTTAAAAGAAGATAGAAAATAGAGTAAATATCATGGGAAGGGAACAGGATGGAGGGAAAGAGTTATGATGACTGTTTATAATGGCAAAACATATGGTACCTACTTTGCTTGGCTATTATGAAGAAAATTCTCTGTCAAGTTTAAGGTACTATATACAGGTTATGATGAACAGAGAAGAACCTGGAAAGACCTATATGAACTGAAGCAGAGTAAAATATACTGTATACAAAATAACAGCAATAGTGTAAGATGATCTGTTGAGAAGCATGTGGTTATTTTCAGCAAGTCAATGATGCAATATTACCCTGAAGGACTTAGGAAAATTGCAACCCATGTACAGAGAAAGAACTAATACTATTTGAAAAAGATAGAGATACATTTTAAATTTTTTTTCATCTTTGACAATTCCTTAATATGAAGTTTTGTTTTTTGACTGTTTCCTCTCACAACCTAGCTAATGTGGCAATGTTTTCCATGACTACTAATGTATAACTTATTTTCAATTGCTTGAGTTCTTGTGGGTGGGGGGTGGGAAGGGAAGGAGGAAGAGAAGTTGTAACACAAAGTTTTAAAAAATGAATGTCAAAATTTGTTTTTACATATATTTTGGAAAATAAAATTCAATTCAATTTTTTAAAAAATCTATTTGGTACTGGCTAAAAAATAGAGTGGTAGATCAATGGAATAGGTTAGGTATAGGAGACACAGTAGTAAATAACTTTAGTAATGTACTGTTCAATAAACACAAAGATTCCAGCTTCTGGGATAGGAACTCAGTATTTGACAAAAACTGCTGGGAAAACTAGAAGATAGTATGGCAGAAACTAGGCATAGGCATTTTACAACTTATATTAAAATAAGGTCAAAATGAGTACATGATTTAGACATAAAAGGTAAAGTAGGAAAAGAAGGAATAGTTTACCTCTCAAATCTTTGGAAAGGAGATCAGTTTATGACAAAACAAGAGATAGAGAATATTATGAATTGCAAGATGGAAGACTTTGATTACATTAAATTAAAAAGGTTTTGTACAAACAGAAGCAGTGCATCCCAAACTAGAAGGGAAGCAGAAAGCTGGGAACCAATTTTATAGCTAGTATTTCTGATAAAGGCCTCATTTCTAAAATACATTGGGAACTAAATCAAATTTATAAGAACACAAGTCATTCCCCATTTGAGAAATGGTCAAAGGATATGAATAGGCAGTTTTCCAATGAAGAAATCAAAGCTATCTATCACCAAATGAAAAAATGCTCTAAATCACTATTGATTAGAGAAATGCCAATTAAAACAACTCTGAGGTAGCACCTCACACCTATCAGATTGGCTAATATGACAAAAAAAGAATATAATAAATGGTGGAGAAGCTGTGGAAAAGTTGGAACACTAATGCATTGTTGGTGGATCTGTGAACTGATCTAACCATTCTGTAGAGCAATTTGGAACTATGACCAAAGTGCTATCAAGTTGTGCATGACATTTGATCCAGTAACACCACTATTAGGATGTTTTCCCAAAGAGATAATAAAAAAGGGAAAAGGACCCATTTGTAAAAAAATATTTATAGCTGCTCTTTTAGTTGTGGCAAGGAATTGGAAAATTGAAGGGATGCCCATCAATTGGGGAATGGCTGAAAAAGTTGTGGTATATGATTGTAATGGGATACTATTGTGCTGTAAGAAATGATGAGCAGATAGATTACAAAGGAACCTGGAAGGACTTACATGAACTGAAGATGAGTGAGATGCACAGAACCAGGAGAACATTGTACACAGTAACAACATTGTGTGTTGATCAACTGTGATAGACTTGACTCTTCTAAGCAATACAATGGCCCAAGATAATTCCAAAGGACTCATGATGGAAAATGCTCTCCAAATCCAGAAAAAAAAAAGAACTGTGGAAACTAAGTGCAAATTGAACCATACTATTTCCCCTTTTTTTGTTTTTGTTTTTTTAGGTTTTTCCCTTTGGCTCTGATTCTTCTTTCACAGCATGACTAATGCAAAAATATGTTTAATGTGATTGTACATATATAACCTATATCAGATTGCTTACTGTCTTTTGGAGGAGTGAGGGAAGTGAGGGAGGCAGAAAATTTTGAAACCAGAAATCTTATAAAAACAAATATTGAAAACTATCTCTACATGTAACTAGAAAATAATAAAATACTTTTATGATTAAAAAATAATAGAAAGAGGAAATAAACACAATTTAAAGAATTTCAGGAAGTTTCCAAAAGTATTGATGAGGCACAGAGCTTAAGATGTGGAAAAATAATAAATTCACCATGTTTCAGTTACAGTAATACAGATACAATCAGCGAAATGGCAAATTCTGATCTCCTGAAATCATTGGTTCCTGTTCTGAATATTCACATATAACCATCTTAATTGTATATGTGTTATGATTTAGCCAGCAAATGATTGTGAGTTCTTCAGGATAAATCTGAAGCCTCCATTTTTTTTTTTTGAGGAGGGATGCTTTGAAAACTGGATTTATTTTATTAAATGTTTTAAAAGTGGGGCAGCCGGGTGGCAGAGTGGACACTTACTAGCTGTGTGACCCTATGCTATATATAAGTAAGCTATACATAATCTATATCTATTCTTTCAGGTACAGTTATCTTTTTCAGTTCTATAATATATACACATATATATGGCATATGTATTCTCTCTGTATACAAACAGAATATATGAAATATATTTATGTTTATAGACCTGTAGATATAGATGTAGATATAGATTAGGTATAGATATAGATATATGTATATATATTAGACATGTATAGACATATATTTATGAAAAGAGGATATAATAGAATGTATGGATATGTAAGGGCCTAAAATGCTAGCTATGATGTCTAAAATCTAATGAGTGGTCACCTTAAATTAGAAGTTTTAGCAAGAGTTTAGACTTTCCAATTTTTATTAAAGTGCATCAGAAGCTAGTGAAGAGAGAGAGATGTAAAAAGCAAACTTCATCTAACTAAGAGAGCCCAGTATCTGTGCTCCTGCCCAGCCGAGGTCCTGAAATGAAAGGCCTCACTCCTCCCAGAAGCCTCCTGTGAAACAGAAATCAGGGTTGCCCACACATACAGCTCCAAGCTAATTGGTTGGTAGCACTGATTGACAGGACCCATGGGTGGCAAACATCACTTCCTGATGCTGATCTGACCTTCGAAACCCCAGAAAAGGTCACTTCCAGACCCTATCTCACATGTGGATGCCAAGTCACATGCTTTCTCCTCATGGTGGGGCTTCCCTGCAATATCTTTCTCAACAGGTTGGTAGTGCTCTAATTCTCAAAGATATATACATGTGTAAACACATAAACATACATTTCTATACCCCACTGAGTGTGTGTATACATAGACCCCTGTATAAATATGCATATAAACACATACACACACACATACATGTTCTCCCCTCTCTGGACCAATTCTGATGAGAGTGATTCAGGAATTGGCAATCATTCCCACCCTATTTCCCCATCTGCTATAAAAGTTCATTCTTGAACACATTTTTTTATGTGAGCAAATTTCCCCATTCTACCTCTCCTACATACTCCTTGTTTATCATTCTTTCTCAGCCCTTCGTTTTTAATAATCATTCCAACACAATAAATTCACAACTATTCCCTATTCATGTAAACTCAATCTAACTGCCCTAAAAATAAAATTTTTAAAAAATTCTTAGGAATTGTCTTCACATATAGAAATGTAAAGCTTTCTAAATGTTTAACTTTACCGAGTCTTTTCAGGTTATACTGTCATATCTATGTTTTTTTATATATCTCTTGATTCTTGTGTTTAAATGTCAAATTCTGTATTCATCTCTGGTCTGTTCATCAGGAATGTTTGTAAGTCCTCTGTTTCATTAAATATCCATCTTTTCCCCTGATGGATGATACTCAGTTTTTCTGGTTAGGACATTCTTGGTTGTTATCCTAGTTCTTTTGTTCCCAGAATATCCTATGTAGAGCTCTATTTTCCTTTATTGTAGAACCTGCCAAATCTTGTGTGATCCTGACATCCTTCATGATATCTAAATGGTTTCTTCAGGCTGTTAAACTATTTTTTTCTTCACCACAGTGCTCTGAAATTTTACTCCACTATTCCAGGGAGTTTTGATTTTTGGATAGATCTCAAGTGGTGATTGGTAGATTATTTTAGTTTCTATATTACCCTATGGATCTAATACATTGGTGTAGTTTTCCTTTATAGTTTCTTTTAAATATTGTCTAGGCTCTTTTTTTCAACTTTAGTTTTCAGGATTTCTAATCATTCTTAAATTATATCCCCTCATTTTTCCCTTGTGTCTGTTATTCTTCCAAGAAGCTAATTCATATTTTCTAGCATTTTTTATTCTTTTCACTTTATTTTATTGTTTCTTGATTTCTTATGGAGTTATTAGCTTCTACTTTCCTAATTACAATTTTAAGGAATTATTGTCTTCAGTGAGCTTTTATACTTGTTTAATTTGGCTTATTCTTCTTTTTAAGAAGTTTCTTTGTTGAACTTTTGTACCTCTCTTTACCATTAGGTCAATTATTTTTTTAAGGATTGCTTTTTCAGTGCTTCTTTTATCAAGCTCTTAATAATATTTTCAGTCTTCTTATATCACTCTCATTTCTTTTCTGATTTTTTCCCTCTACCATTCTTAGTCATTTCTTTAACTCTTCTAGGAATTCTTGTTACTTTGTGTCCAATTAATATTTTCCTTGAATGTTTTCTTGTAGCTATTTCCACATTGCTGTCTTCTTCTGAGTTTATGTCTTGGTATTCCCTGCTACCATTGTGACTTTGTATGGTCATGTTCTTTGCTTGTTTACTCTTTTCTTCCAGTCTATTTCTTGATATTTAATGTAATATTGGAGTTAGGCTCTGATAACTGGGAATGGGGATATATTGTCCCAAGATTCAGGTATTTTTATGATGCTCTTTTTCGGAGTTAGTGAGATCTGGGGATAGGTGTGGACACTACTCTCTTGATTTGCACTCTTGCCTTTATCTTTCTGTTTTCCAACCTAAAATGTTAATGTATCTTTTGGTCCTGTTGCTGTGACGAGGTCCACTGTTATCCTCTACCCATAAGTACTATGCTACTCTTCTTCCTGCAAGTATGACCCAAAACTACATATGGGCAATTAAGTTTCCAATCATTGCCAGATTCTCCCTGTACCATATCAAGATCCCTTGTAATCTGTTTCTTATCATTCATGCAATACCCTTACTCTCTCTAAGTTGAGAATTCCCCAAGATACTGTCATTTTCACTGTCAGAACCACCTTCAATATCATGACTGATCCTGCTAACTCCTACCCTATTATTATAGACATCTCGTGCTGACCTTATAAATTGTCAAAAGCTGGAAAATTGTCTTATTCTGACCTATTATTGGCTCTGCTGCTCCAAAATTTGATTTGAGGAGCTATTTGAAAGTTTTTTAAAAGGGAATGTTTGGAGAGTTCATCTTTGTGGCTTCCTCTAATCCGTCATTTTGGCTCTTCCCTCTGTAATCTTTCTATCTACTTATTTTCAAAATCAATGCATCTTTCCACTGACAGTCCTTAAGTATAGCACTGGTTTTCCATTATTTTTCTTTTTTTTCTTTAACATTTTTTCCCAAGTTACATGTAAAAACAATACTCAATATCCATTTTAAAGCTTTATGTTCCAAATTCTCTCCCTTCTCACCCCCTTTGAGAAGACAAGCAAGTCAATATAAGTTATACATAATGTACACAGGCAAAACATGTTCATATTAATCATGATGTGAAAGAAAACATACAAAAAAATCCTCAAGAAAAAATAAAATATAAAAAATATGCTTTAATCTGCATTCAAACACCATTAGTTCTTTCTCAGGGGATGGATAATATTTTTCTTCATAAGCCCTTCAGAGTTGTCTTGAATCATTCCATTTCTGAGAATACCCAAGTCACTCACAACTAATCATTTTACAATATTGTTGCTGCTTTGTACATGGTATATTTTACTTTCTATCAAGTCAGGTAAGCCTTCCAAATTTTTCTGAAAGCATGCTTATCATCATTTATTTATAGCACAATAGCATTCCATCGCAATCACGTACTACAATTTGTTCAACCATTCCCTGATTGGTGGACATCCTCTCAATTATTTGTCATCAGAAAAGAGCTGATATAAATATGTTTTGTATGTATAGGGTTTATTTTTATTTTTATTTTTTATCTCTTTTTTGGATACAGGCCTAGTAGTGAAATCGCTAGGTCAAAGAGTATGCATAGACTTATAGCTCTTTGGGCACAGATCCAAATTGCTCTACAGAATGACTGAATCAGATTACAACTCCACCAACAATGCATTAATGTCTCATTTTCCCCATATCTTCTATGATATTTGTTATTTCCCTCTGCCATCCTATTATCCAATCTAATAGGTAAGATGTAGTACCTCAGAATTATTTTGACTTGCATCTTTCGAAACATTAGTGAGTTAGAGAATTTCATTTTTTAATATGACTATAGTCTTGATTATTTCATCTAAAAACTGTTCATATCTTCTGATCATTTATCAGTTGGGGAATGGTGCTTATTTTAATAAATTTGATTCAGTTATCGGTATGTTTTAAAAATGAGGTCTTTATCAGAGAAACTTTCTTCAAAATGTTTTCTCAGTTACTATTACTATTACTATCTTATTTCCTCTCCACACTGTTTATTCTATTCTTTATCTCCTTCCACCTTGGCTCTCTTCAAAAGTTTTTGCTTCTGACTACCCCTCTCCCAGGCTTCCCTCCTATTTGTCACTCCACCTTATCCCATTCCCCTTCTACTTTCCTACAGAGTGTGTATGTTATTCCATCTTTCAGACAATTCTGATGCGAGTAAGGTTCATTCACTACCCCTTATTTCCCCATCTTCCTCTCCACTGTAGAAGCCTTTTCTTTCTTTTTTTATATGATAACTTACTTCATTCCACCTCTCTCTTTCCATTTATCCCAGTGCATTTTTCTCAAACTTCTTAATTTTTTTAGATATCTTTCCATCATATTCAACTCAAACCAGTGCCCTGTCTATATATATTCAATCCAGTTGCCCTAATAACGAGAAAGTTCCTATGAGTTACAATTATCATCTTCCCATGGAGGAATGTAAGCAGCTTAACCTTTTAAAATCCCTTACAGTTTCTTTTTTCCTGTTTACATTTTTATTGTTCTCTTGAGTTGTATTTCTTATTTCTTATTTGACTCAGATTTTTTTATCAAGAATCCCTGAAAGTCCTCTTTTCGATTGAATTCCTTTTTGTTTCTTTTCTTTTTTTTTTTACTTTGAAGGATTATAATCAATTTTGCAGGGTAGGTTTTTCTTGGTTATAATCTAGTTTCTTTTCCCTCTGGAATATCATATTCCAAGCCATCTGACCCTTTAATATAGAAGCTTCTAAATTTTGTGTTATCCTGACTGTGGCTCCACAATACTTGAACCAATTCTTTCTGGATGCTTGCAATATTTTCTCCTTGACCTGAGAGTTCTGAAAATTAGCTATAATATTCTTTAGAATTTTCATTTGGGGACCTCTTTCAGGAGGTGATCAGTGGATTTTTTTTCCCAATTTCTATTTTACCAACTGGTTCTAAAATATCAAGGCAGTTTTCCTTGATGATTTCTTGGAAGATAATGTCTAGACTCTTTTTCAGTTGTTTTTCCAATGAAAAATTTCTCATTGCCTTCCATTTTTTCATTTTTTTGTCTTTTTTTTATTGTTTCTTGATTTCTCATGAAATCAGTAGATTCCATTTGCTCAATTCTACTTTTTAAGGAGTTATTTTCTTCAGTGAATATTTGTACCTCCCTTTCCTTTTAGCCAATTTGGCTTTTCAAGGCATTCTTTTCCTCCTTGGCTTTTTGTACCTCTTTTACTATTTGGACTAGTCAAGTTTTTAGGTCTTATTTTCTTTAGTATTTCGGGGGTCTACTTCACCAAGCTGTTGACTTTTTTCATGATTTTTCAGCATCACTCTCCTTTCTCTTTCCATTTTTCCCCCTCTACCTCTCTTACTTTATTTTCAAAGTCCCTTTTGAGCTCTTTCATGGTCTGACACCAATTCAAATTTTTCTTGAAAGTTTTGGATGTAGGAGTTTTGACTTTGTTATCTTCTTCTGAAGGTGTCTTTTGATTTTCTTTGTCAACATAATAACTTTCTTTGGTCAGAATTTTTTTCAGTTGTTTGCTAATTTTTCCAGCCTATTTATTTACTCTGTTAAAGTAGGACCCCACTTCCAGGGTGGAGGGCACACTATCCCAAGCTTCAGGGGTTTTGTGCAGCTGTTTTCAGAGATACTTTTAGGGATCTATAACTTTTTAGTTCTTCCAAGGTGGTATGATCTAAGGAGATGTGTGTTTCCTACTCTTCTGACCTGTGCTCCAGTCTGTGAACAATGACAAGCCTGCTTTTCTGCCCTGGAACTGTGACCAGAGTCTCACTCCACTGTGTCCACAAACTCTGGTTTGCTAATGCTCCTCTTCATCCTGGCACTGCCACACAGCACTGTGATCTGGATCCAAGTACGGGCAAAGCAACAGAATCTTGCCTCAGTGCTAGCAAAGAGACCCCTATAATCTCTGTCTAGTCAGTTATTTGACCCCCTTACCATCTGTGGGCTGAGTTCCAGAAGCAGCCTCTGCAGCTGATTATTCAATGGTTCCCAAGGCCTCCTCCCAGTTTGTTAAGGCTGGTTCTGCACTGGTGTGGCATGTGGTGGACTACACTCCACTCTCACCTGCATGTGCAACAGACCTTTCCTGCCAACCTTCTAAATTGTCTTGGGATGGAAAATTATTTAACCCCATCCTTTTGTGGGTTCTTCTGCTCTGGGAATTGCATTATGGTGTTTGAAGGTATTTGGTGACATTTTTTCTCGAGAGCTCATCTGAGTCACTGCCTTTCCTCCACCATCTTGGTTCTACCTCCTTTGTTTTCCATTCTTTTTCTTTTATTTTCTTTGTTTTTAATCATAAAAGTATCTTCTTATTTTCCAGTTAAATGTAGACATAGTTTTCAACATTTGTTTTTAAAAAATTTCTAGTTCCAAATTTTTCTCCTTCCCTTCCCTCCCCCCTCCCCAAAACAGCCAGCAATCTGATATAGGTTATACATGTACAATCACATTAAACATATTTCTGCATTTGTCAGTTTTCCATTATTTTTCAAATATTGGATTCAACAATTTGAACAATGCTCTGTGATATTGTTTATTCTACATAGATAAGTTATTCTAATCACTTGAAATCATTACAATGATTTAAACTTATTGAATTAATGTAGGCACTCTCATACAATTCTTTCATTTATTCTGCATATCAACTCTATGGGGCAGCTAGGTGGTGCAGTGGATAGAGCATTGGCTCTGAAGTTTGGGAAAACCTGATTTCAAATCACCTCAGGCATTTACTGTGTCACCCTGGGCAAATCACTTAAGTCCTTAAATATCTGGAGCTACCTCTAGTCATCCTGATGTATATCTTGCAACTAGACCCAGATGGCTCTATAGGAGAGAGTAACATTTGTGACCTTGCACAGCTCTTCCTCATTTAAATCTAATTCAGTGCAAGTCATGACATCACCCTGATGTCATGGTCCTCTTTGAGAATTGTCTTTAAGGACAAACAACAATTGGAACAACATCTCCTTATTAAATAATTATTTCTTATCTAAAGCAACATTTGGGTCCTTTACAAACAGGAAATCCCTTCTTAGCATAGTAAATTAAAATTTTATTGCTCACTATAGATCCCATGAATTATGGGCCAGAAGTGGAACAAATATAAGTTTATATAGACCAAGAACCAAAGAAATCTAATAAATTAACAATCTTATAAATAAACAACAGAACACACTAACCCCTAATCCCTATTGTTTTCACTGAGCTTTCCTCTCATTGTGGCAAAAGAGCCCCATTCTTTGACTGACATCATAACCAATGCATGCCCTGGCTGGTGTACAATTAGCAATCTCTCCACTGCTGCTATAATCAAGAACTTCATATCCTATCACTGTCCTCACCCTAGTATTCTATCATAATAAGCATCTCGTAGAATTGAAAAAAAACTTGGGGATGTTTAACTAAAAGACGTAAAACCTTGAGTTGGAGTTGAGGGATGGAGATTGATAGCAATTTCATTTTTCTGTAACTGGAGAGCTGCCTTATTGGGGTCGGTGTGGGGTGGGATTCAGCTTCTTTTACTTTTCTTTAAAGGGAAGAACTAGTAATAAAAAAAGTGTAAATTGTATAAACAGATTGTCATATAAGGACCCAGTTACTAAAAATTAGTTATCCAAAACTGAAATAGGCTGTCTTGGGAGAAAATCTATTCTCCATAATTAGAGATGACCTATGACTGGATTTGCCATTCTTCAGAGATGTTGCTGAGGTGATTCCTTTTATCCATCTAGTCAAGTAGATGACCTCTTAAGTCTCTTCTAATTTGCAGGTTAATACATGTTTCTTGTTCATTTTTTTCCCTCTTGTCCATTCATTTCCCCTCTTCCCTAAATTAACACTGAATTCCTAGCTCCTTCAAATATATTTCATCAGTCCAAGACTCCTCACATTCCCTTCTCCTTCTTCATCTTGTTCATACAGGTTAGTAATGCTTTCCTAACACTTAGAAACTCATTTGTAAAACTATTACTTTAAAGGTGCCTAAAGGGATATTTCTCCATTGGTGATATTCTTTGGCTTATCCCTTCATGGAGGTGACATTAGGTTATTGAAGGCTAATCTAACATAATATATCTGTGAAAGTTGCTCACAATATGGAAACACAGTCATTCCTATTGCTTAAGGACAAACACAGAGAATACCATGTTATTTCATCAGAGAATTTTTGACCCATCAAAACACTTGGAGATTATTCAGTAGGTCATAATGATGCAGTGTATAGACCTCTGAGTCTTGATTCAGGTAGATCTTATTTCAAATCCAGCCTCAGACACATATGAATTGTGTTAATTTTGTCATTTAAGATATTGAATAAGTTGATGGATCCATGATCTCATTGATGTGGGATATCTTCTTTCAAGGATGCACATTGCAGTCCACTCATGCCATCACATACTTCAGATCTTGTGTATGTATTCCCATAAGCATCCAGGAGTCAGAGTTTGAGAGAGTGGCCCTTTACATCATGTAATTGGGGCCTCTAGATGTTAGGAGCATAAATATGTTGAAGGAACCATAACACATCTAGTCTAGTTCAACCACTTTACATATAAGGAAACAGATCTTAGAGATAATAATTAACTTGACCAAGGTCACCTAAGCAGTACTCAGCAAATTGGGATGCAGACTCAGGTCCTTTGATTCCAAAACCAACATCCTTCCAACTGTTTGAAAATGATACTTGTATTGTTGGTGGAGCTGTGAACTAATCCAGCCATTCTGGAGATTGGTGTATAATTATGCCCAAAAGGCTATAAAGCTGTGCATACCGTTAGACCCAGAAATAACACTATTAAGTCCCAGGGAGATCACAAAAAAGGGAAAAGGACCCACATGTACAAAAATATTTATAGCTGCTCTTTTTGTGGTGGCAGGGAATTGGAAATTGAGGGATTGCCCATCAATTGGGGAATGGCTGAACAAGTTGCGGTATATGAATGTAATGGAATTCTATTGTGCTGTAAAAAAATGATGAGTGGGCAGATTTCAAAGAAACCTGGAAGGACTTGCATGAACTAATGATGAGAGAGATGAGCAGAACCAGGAGAATATTCTACACAGTATCATCAACATTGTGTGTTGATCAACTGTGATGGATTAGATTCTTCTCAGGAATACAATGGTACAAGATAGTTCCAGGGGACTCATGATGGAAAATGCTCTCCAAATCCAGAAACAAAACAACTGTGGAATCTAGATGCAGATTGAACCATACTATTTCTTTTGGTTTTGGTGCTGTATTTTTTTTTTTGAGGTTTTTCCATTTTGCTCTGATTTTTCTTTCACAGTAAGACTAATGCAGAAATTTGTTTAATGTGATTGTACATATATAACACATATCAGATTACTTGCTGTCTTGGGGAGGGGGAAGGGAACAGAGAGAGGGAGAAAAATTTGAAACTAGAAATCTTATGAAAACAAATGTTTAGGGGTCAGATGGGTGGCACAATGGATTAAGCACCAGCCCTGGATTCAGGAGGACCTGAGTTCAAATCTGGCCTCAGACACTTAACACTTACTGACTATGTGACCTTGGGAAAGTCACTTAACCCTCATTGCCTACCAAAAAAAAAAAAAAACCCAAAACCCCAAAAAAGTAATGTTGAAAATTATCTCTACATGTAATTGGAAAATAATAAAATACTTTTTTTAATTAAAAAAAAGAAAATGATTCTTAATTGTTTCGCGCAGTTTTGGAAGCTCATCTTAAATAAGTTACTGACTGAAAAGGATTTTTGTTGTTTGTTTCTATTTTTCTTGTACAATATTGCTTATTAAGGTTTTCTGAGTAGTTTCACATGAATTTGAATAGATTAACCACAAGCTTCATATTCTAGGCCATTGAATTTTGATGTTTGTATTGCGGGAGAAATAGTTTTAAGACATGGCTGAGTGGCTTAACATGTTAGGTCCCTGTGGGTCACTGGCCAATTTTTAAGGCATTTAACTGGCAAGAAGCAGCAGCCAGCCAGAAGTTGAATCAATGAGAAGATGTAAGCAATACTAATTACCCTTCCTTAAAACACCACTTTCCACTTTGTTATTGGAGAAATGTAATCAGATTATGGCAACTACTTACAAGTAATTAGTTCCAAACATTGCATTTTAGCATAAAGGATAAATTTAAGATGAGAAGTTTTAAAAGGTCTAATGTAATATCATTTTACCTTCCTAGGATTATAAAGAATGTGCAGATTTACACACTCAGAAATAGAAAGTTTGAATTATTTAATGTATTTTCCAAAATCTTAGATCATTTCATCATCATGGAGATTGATTCAGCATTGGTATTCACAGCTCATCAAAAGCCTAGTTTGCCTCTTTTATTGGAGGTATGGAGATGGGGAACAATGTAAAGAGGTTCAGAAGCCCAACCTTCTCTTCATTTTCCATGAGTTTCACTCTTTGGATTATATTCCATCAGCATCATGCCCCATTGCCAAATATTTTATCCCTCCCCTCATATGTTGTTTTTTGTTTTTGTTTTTGTTTTGGGGTGGTTTTTTTTTGGTTTATTTGTTTTTGCTTCCTTTTGTGCATTAATTCCCCTGTTGGATTATAAGATCCTCAAGAGCAGAGATTGTCCTTTTTTTATTATTTGTATTTTCAGTGCTTAGTACAGGGACTGGCATGTACTAAGCACTCAATAAATTTGTATTGTATTATACTGTATTACATTGTACTACAAGGTTAAAAAAATCATCAGTGCACTTCTGTGGGGATTAATGAATGAATTTTAAAAAATTATTGAACACTTAATATGTATCAAGTGATATACCAAGTGCTGAGGATACATATAAATAAAGAAAATACTTTGCTATGAAAAAAAAAAAACTCTTGCACTAAAAGGGAAGACAACACATTGTAGAAATTTATTTTGATTTGGGAACCCTGCCTTTGGACTGATTAAAAAGGCTTAGGCCCTCAGGGGTTTTTTCTGTGTAAGAGGAGCTGGTGCCCCTCCCCCTCTGCTTCAGCTGAGCCAAAAAGCCCTGTGGGCTTTACAAGACAACAGGTCAGACAGCTGGGGGAAAAAACCCAGCTCCCTCCAACCTGGGGGGATCTACCCCAGAGATCCTGGGCTCATGCAGACTGGCTTCTATCACAGCTCATGCAGAGGTGCCAGGCAAGCAGCAGGGGGCATGGGCCCCTGGAGTCCTGGGTGTGATATGCACCAGACATTTGAGCCCCTGCCCAGCCACAGAAGTAGTGTAGCTGGCAGATTAACTTGGCATGTGCAGGGGTGCAGGGAGCCCGAGGTTTAAGGGGAGAGAAGGAACATATATACAGGGGAGAAGACAGTGAAGGGGACACCGGAAGATTAAGAAGACAGTAAGGGAGGAATGGCCAGAAAGGGGGATGCGACAAGTACTCTAAGAAAGTGAGAAAGGAGATGGAGAAAAAGCTAAGAGCAAGGAAGGAGGACACAACAGTAAGAGGCTTTTCAGGGGGGTTGGAAAAAGTATGAATCAGGGGGGCTTTTCAGTGAGGGCAATGCTAGAAGAAGGTCCATTGGCACGCAGGAGGAGGCTAAAAAGTTCCAGGTGTGGTGGGTGGAGAGAGATGCGCTGGAAAGCATTCAGGTTGTACATTTTATTTTCTGGTATTCTTAATTTTAAATTGTAGAAGCTGTTTGGTAATCAATTTGGGAGGAGCAAGTGTGGAGAAATTTTTAACAGATTGGCTTTGGAAATTAATAGCAATCAGATAGCCATCCAGTCAAAAGTCCCTAGATTAGTCCTCCAGATAGATAAGGCCCCCCAATCAGATTAGGCCCCCCTAGTCAGTTAAAATATTTTTACATTTGAATGGTGACTACAGCAGGACTTAGGGCCCAATTATAATTTTTCTAAACTTATAATTTTTCACATAAATCCAGTTATATAAATTTTCCAGATTATTATATTAGGATTAGTTATTTATTTTTTTATTTTTTTACAATATATAGGAAGGTTCAGCCACAATGTGGATGGAAAATCATGTGTTATTTGTGGTTCAGTTGTTTTAGTTGTTTTAGTTGTCTCTGTAGGACTTTCTTGGCAAAGATATCAGACTGGTTTGTCGTTTCCTTCTCCAGCTCATTTTACAGATGAAGAAAGAGAGACAAGCAGGGTTAAGTGACTTGCCCAAATTCTCAAAGCTATTAAGTGTCTGAAGCTAAATTTGAACTCAGGTCTTCCTGATTCCATGCCTGGTACTGTATCCACTGTGCCATCCAACTGCCCCATGAAAAAGCATATAAAACTCAAAATTCAAGCAATACCGTTTATGACAAGTCTCTAAAATCCAGATCTACGCATTCGTCCTTGAGGAAAGGGTACATTGAGGAAACCGGCCCACTAAAACTGAAAAATAAGGAGTAGGTATAAGACTCAAGGGAGCAAGGATCCAGAGTGCCCCCTGAGAGGGATAGAGTGAAGGGTTATCCAGTCAGAGGATAAAAAGAGAAAGGGATATTGGCTGGATAATTGAAGATAGAGTCTGGTCAGCCTGAAAAAAGAGACTCCACTCAGTTAGGGACATTAACAATCAATCTAAATCAGTCTAATAATATTAATAAACCAAAATATTATGTGTTTATTGGAATATACTATAGAACCAGAAATATGACATAATGGATTGTTTGTCAAATTGGACCGGCAAGTGTAATTATAGCAGTAGCCTAATATTCAAGAATCTCTCAAAGTCAGAAGCAGTCAACAAATCATAGATGTCCTAACAGACATTTAAATTAATTAAGAACAATGTTTCCCACACCCCCCTTTCTGTTAATGATAGTTTCTTTCTTCAAAACATTATAGGACAAAGGGGCAGCTAGGTGGCACAGGGGATAAAGTACTGGCCCAGGATTCAGGAGGACCTGAGTTCAAATCCAACCTCAGATGCTTGACACTTACTAGCTGTGTGACCCTGGGCAAGTCACTTAACCCTCACTGCCCCACAAAAAACAAAAACAAAAAACAAGAAACAAAAACAAAACAAATATTATAGGAGAATTTTTATTATGGCAGCTTAACTCTAGTGAGCCCAATAACTACCCCCTCCTCCCTCCCCCTCTTAGGACATGCTCAGTTGTCATTCCAGTGAACTGCATGAATTATCTTCTCTCTACCCCTTCAGAATCTTTGTATATATCCTCTGTTTGTAGTCAATCATGGTGAAACAGTACTTCAGTCAGTCAATTCTCCTTCATTAAGTACCCATTGGATCACGGGTAGTATTTTATGGTGTGAGTACACAAATGCAATAAAAAGCACTACTTGTAAGAAGCTTACATTCTAAATATGTAAACAATAAATACAAATATTGTGTAATCATGGGAAAAATTAATTTGCTATGACATGAAAGGAACTTCGTGGATATGCTAATGGGGCAAATTTAGTACTGGTCTTTATGCCATCTTAGAAATGTGAGATAGGTTTCTGAAGTATAGAGAGTTAGTTGGGGGACAGTATCCTCACCCAATCTCCCATGAGATCCTAGGCTGTGGAAAAAATCCTTCCTGGGATGAGGCTGCTTAATATTTGTATCTTCTTTCTTTCTTTTTTTTTTTCTTCTGTAGGGGACCTTGTGGGATTTGGAAAGATATCCAGCATCTTACTCCTTTCTCAAACATCTGAGCAATGGACAACAAAGCATTTAGCACTGAAGAAGCAAAATATGGGTTGTTTTCACAAAAAACAGCAAAACAAAACAAAACAAAAACAAAAACAAAAAAATAAAAAAAGGTCTCAAATAAGAGTCACCTTTGAAAATCACCAGATGATTATACTTAGCTATTTCATTGGAAAATGCTAATGATAAGGTGAAATGTAAAATGAATAATTAGTAGTTTTGCAAATCCCACTTGTCTTCCAGTAAGGCTTTCCTATTTGTCTCCCAGCTGGCTCCACAAGCAGAGATAAGTTACTAAATAAAAAGGAAGCACCCTATGCCTGACTCATGTTTATACTGGATATTTCCTTTACTTTCCCTTTTGAGGAGGTAGAAAATTATAAATTAGAGCCAAAGTTTAATTTCTTCTTTAGGAATCCAAGATGATAGTGAAATGATGCACAAGGAATCCTAATTAGTCTAATGAGAAGTCAGGTAGCCCTAGGTAAATTGCCACAGCAGATATGGGTCAAGGAGTAGTACAAGTTGTGAGACCTATTGGCCATTTTGATGACATTCCTAACTAGCCACTATGCTAGAAATAGAAAATAAAGCAAGAAACATATGGGGCATATGTCTATATGGTCATTAAAATTGATAAAAGTAAACCAAGGTGCAAAATCAGTTTATTAACAATGATGCAGGGGGCAGCTGGATGGAGCAGTGGATAAAGCACCGGCCCTGGATTCTGGAGTACCTGAGTTCAAATCCGGCCTCAGACACTTGACACTTACTAGCTGTGTGACCCTGGGCAAGTCACTTAACCCCCATTGTCCCACAAAACAAAACAAAAACAAACAAACAAACAAACAAAAACCAATGATGCACATAACTGTTAACAAAATGTCAACCTCAGTAAATCTAGATACCCCAGTGAGACAGAGGGGATCCTCTTTATTGATAACTAACAAAGAAGGGATCTTGGTAAGCATGGAAAAAAAGTGATAGGTTGTTGGGTTTGGGCAGCAATCCTATAATTAGTTAAACTAAGAAAGGTGGGCTGGCATTCATATCACTGCCTCTCTCAATCAATTGAGGAATGTTTATTATTTTATAGGAACACTCCACATCTTGTAATCTTTGCTAAGGGGTAAAACTAGCAGACTTGCTATCTCCTTGGAAGAGATTTTAAAAACAAAAACAAAACTAACCACAACAAAAACACTTCCATAATTGCACAATGACAGGCAAGTACAGACAATATATATTTGGTTATGGTATCATTAACTTGTGGAGCTTACTATAACAAAAAGATATCCTGGAAGTATCCCAGAGGCAACAAGTATGAGAGATAGCAACTTCTCTTTTAATTATAACTTTAACTCATAAAAATGTAATTCCTGAGCTCAATTCATGGATATAGAAAAAATAACTTTAGAAATCAAAGCAATATTAATTTAATTTTCTTCAACTGAGTTACAGCTGGATAGAGGAAATGAAAGAGAAACATCTATATGAATTAGATTGTAGGAAGGCAGCTAGGTGGCATGGTGGATAAAGCACCAACCCTGGATTCAGGAGGACCTGAATTCAAATCCAACCTCAGACACTTAACACTTACGAGCTGCGTGACCCTGAGCAAGTCACTTAAGCCTCATTGCCCCACAAGAAATTATAGAATGAAAAAAAATTGTAGAATGAATTAGATTGTAAGCCCCTTGAGGGAAAGGGCTATCCTTTGTCTTTTTATCCTTGGTAGTTAGCACAGTACCTGGATATTTAATAAAGATATTTGTGTCTACACATACACACATACATATACACACATGCATATGTACACAGACACACTGTACCTATAAAATTAGTGATTATATATACATACATACACATATATAAATATGATATACTTATATATCATATTTATACACATAATACACACACACAAGCACACACATATATGGCTTGCTAGGTGACACAGTAGATAGAGTCCTGGGCCTGGTGTTAGGAGGACTCATCTTCATTAGTTCAAATCTGGTCTCAATCATTTACTGTGTGACCCAGGGCAAGTCACATAACATTGTTTTACTCTGGTCCTCATCTGTAAAAGGAGCTGAAAAAGGAAATGGCAAACCAATCTAGCATCTTTACCAAGAAAATCTTAAAAGAGGTCACTAAGAGTTGTGAATGACTGAACAAAAACAACATACATGTATATACATGTATATCTGTATATAGAGAGACAAACACAAATGTATTTCTCTGCAAAATATTATACAAGAAAAAATACACAAAATATAAATCATATTCTTCTTTTAGAATACTCATTCAATAACATTTATTAAATTACTACTGACCATATAGCATTGGGCATATATCATACATGATGATGAAGTAATATTATTTTGAAATGGCATATGATACATTTCAAAAATTGATCTATTTTAATCAATACAGCATTTTTACATTCATTATTATTATTATTATTATTATTATTATTTTGAGTTCCATATTCTCTTGTTGCGTCCTACGCCCCACAACTCATTGAGAAGGCAAGAAAAATGATTTAATTATACATATGAAATCATGCAAAGCACATTTCCATATTAGCCATATCATGAAAAGCAAAAAATTAAAATAAAGTTATGCTTCAATTTGAACTTAGAATTCATCAGTTTTATCTCTGAAGTTGGGGAGAATTTAATACCAGGCTTTAATCCCATTTGAAAGAATTTTAACTAGCTTCCCTCCTCTCCTCACCACAGTGGTTTTGAGTCCAAGTTACAAGCATTCCTCTCTCTCCAAATCTGATGCTTTCTAAGTTACCTGTCCTGGCACTAAATTCCCTTATTTAACCCTTCTACAACCCTCTTCCCTTTTTTGGCCCATTATGTACAGGTTTGTATTACATGGAGAACATTCTTCTGTTTTTTCAATTTTAAATCTCCTTCTAACTGGTCCTTCTTAAGGTACATTGATATTTTGGGGAGACCTAGACTTCTCTATGACCTTTCTTGTTACCATCTTAATCAGATATCCTTTAATAGTTACTTAACTACTTATAGTCTGCCAGAGTAAATGTGAGGAAATTCAGGGAGATAAACATTACTTTACTATGAGATTTTCTAATTACTTCATACTAAATTTTCTATAGTCTGTTTCTACATACTTTCCTCTCCTGTCTTTGAAAATATATTCTCTGTTTTCCAAGCCAAATATCATTTGATCAATTCTTAACATTCATGGACACCTGAGGATCAAAGGTACCCAGACCAGGGACAAAAGCTCCCTCTTGAATCAAGTCAGGTAAGCCATTGTGTTATTCAATTGTTATGGTAAAATTGAGTTCAGCATACTATAATGCTTCATGTAAAGTCCTTCTAACAATCAGAAAGGATTAATGATTGTTTACTTCTGTAAGTCTAAATGGTCACCCTTCAGTAATTATGAAAACTAAACAATCTTAGTTTCCTAAACCTGTCCCATTGGTATATTACTATCTTTTTATTGGTGGAGATGAATGCCCTGCCCTGTGTGAGAGGCAGACTGAAAGTGATGAGATAGAAGAGCTCCAGCCTTCTCCTGAGTCCTTCAAGCTTTAAGTCCTCTTCAGTATTCTTGAAAGTCCAAATCTTTGATATTCTTCAAATATCAAAGCACTTCAAGCACTTCTGGCCGTAAACTTCAACACGGAAGATGGAAGAGATCAACTCCACTTCAATTTGCAGAAAGAACATACTCCAGGCAGACATGAGAGGAGTTGGCAATTTCTATTATGTCTCTACCCACAACTTGCTACAATAGCAACTTCAGGGAGTCTCCCCTTTGGTGAGATCTAGAACTCACTCAGCTGAGCTGAGTTACCTGACTCGATAAAAAGGCTCTTTCACCCTGCATTGTCTGGTATATAGCTTCCTATGTATACCTTCTCTGTTATGCTATGATTTGGATGAATAGATCTTTGCTATTCCCTATATGTGTCTGAGAAATAGAACTCCAAAAACTTCTGGAACTCAGGGTTTGTGATGTGTCAAAAGCTCATTTATTGTCATTCTTGAGAGAATGAGCTTCTCCCTAGTAGAGTGAATCCCATGTTTGAAGCTCTCAGAGTTTTTATTTCTTCCTATCCCTAATGGCAATTGGCCCCTCCCCCTAGGACACACACACACACACACACACACACACACACACACACACACACACACTCACACACATTAAATCAACTGTAATTGTCTTCCCAGACATCTCCAATCAACTTGAAAGGAGCCCACATTTCTCACAGTGTCATTGTGGAATTGGTCTTTAGTGGAAAAGGGGTCTATCCTCAGGTATAGAACTTGGAGTGCCCTTACTCCCCAGTAATGACAAAACAATAAAAAGTTAGTTTGAACCTGATCATATCCCCTAGAATGACAATTTTAAGGGAGCAAATAGATATGCTAGCTCACCAATGTAAATGAATCTTTAACAAAAGAAACAATAGAACTGCTCCTAAATTAAGTATAGACCATATACTACTATAGCTACTAACTCTAAATAGAAACTACTTAATGTAGATGGACACTTTCACATAATAAAATCATAAAGTCCAGGGAGTAAGGTGGGGAAACATTGGGAGGGGAAAAGTTGCTTGGGGGAGGGTGGGGGAAATCCACAAATCCATCAAAAGTCTGGAAATGACAAAAACAGTCAGCCCCAGGCAATTCATCTGTCTGGGTAGGGGGACTGGATGGGGAATGAGTCAGTTCACAGTAAATTTGTAGTTATCAGGATTTTCTTGGCAAACACTGGAGTAGTTTGCCATTTCCATATCCATCTTATTTGATAGATGAGGCAAAGAGAATTAAGTGACATAGCCAGGGTCACATAGCTAGTAAATGTCTGAGGGCAGATTCAAACTCAACAAGTTGTGTCTTCCTGACTCCAGATGCAACACTCTATCCATTGTGCCACATAGATTCCCCAGGGTACCTAAAGAGTTGTTTATTCAACTTGATTAAACAGTTATCCAGACTCTACTTCAAGAACTTTAGTGATAAAGAAAATACAAACATCCAAAGTTAACCATTCCACTTTTTGAATATCTAATTTTACCAAGTTTTTCCTTACATAAATTATAAATCTGCCTCTCTATAATGTCTACCTTTTACTAATAGTTCTGCCTTCTGTGAACAAGTAGGAAAATAAGGACCAAAAAAAAAAGTTATATCTAGATAGATAGACAGATAGATATGTCTAGTATATGTAAATATATACACATATGTATATGCATATTTATGCATATGGATGTATCTAGAGAAATCTATTCTGCCTTCCTTTGAGCCACCTTCCTGTGCTTCCCTTTGAGTAACAGAGTGACACAGTGAAAATATATATATATATATATATATATATATATATATATATTCCTTCTTCTATAAAAAAGCTTTTCAAATATTTGAAGAAAATCATTATGACCTCATTTCAGTGATCTAGATTTAACCTTCCTAGTTCCTTCAGCTAATTCTTGTTTAACATGGTTTTCTGTCTCCTCACAGACACACACACACACACACACACACACACACACACACACACTTTAAAGGTATGGTTTCCATGATATAACATCTAGAAAAATTGTTAAAGAAAAAAACATCAAGCATATTGTAACATTTAAGGTAGGTAGTGTCTAATACATGACTCTTCATAGGGAGAGCAGGGTTAATATTTCAGAGGATGAAATATTGGACTGACAACAATATTTTCTGAATGACTTTCTAAATACAACCTGTTATTGGGTAATTGAAATATTGAGTGCAACATCTCCTTAGGGAAATATCCCAGTCAATTTTCAGGATTTCAGTGTTATATTTTTCTCTAGCATACTACTGAATGAGTATAAGTGATAGTCATTCGCTATGAGAATTAGTATAAAATAAATATTATCATTCAGAGATTTTTTTTATAAATTATGATAAATATTGATAAATTATAAGGTGATGCCCTCACATAGAGGGAGGCAGTTGTAGATCAAAATATAAGTATCAGAAGAGAAATTATCTCATTTCTTATACTTCATAGATATGGCCTAAAGTTTTCTTTTTGGAAATAGCATAGCAAACATGAAATGTAATAATCCCCCAAGAGTAGTAAGAAATCCAACTATTTTTCACCCTTAGTTTGAAAAACAAAATATTATCAAAACTCTTTCTGACTACACATAAACTTTGAGTATACTTATGTAATATATAGGTTTTTAAACATTCTTCCTTCTAACAAATTAAATGATACAACATTTAACTCAAAATATTAATTTTTTGTAATTATATTTATTAATTATTTGAGCTTCTGGCTTTTGACAGACTTTAAAAATTGTACATACATTCACAATTCTTAAAGACAATCTTGTATAGGAGGAAATATTGGCATCATCATTCAAATATGCAAGCTGGGAATCTACATATTAATTGACTTTGGGTAGGTCTGCATGATTCTACCAGACTCAAAAGGAAATCTGTTTGAAAAGTGAAAAATTCAAATGGATAGGATTCTTTATATTTCATTTAAGTACAAATAACCAGTCTGAATTTTTATAACTTGTCAAATCAAGCCTGACTAACTGTTCTGGCTTTGGATGGGTGGAACTTCAATCAAGAATTAAATAGTCAAATTCATGCAAAAAAATCTGTTCAATTCAGGAATTATTCTTATTTGACTAGTCAGTCCCATTGCATTGCCTTCAGATGGCCCTGTCACTGGTTCTCACTTATGACCTTTGTTCAGCTAGTTGGCCCTAATACATTCCTCCTCCATTCTCACCTCGATTTCCCTCAGCTCCCCTCAACTTTATTTTGTCAAGACAAATTCTGATAAAATAAAAAATTCAGTAAGACAAATTAAAGTGGGGCGGCTGGGTGGCGCAGTGGATAAAGCACTGGCCTTGGATTCAGGAGGACCTGAGTTCAAATCCAGCCTCAGACACTTGACACTTACTAGCTGTGTGACCCTGGGCAAGTCACTTAACCCCCATTGCCCAACAAAAAAAGAAAGACAAATTAAAGTAATCCCAGTTGACATAATTAATCTGAATGGTCTAACACACAATGTTTTTTGTTATTCCCCTCTCCCCCCAGTCAACTCAACAATCATTTATAAAGGACCCAATATATGCTAGATGTTGGGCTAATAGCTAAAAAGAAGCCAAAAAAAGTGCCCCCCAAAAGTCCATGCTCTCAAGGAGCTCACGAGCTAATGGGAAGACAACAATTAAACATTATTTGTAAACAAAATATTCACATGATCAATAAATACAAAAAAAATTTGATGAAAGATATTAGCATTAAGTGGCCTCTCTTTTTACATTAAAACTTATAGAGCCAAGATGGCAGAGGAAAGACATTAAATGCACGGAGCTCTTGATACAATTATGCCCAAAAGAGCAATAAAAGAATCCCTGGAGTAGTAAAACCCACAAAAATACGGGTTGAGATAATTTTCCAGCCATAGATAGATTAAAGGGGGCCATGCTAGGCTGTGAGGAACTTAACCCCTGAGCCTCTAAATCAGCTGCAGCACCAGCGTCTTCTGGAACTGACCTTGTGGTCAGGTGAGAGGCCTGAATGGCTGGCCAGTGGGGGGGGGGGGTGGGAGGGGAAGTACAGGGGTGTTAGTGGGACCTAAGGAGGAATTCAGCTGTCCCACCCCAGCAGGGAACCACAAAGAAATCCTGAACTGCAGGAGGCTCAAGTGGGGGAGGTACATAAGCTGGTAGAAGCTAAAAAGCACCACAGTGCTCTGCTGGCTGGTTAACTAGCAAGTTGGCTGGAGGATATCTTAGGACCAGAAAACAGGCCAGGCCACAGAAAAACCTGACCTCCCTTAGACCAAAACACCTGGGACCCTCTGAAGCTAGGGACAGTAGTGTAGCCTAGAAGCAGGGCACCCCAGTAGGGATTTAAAAGTCAAGTAAAGGATGGCAAGATGAGCAAGCAAAGAAAGTTCAGAACTATAGAAAGTTTCTTCAGCAACAAGGAAGACCAAGCTGCACCCTCAGAAGAGGATAACAACCTTAGGGCCCCTATATCCAAAACTTCCAAGAAAAATATGAATTGGTCTCAGGCCATGGAAGCTCTCAAGAGGGACTTTGAAGAGAAAGTAGGAGAGATAGAAGGAAGATGTAGAGAGAGGGAGGAAAGAATGGAAAGAGAAATGAGAGCAATGCAGGAAAGTCACTTGAAAAGAGTCAAGAGTTTGAACAGTCAAAATGAAAAGGAGATAAAAAAGTTGTCTGATGAAAATAATTGCCTAAGACTAGTATTGAACAAATGGAAGCTTGTCACTTTAGGAGAAACCAAGAAACAGTAAAGGAAATCCAACTGAATGAAAAAATAGAGGGCAATGTGAAATATCTCCTTGGAAAAACAGCTGACCTGGAAAGTAAATCCAGGAGATATAATTTGAAAATCATTGGACTACCTAAAGACCATGACCAAAATAAGAACTTAGGCACCATCCTCCAAGAGGTTGTCAGGGAAAATTGCCCTGATATTCTAGAAGCAGAAGGTAAAATAGAAATTGAAAATATCCACTGATCACCTCCTGAAAGAGATCCCAAAAGGTAAACCAGTAGGAATATTATAGCCAGATTCCAGAACTCCTAGGTCAAGGAGAAAATATTGCAAGCAGCTAGAAAAAAGGAATTCAAATATTTTGGAGCTCCAATAAGGATAAAACGAGATCTAGCAGCATCTACATTAAAAGACCAGAGGGTATGGAATATGATATTCCAGAGGGTAAAGGAACTGGGACTACAGCCAAGAATCATGTACCCAGCAAAACTGCTTATAAACTTTCAGAGGAAAAAATGGAAGTTCAATGAAAAAGAGGACTTTCAGGCATTTATGAAGAAAAGACCTGAACTGAATAGAAAATTTATTTAAAATACAAGACCCTGGAGAATCATAAAAAGGTAAACAGGAAAAAGAAACCAGAGGGACATTAAAAGTTTAAACTATTTACATTCAAACATGAGAAAATAATACTTCCAACTAGTAAGAACTTTTTCAGTAAGGAATACAGAGAGCACGGAGTTCTGAACTGAATATGAAGGGATGGTATCTGTAAAGCATTTATGTTTTCTTTATCTGTGTTCTTTGTGGAACAAACATGGTGGGTTGTCTTATGTCTGGGGCCAGATTTGGGCTCTGGACCTCCTGGGCCCAGGGCTGGTGCTTTTTCCACAGTGCCACATAGCTAACCCACAATGACATCTTTAAAATAGGGTTGAGGTGGGGCAACTAGGTGGCATAGTGGATAAAGCACCAGCCCTGGATTCAGGAGGACCTGAGTTCAAATCCAGCCTCAGACACTTGACACTTTCTAGCTGTGTGACCCTGAGCAAATCACTTAACCCCCATTTCCTCACCAAAAAAAAAAATAGGGTTGAGGGGTAGGAGGAATAGACTGGGGAAGTAGGAAGGAGAGAAGTGGACTGGGGAGAGATAGCTCACATGAAGGAAACAAGAAAAAAGCTTATGGTGGGGAGGGGAATAGGGGGAAGAAGTTGGGGAGTAAGGGAACCTTACTATCATCAGAATTGACTTAAAGAGGTAATAATATATATATTCAAGTGGGTATAGTAATATATTTTTCCCTGAGGAAAAGTGGGAGGGGAAGGAGGTGGGGGGGTGGGGAGAAAAGGAGAAGAAAGGTAGGGAAGTTTGGGGGAGGGAGCTGTAAAAAGCAAAACACTTTAGAGGAAGGTGAAGATGTTCTGCATAACAGCAGATGTATGACATAAATTGAATTGCTTGATTTCATAGGGAGAGTTGAGTAGGGAGGGAGGAAGAAAAATTTAGAAAACAGAATTAGCCCAAAGACCTTAACCTCATCAGAGCTGGCTCAAGGAGGGAATGACACACACCCAATTGGGAGGAGTAATCTATTTAACCCTACAGGAAAGTAGGAGAGGAAGAGGGTAAGGAGAGAAGGGTGAATGATGGGAGGGTAGAGTGGGGGAGGGGCAGTCAGTAGCAAAATACTTTTGAGCAGGAATAAGGCAAAATAAAATAGAAAATAGAGTAAATATCATTGGAAGGGAATAGGATGAAGGGAAAGAGTTATGATGATTGACTACAATGGCAAAACATGTGGTACCTACTCTGCTGGGCTATTGTGAAGAAAATTTTTTGTCAAGTTCAATATACTATATAAAAGTTATGATGAACAGGATGCTATCAGAAAAACCTGGAAAGACCCACATGAACTGGAGGAGAGTAAAATATACTGTAAACGAAATAATAGCAATAATGTAAGATGATCTGCTGGGAAGCACATGGTTATTTTCAGCAAGGAAATGATCCAATATAACTCTGAAGAACATATGAAAATTACAATCCATCTACAGAGAAAGAATTGATGGTATCTGAAAACAGACTGAAACACATTTTTTTTGACAATTCTTTAATCTGAAGTTTTGTTTTTATGTTTTCTCTCACAACCTGGCTAATGCAGAGATGTTTTCCATGACTACTTATGTATAATTTATATTGAATTGCTTAAGTTCTTGGGGTGGGGGTGGAAAGGGAGGGAGGAAGAGAAGTTGGAATACAAAATTAAAAAAAAATAATGTCAAAACTTGCTTTTACATGTAATTTGGAAAACAAAATTCTAAAAAAAAGTGATATGTAAGTCTTTCAGAAAGTAAAATTTTAGTTGGCATCTAAAAGAAAATCAGAAAATCTAGGAGATAGACATGAGGAGGTAAAAAATGTCAGTCATGGGAGACAAGTAACCAGTGAAAATGAACAGTCAAGAGATGGGGGAGTCTTGTGATGAAGAAAAAACAACAACAGCAAAGAGGCCTCTGTCACTGGCTCAAAAAATAAGTAGAGTGTAATTAGGTGTAAGAAGAGTAAATAAGTGGGAAGGGTCATGTTATAAAGTCCTTGAGATCAAAACAAAGGATTTTATATTTGATCCAAAAGGTAATATGGAGTTTATTGTATGGTGATTGAGAGGAATGATGTGGTCAGATTTGAGTAAAACAGAGGGTTTTGTGTTGTTTAAAAATCTAAATGTGGGCAGGGCGGAGCCAAGATGGTGGAGAGTAGCCAGCAAATCGCTTAAGCTCTCCATCTATTCCCTCAAAAAGAATATTAAATCAAGCCTCTAAATGGATTCTGAAACTACAGAACCTGCAAAGAGTCAGAGAGACACAGTCTTCCAAACAGAGATAATTTAGAACACTTCAGGAAAGGTCGGTCTCATTGGGGCAAAAGGTAGGCACAGCACAGCACAGAGGGGGCCAGGGCAAGTCAACAGGAAGCTGTGGGCCACAGCTGAGCAACTGAAGCCCATAGATCCTGGCTCAACAACCTGGTGGCACAGCAGGACAGTGGCAAAATCCACCTGCACAAGCCAGGAGGGCAGTTTGCCAGCTGGACAGCCACCCATAAGACAGGCGCAACCAGGCCTAAAAATCCCAGTGCACAGCTAGCAGGGCTAGGGCAGGGAGAAATACACAAGCCATAGAGGCCTCAGTGTAGAAAGCTAGTGACACAGTCCATATACCCCAGCACAAGAAACTTGAAACAGGGACCCTGTTGCCCCCAGAGCAGACCTCAACTTTAAAAAAAAAAAAAAAGGTGCAGTATGAGGAAGAAACAAAAAAGAGCCCTCACCATAGAAAGCTTCTGTATATACAAGGAAGAGGCAAACACAAACTCAGATGAGGACAATACTCCCAAATTACCTACATGTAAAGCCTCAAGAGAGTCTCAAGAACAAAAAGCCTTCTTGGAAGAGCTCAAAAAGGATTTTAAAAATCAATTTAAAACAAAAGTTGAGAACTATCTTTACATGTAACGAAAAAAATAAAATACCTTATATATAAAAAAAAATCAATTTAGAGAAATGGGGAGAGAAATAAAAGCAACACAAGAAAATTATGAAAAAAGAATAGTCAGCTTGGAAAAGGAAGCACAAAGAATCAGCAGCTTAGAAAAGGAAGCACAAAGATTGACTGAAGAAAACAATTCTGTGAGATTTAAAAATGGATATAAGAACATTAAACTCCCCTTTAACCTTTCCCTTATATATCTCCCAGACCATTAAGAGAAAGAAAATCTGAGCTTTAATTAGAGATGGATTACTTAGCTGTTATGGTTTGGGAATTAATTAGCCGACAAACAGGTGATGCTGATTAGGGAAATAGGAAAGTAGAAATACAAATAAATAGTCTTAGATCTAAGCTTGGTCCATATTCTTTTATAAAACTCACCGAATCCCAAAGCTACCTCTCAGGCTGAGAACCAGCAAGAAGCATGTGCTGCCACCGAGGACCAGGGCCAATCACCCGAACCCGCCGTCAAACCTGAGTCAGCATGTGTATGCCCAGAGCAAGAAAGACCACTTCCTTCTCTCATCCTTTTTAAGCTTGCACCCAGGAAATGGAGTGCTTGGTCACGCTCTCCCGAACCACAGCAGGCGCAGCAGGTATACAGCTGTTCGTCACAGACTGCTCCCCAAAAGGGCAGTCCTTCAAAAACTAGTGGTCCTTCAGTAGTATGTTAGACAACACTTAAATGTTAGTTAAAAACTTTCATTTTTTACCACAATTCCTTAAAAAATTCATCTGGCTAAATGGAAAAAAAGGTGCATAATCTCATTGAAGAAAACAATGCCTTAAAAATTAAAATTGGACAGTTGGAAGGTAATGAATCCATGAGACACCAGGAATCAGTCAAGCAGAATCAAAAGAATGAAAAAATAGAAGAAAATGTGAAATACCTCATTGGAAAGGCAACTGATTTGGAATACAGATCCAGGAGAGACAATTTGAGAATTATTGGACTGCCTGAAAGACATGATTAGAAAAAGATTCTAGACACCATATTCCAGGAAATTATTAAGGAGAACTGCCCTGATATTATAATCAAAGGATAAAATCGTTATTGGAAGAATCCACCAATCACCTCCTGAAAGAGACCCTAAAGGAAAACTCCAGGGAATATTGTAGTCACATTCCAGAATTATCAGGTGAAGGAGAAAATACTCCAAGCAGCCAGAAAGAAGCAATTTAAGTATCATGGAGCCACAGTCAGGATTGCACAAGACCTGGCGGCTTCAACATGAAAGGATCACAAGGCTTGGAATATGATATTCTGGAAGACAAAGGAGTTTGGATTGCAGCGAAGAATTTATTACTCAGAAAAACTGAGCATTCTCTTTCAGGGGAAAAGATGGACATTCAATGATACTGGGGACTTTCAAGGTTTCCTCATGAAAAGATGAGATTTGAATAAAAAATTCAATCTTAATATATACAAGAGCCAAAAGAAGTTTAAAAAGGTAAACAGGGGGGACAAAGTTACTTAATAAGGTTAATATGCTTACATTTCTACCCAGGAAGATAATACATATAACTCTTGAGAACAGTATCTGTATTTGGACTGACAGAAGGATTATACACAAAGGGTATAAATATAAACTGTCTTTGATGTGATGATATCAAGAAAAATAAGGGCTTAAAAAGGGAATTTATGGGAAGAAGAGGAAAAGGTAAGTGGAATAAGGTGAATTACATCATATGAAGAGGTCAAAAAAATCTATTACAATAGAGGGAAAGAAGGGAGGGGTGAACATTGTTTCAACCCTACTATCACTAGATTTGACTCAAAGAGGGAATAACATATACATTCATTTGGATAAAGAAACTTAGCTTATTCTTTAGGGAAGTAAAAGTGTAAGGGAAAGGGGGGACTGATAGAAGGTAGGGCAAAAGCAAGAGAGAAAAGAGTAAAGAAAAGGGAAGTGGGTGATAAAAAGGAAGGGCAGATTGGAGGAGGCAAGGGTAAGAAGCAAGACATTGGTGAGGAGGAATAGGGTGAAAGAAAGGGGAAAGTATAAAGGGGGTAAATAGAATGGAGGGGAATAGACAGTCAATAATAATAACTGGGAATGTGAATGGGATGAACTCTGCTATAAAACAGAAGCAAATTGCAGAGTGGATTAAAAACCAGAATCCTACAATATGCTGTTTACTAGAAACACATCTGAAGCAGAGAGATACACACAAAGTAAAGGTAAAAGGCTGGAGCAGAATATATTATGCTTCAGCTAAAGTAAAAAAAGCAAGGGTAGCAATCCTTATCTCAAACAAAGTGAAGGCAAAAATAGATCTCATTAAAAGAGATAAGGAAGGAAACTACATCTTGCTAAAATGTACTATAGATAATGAAGTAATATCAATTTTAAAATGTATGAGCTAAGTGGTATAGCATACAAATTATCAGAGGAGAAGTTAAATGAGTTAGAAGAGGAAGTGGACAGCAAAACCATACTAGTGGAAGATCTGAATCTTCCCCTCTCAGAATTAGATAAATCTAGCCAAAAAATAAATAAGAAAGAAGTGAAAGAGGTGAATAGAATACTAGAAAAGTTAGACATGATAGATGTCTGAAGAAAACTGAATGGGTATAGAAAAGAATGTCCCTTTTTCTCAGCAGAACATGACACATTTTCAAAAAGGGACCATGTATTAGGGCACAAAGACATCATGGTCATATGTAGAAAGGCAGAAATACTAAATGCATCCTTCTCAGATCATGATGCAATAAAAATTACATGTAAGAAAGAGCCACAGAAAGGTAGACTGAAAATCAATTGGAAAATAAATAATTTCATTCTAAAGAATAAGTGGGTCAAACAACAAATCATAGAAACAATCAATAACTTTATCCAAGAGAATGACAATAATGAGACAACATACAAAAATCTATGGGATGCAGCCAAAGCAGTGCTTAGGGGAAAATTTATAGCTCTAAATACTTACATAAATAAAAATGAGAAAGAGGAGATCAATGAATTGGGCATGCAACTTAAAAAGCTAGAAAAAGAACAAATTAGAAATCCCCAATTAGACACTAAATTAGAAATCCAGAAAATTAAAGGAGAAATTAATAAAACTGAAAGCAAGAAAACTATAGAATTAATCAATAAAACTAAGAGCTGGTTTTATGAAAAAACCAACAAAATAGATAAAATATTGGTTAATTTGATTAAACAAAAGAAAGAAGAAAACCAAATTACCAGTATCAAAAATGAATGGGGTGATCCTATCACCAATGAAGTGGAAATTAAATCAATAATTAGGAACTATTTTGCCCAACTATAAGCCAAGAAATTTGACAATCTCAATGAAATAGATAAATATTTACAAAAATACAAACTGCCCAGGCTAACTGAAGAGGAAATAAAATCCTTAAATACACCCATATTAGAAAAATAAATTTAACAAGCCATTAATGAACTCCCTAAGAAAAAAATCTCCTGGGCCAGATGGGTTTACAGGTGAATTCTAACAGACATTTAAAGAACAATTAATTCCAGTATTATACAAATTATTTGGAAAAAATAGGTGAAGAAGGAGTTCTACCAAATTCATTTTATGACACAAATATGGTGGTAATACCAAAACCAGCCAGAGTAAAAACAGAGAAAGAAAATTATAGACCAAACTCTGTAATGAATATCAGTGCTAAAATCTTAAATAAGAGAATAGCAAGGAGATTACAGCAAGTGATCACCAGGATAATACACTATGATGAGGTTGGATTTATACCAGGAATATAGGGCTTTCATTAGGAAAACTATTAACATAATCAACAACATCAGTAAGAAAACTAACCAAAATCATATGATTATCTCAATAGATGCAGAGAAAGCATTTGGAAAAATACAGTATTCATTCCTAATAAAAACACTAGAGAGTTTAGGAATAGGTGGAGCTTTCCTTTAAATAATAAGCACTATCTACCTAAAACCATCAGCAAGCATTATATGCAATGGAGATAAGTTAGAGGCCTTCCCAATAAGATGAGGGGTGAAACAGGGATGCCCATTATCAATTCTATAATTTCATATTCTACTAGAAATGTTAGCTTTATCAATCAGAGAAGAAAAAGGAATTAAAGGAATTAGAATAGGCAAGGAGGAAACAAATCTATCACTCTTTGCAGATGATATGATGGTATAATAATGGTAAAATAAATCCACATAAATCATCAGCATTTCTATACATGACCAACAAAGTCCAGCAGCAAGAGATAGAAAGAGAAATTCCATTTAAAGTAACGGAAGATAATATAAAATACTTGGGAGTCTACTTGCCAAGACAAATACAGGACATCTATGAAAACAATTACAAAACACTTTTCACACAAATCAAATCAGATCTAAATAATTGGAAAGATATCAATTGCTCATGGATAGGCCAAGCTATTATAATTAAAATAACAATCCTACCTAAATTAATTTACTTATTTAGTGCCATACCAATCAGACTACTTGAAAATTATTTTATAGAGCTAGAAAAAATAATAACAAAATTCATCTGGAAAAACAAAAGGTCAAGAATATCAAGAGAAATAAAGAAAAAAAATGCACAGGAAGGTGGGTTAGCTGTACCAAATCTGAAGCTCTACTATAAAACGGCAGTCATCAAAACTATCTGGTACTGGTTAAGAAATAGAGTGGAGGATCAATGGAATATACTAGGCACAGGAGACACAGTAGTAAATGACATTAGTAATGTACTGTTTGATAAGCCCAAAGACTCCAGATTCTGGGATAGGAGTTCAGTATTTCAGAAACACTGCTGGGAAAACTGGAAGATAGTGTGGCAGAAATTAGGCATATACCAAATTCTTACACCTTATACTAAAATAAGGTCAAAATGGGCACATGATTTAGACATAAGAGTTGATACCATAGGTAAATTAGGAGAGGAAGGAGTGGTCTATATTTCAGATCTCTGGAAAGGAGAACAGGTTATGAGCAAACAAGAGCTAAAGAATAATATGAAATGCAAAATGGATGATTTTGATTACATTAAATTAAAAAGGTTTTGTACAAACAGAAGCAATGCATCCCAAATTAGAAGGGATGCAGAAATATGGAAAATAATTTTGTAGCCAGCCGTTCTGACAAAGGCCTCATTTCTAAAATATATAGGGGACCAAATCAAATTTATAGGAATTCAAGTCATTCCCCAATTGAAAAATGGTCAAAAAGATATGATCAGGCAGTTTTCTGATGAAGAAATCAAAACTATTCCCATATGAAAAAATGCTCTAAATCACTATTGATTAGAGAGATCCAAATTAAAACAACTCTGAGGTACCACCTGACACCTATCAGATTGGCTAAAATGACAAAAAAGGAAAATAATAAATGTTGGAGAAGCTGTGGGAAAATTGGAACACTAGTGAATTGTTGGTGGAGCTGTGAACTTATCCAACCATTCTGGAGAGCAATTTGGAATTATGCCCAAAGGACTATAAAGCTGTGCATACTTTTTGACCCAGCAATACCAATTTTGGGTCTTTTCCCCAAAGAGATCATGGAAAAGGAAACGGACCCACATGTACAAAAATATTTATAGCTGCTCTTTTTGTGGTGGCAAGGAATTGGAAATTGAGGGGCTGCCCATCAGTTGGGGAATGGCTAAATAAGTTCTGGTATATGAATGTAATGGAATACTATTATGCTGTAAGAAACAATGAGCAGGAGGAGTTCAGAGAAACCTGGAAAGACTTGCATGAACTGATGATGAGTGAAATGTACTCTATAAAAAATAATAGCAATAGTGGGGGATGATCTGCTGGGAAGCATGTGGTTATTTTCAGCAAGGCAATGATCCAATATAACCCTGAAGGATTTATGAAGATTGCAGCCCATCTGCAGAGAAAGAGCTGATAGTATCTGAAAACAGATGGAAACACATTAAAATTTTTTTTTCTTTTCCTCTTTGACAATTCCTTAACCTGAAGTTTGGGGTTTTTGACTGTTTTCTCTCACAACTAGCTAATATGGGAATTTTTCCATGACTACTCATGTATAAATTATTTTGAATTGCTCGAGTTCTTGTGGATGGGGGTGGGAGTAGAGGAGGGATGAGAAACTGGAACACAAAGTTTTAAAAAAAATTGATGTTCAAGGGCAGAGCCAAGATGGTGGAGGAAAGACATTAAGCTCACAGGGCTCCTGATACAATAACCCCAAAAATAGCAATAAAAGAACCCTTGGGGCAGAAAAACACACAAAAATACGGGCTGAGAGTTTTCTCCAGCTATAGATAGATTTCAGGGGGCCGTGCTGGGCCACAAATAAAGCCTAACCACCCGCCAGAGGAATTTGCCCCAATGCCTCTGAATCGGCTGCAGCACCAGCATCTTCTGGAACCGAGTACGGTCAAACTGAACAGCTGGCCTGGGGGGGAGGGGGAGTAAGTTCAGGGGTATCAGTGGATTGGGGGGAAGGATTCGACTGCCCCACTCCAGCAGGAAACCAGGAAGAAATCCTGAGCAGTGGGAGACCCAGGTGGGGGAGGGGAGCAGGGGAGCAGTCTCATCGGTAGCTGAGAACCACACCACAGAAAGCTTTGCTGGTTGGTTTCTTAGTAAATAGGCCTGAGGTTATCTCCGGGCCTGAGAACAGGCCAGGTGAGATTAAATCCTGGCCCCCCCTCAACCCAAAACACCTAGGACCCTCTGAAGCTGAGAACAGGACTAGAGCTGAGAAGCAGCCCCCCTTCCCCTCCAGTGGAGAGTTTAAAATCAAGTGAAACCGAGGTCAGGCAGGCTGAGGAGAAGCCAAATCATCCCCCAGTCCACGCTATAGCTTGAACAGTGTGTCCTGGAAGCAGCACCACACTTAAAGAAGGCGTTAAAAGACAAGAAATAGTAAGCCAGGATGAGCAGGCAGAAAAAGCAGAAGACCATTGAAAACTTCTTTGGGAGTAAGGTAGACCACAATACAACCTCAGAAGAAGAAGATAATAACAGGGTCAAAGCTCCAACATCCAAAGTTTCCAAGAAAAATATGAACTGGTCTCAGGCCATAGAAGCTCTCAAAAGGGACTTTGAAGAGAAAGTAGGAGAAATAAAAAGAAGATATAGAGAAAAGGAGGAAAGAATGGAAAGGGAAATGAGAGTGATGCAGGAGAGTCATGAGAAAAAAGTCAACAGTTTGAAAAGCCAAATGGAAAAGGAGATTAAAAAACTGTCTGATGAAAATAACTGCCTAAGAATTAGGATTGAACAAATGGAAGCTAGTGACCTTTTGAGAAACCAAGACATAGTAAAGAAAATCCAATTGAATGGAAAAATAGAGGGCAGTGTGAAATATCTTCTTCGAAAAACAGCTGACCTAGAAAATAAATCTAGGAGAGATAATTTGAAAATCATTAGACTACCTGAAAACCATGACCAAAACAAAAGCCTAGACACCATCCTCCAAGAGATTGTGAGGGAAAATTGCCCTGATATTCTAGAAGCAGAAGCTAAAATAGAAATTGAAAGAATCCACTGATCACCTCCTGAAAGAGATCCCAAAAGGAAAACCTCCAGGAATATTATAACCAAATTCCAGGACTCCCAGATGAAGGAGAAAATACTACAAGCAGCTAGAAAAAAGGAATTCAAATACTGTGGAGCTCCAATAAGGATAAAGCAAGATCTAGCAGCTTCTACATTAAAGGACTGAAGGGCATGGAATGATATTCCAGAGGGCAAAGGAACTGGGACTTCAGCCAAAAATCACGTACCCAGCAAAACTGAGTATAATTTTTCAGAGGCAAAAATGGGATGTCAATGAGAAAGAGGTCTTTCAAATATTTGTGATGAAAAGACCTGAACTGAATAGAAAATTTGACTTTCAAATACAAGACCCTGGAGAAGCATAAAAAGGTAAACAGGAAAAAGACTTCATGAGCGATATTAAAAGATCAAATGGTTTACATTCCTACCTGGGAAGATAATACTTTGAAATCATAAGAACTATCTCAATAAGAAATTCAGGGACTGCTGGGTGGTGTAGTGGATGGAGCACTGGCCCTGGACTCAGGAGAACCTGAGTTCAGGTGTGACCTCAGACACTTGACAATTAATAGCTGTGTGACCCTGGGCAAGTCACTTGGCCCCGGTTGCCTCACCAAAAAACAAAACAAAACAAAAATTCTTCACAAGAAATTCACAGAAGACTGGGCTGAACTGAATATGAAAGGATGATAATGTGTATAGCATTTATGTTTTGTTCTTTGTAGGGCAGATGGGGAGGGGTGTCTTATGTCTGGGGCTGGATTTGAGCTTGGGGGGCCTCCTAGGTCTAGGGCTGGTGCTTTGTCCACTGTGCCACCTAGCTAATCCATGACGACATCATTAAAATAGGGTTGAGTTGTAGGAGGAATAAACTGGGGAAGGGAGAAGGGGAGAGATAGTCTGGGGAGAGGTATTTCACATGAAGGAAACAAGAAGAAAGCTTATGGAGGAGAGTAGAAGAGGGGGAAGGAGTTGGGGAGTGAGTGAACCTTAATATCATCAGAATTGGCTCAAAGAAGGACTAACATACATACTCAAGTAGGTATAGTAATATACTTTTGCCCTTGGCGGGGGGAGAAAAGGGTGGGGGAGAAGAGAAGGAGGAAAGGACAGATTGGGGGAGAAAGCAGTAAAAATCAAAACACTTTCAAGGAAGATGAAGATGTTCTGCATGACTGCACCAGTATGACATATGGAATTGCTTGATCTCATAGAGAGGGTTGAGGAGGGAGGGAGGAAGAAAAATTGAGAACACAGAATTAGCTCAGGGACCTTGATCTCATTGGAGTGGGCTCATGGATGGAATAGCTTTCATACCCAATTGGGAGGAGCAATCTATTTAACCCTGCAGGAAAATAGGAGGGGAAGTGGACAAGGAAGGAAGGGTGAAAAAAGGGAGTACAGAGCAAGGGAGAGGATAGTCAGAAGTAAGGCACCTCTGAGGAGGAATAGATAAAAAGAAGATAAAGTAAATGTCATGGGAAGGGAGGGGGATGGAGGGAAATAGTTATGATGATTGATTATAATGGCAAAATGTATGGTACCTACTTTGCTGGTCTTTCGTGAAGAAGATTTTCTGTCAAGCTTAAGGTACTATATAGAGGTTGTGAAGAATAGGATGCTATCGGGAAAACCTGGAGAGACCTACATGATCTGAAGCAGAATGAAATGTACTATATACAAAATAATAGCAATAGTGAGGGATGATCTGCTGGGAAGCATGTGGTTGTTTTCAGCAAGGCAATGATCCAATGTAACCCTGAGAGACTTATGAAGATTGCCGCCCATCTTCAGAGAAAGAACAGATAGTATCTGAAAACAGATGGAAACACATTTAAAATTTTTTTTCATTTCCTCTTTGACAATTCCTTAATCTGAAGTTTTGGGGGTTTTTTTGACTGTTTTCTCTCACAACTAGCTAATATGGGAATTTTTCCATGACTACTCATGTATAACTTATTTTGAATTGATTGAGTTCTTGTGGGTGGGGGGCGGGAATGGAGGGGGGAAGAGAAGTTGGAACACAAAGTTTTTTAAAAATTGATGTTAAAATTTTGTTTTTTCATATGTTTTGGAAAATAAAATTCTATTCAGAATAAAAAATGATGTTAAAATTTTGTTTTTACATATATTTTGGAAAATAAAATTATATTTTAAAAAAGAATTTATTAAAGTTTGGATCTATTTGGTAGAGTCAGAGAGACAGAAACCTTTTCTTTCCTATTAGCCCACATGAAATTCTGCCCCCACAATGATGTCTCAAACCAAAAGAGAGTGATCCCTTCTGCCAGTCTTTGCTTTCCACTTCTTGTCCTCCTCCTGGAAATGGGAGGTTCTTCAAGTTGATTGACTGAGAGCAGTCTCTTGTTGATGTCACAGTCCATAGCCTCTGAAAACACTTGATGTAGCAGGGTTGGTTAGCAGCTAAAATCTAATCACATTTATGTGGGTACTTAGTATTTCCTCATTCACCCCCAATCCAAACTATTAAGTCAATCAAGTCGGACCCCTGGGCATCTACCAAATTTCATTATTTTAACACAGTTTGAAAGAAAATATAATGAGTTCAGTTTTGGAAATGTTTGCTTTAATATACCTATGAGATATCTCATTCTAAATGTCCAATAGGAAGCTGGAGATGTGAGACTAGCTAGAAATTAGGGCTAGATAAGTATATTTGAGAGTCATTGACATTGAAATGATTATGCAATCCATGGAATAGAACATAATCTCCAAACTAAATAATATAGAGTGAGAAAACAATAAAAACAAAGGCAATCTTGGTATATACCCATGGTAAGTGAAAGTAACCTGGATTAAGATATAGCAAAGGAAACTGAGACGTACCTGTCAGACAGAGAAGAAAAGAACCAAGTGTTCAGTGTCACAAAAACCTGCAGAGAGGATAATAATATAAAGGAGAAAATAGTTATCAAAAGTTCTAAAGGTTTCAACAGGAGAAGGAAGGATAACACCTAAAAATGTCATTAAATCTTTCAATTAAAGGTAATTTAAAATGAAGTTGCTACAAAAGAATGGAAAGTTGGGTTTAACAGTCACATATGGAAATATTAAAATAAGAGTTTCATGGTCCATCTTAGCCTTGAAGATGACTTAATATGGGGGGCAGGTTGAATATAGCAATGGTAGAGTGTTAATTCTTATAACACTTTGATAGTAGATACTATTAGGATAGAGAAAGTTAAGGCAGATTTTTGTTGTTGTTGCTTTTTAATTTATTTTATTTATTTAGAATTTTATTTTTTCCAAATTACACATAAAAACAAATTTTCACATCTATTTAAAAAACTGTGTTCCAATTTCTTTTCCTCCATCCTTCCCCATTCCCCTCTTAAGAATTTAAGCAATTCGGGGGCAGCTAGGTGTTAAAGTGGATAAAACACCAGATCTGGATTCAGGAAGACCCGAGTTCAAATCCAGTTTCAGACACTTGACCCTTACTAGCTATGTGACACTGGGCAAGTAACTTAACCCTCATTGCCCCACAAAAAAAAAAGAATTTAAGCAATTCAATGTAAGTTATACATGTGTAGTTATGAAAAACATTTCCACATTAGTCAGGTTGTAAAAGAAAACAGACCAAAAAAAACCTTTAGAAAAAAGAACTAACAAGAACATTATGCTTAAGTCTGTACTCAGACACCATCAGCTTTTTCTCTGGAGATGGATTACATTTTTCATAAGTCATTCAGAATTATCTTGGATCATTTTATTACTGAAAATAACTAAGTTACTCACAGCAGATCATCTTATAATATTGCTGTTATTTTGTTTACAGTAAATTTCACTTTGCATCAGCTCATGTCTTTCCAGGTTTTTCTGATAGCATCTTGCTCATCATTTCTTATAGCACAACAGTGTTCCATCATAATCTCATCACACAAATTGTTTAACAATTCCTCAATTGATGGGCATCTCCCCAATTTTGAATTCAACTTTTTAAAATCTCTTTTTGGATATCAACCTTGTAGTGGTATTATTAGGTCAAAGAGTACACATGGTTTTATAGGTCTCTGGCCATAGTTCCAAATTGCTTTACAGAATGTTTGAATCACTTTACAACTTTACCAAGAGTGTTTTAATATCTCATTTTCCCCACATCTCCTACAACATTTGTCAGTTTCCTCTGCTGTCCTGTTATCCAATCCAATGGATACGAGGTAGTATCCCAGAATTGCTTGACCTGAATCTCTCCAATCAATAGTAAGCTAGAATATTTTATTCATTTTATTATTTCATCTGAAAATTTCATGTCTTTTGATCATCTATCAATTGGAGAATAGCTCTCATTTTAACAAATTTGACTCAGCACTCTCTATGTGTTTGAGAACTGAGTCATAGACAAACTTGCTTCAAATTTTTTTCACAATTACTATTACTAACTGTATTTCTCTCCATCCTATTCCCTCCCCATAAAATTTACTCTATTTCTTATCTTCTTTCATCATATCCCTCCTCAAAGTGTTTTGCTTCTGACTGCCTCCCTTTTCCAATCTGCCCTCCCTTCTTCCCCCCACCCCCAGACCCTTCCCCTACTACTTCCCTGAAAGGTAAGATAGATTATTATACCCAATTGAATATGTATGTTATTCCCTCTTTGAGCCAATTCTGATGGGATTAAGGCTCACTCACTCCCCAGCAGCAACCCCATCTTCTCCTTCCCTCCATAAGATTTTTCTTGTTTCTTTTATGTGAGATACTTTACCCCATTCTACCTCTCCCATTCGCTTTATCCAAGTGCATTCCTTTCATCTCTTTTTTTTGTTTGGTTTGTTTTTAGTGGGGCAGTTGGGGTTAAGTGACTTGCCCAGGGTCACACAGCTAGTAAGTGTTAAGTGTCTGAGACCGGATTTGAACTCAGGTACTCCTGACGCCAGGGCCGGTGCTCTATCCACTGTGCCATCTAGCTGCCCCCTCCTCTCATCTCTTAATTGTATTTTTTAAAGATACCATACCTTCATATTCAAAGTACAACTGTGCCCTCTATTTAAATATACTCCCTTCAGCTGCCTTAATAATGACAAAATTCTTATTAGTTAAAAGTATCATATTCCCATGTAGGAATGTAAACAGTTTAACCTTTTAATATTCCTTATGATTTCTTTTTCCAGTTTACCTTTTTACGCTTCTCTAGAGACTTGTATTCAAATTTCAAATTTTCTATTCTGCTCAGGTCTTTTCATCACAAATGCCTGAAAGTCCTCTCTTTCATTGAATCCCCATTTCCCCCCCTCAAGGATTATACTCAGTTTTGCTGAGTAGGTGATTCTTGATTGTAATCCCAATTCCTTTGCCCTCTAGAATATCATATTCCACGCCCTTTGTCCTTTAATGTAGAATATGCTATATCTTGTGTTATCCTGACTGTGGCTCCACAATACTTGAATTGTTTCTTTCTGACTGCTTGCAATATTTTCTCCTTGACTTGGGAGCTCTGGAATTTGGCTATAATATTCCTGGAAGTTTTTAATCTTGGGATCTCTTTCAGGAGGTGATCAGTGGATTCCCTCAATTTCTATTTTAGCTTCTGCTTCTAGAATATCAAGGCAATTTTCCCTGACAATTTCTTGGAAGGTAATGTCTAGCATCTTTTTTTATCATGGTTTTCAGGTAGTCCAAGGAGATATTTTACATTGCCTTCTATTTTTTCATTCTTTTGGCTTTGCTTTATTGTTTCTTGATTTCTCATAAAGTTATTAGCTTCCATTTGCTCAATCCTAATTTTTAAGGAATTATTTTCTTCAGAGAGTTTTTGTACATCCTTTTCCATTTGGCCAATGTGGCTTTGCAAGCTGTTGACTTTTTATCATGATTTTCTTGTGTCACTCTCATTTATCTTTCCATTTTTTCCTCTACCTCTCTTACTTTATTTTCAAATTCCTTTTTGAGCCCTTCTATGGCCTGAAACAAGTCCATTTTTTCTTGGAAGCTTTGGATGTAGGATCTTTGACTTTGTAATTTTTTCTGTTAGTATCTTTTGATCTTCATTGTCACCATAGACACTTTCTCCAGGTCAGCATATATTTTTTTGCTCATTTTTCCTGCCTTTTTCTTGACCTTTACCTCCTTAAAGTGGGGCATGCTTCAAGTGGGGAGGGCTCACTACCCCCAAGCTTCAGGGGATTTGAGAAGCTGTTCTCTGAGATACTTCTGGTAATTTCTAAGTCCCTAGTTCCTCCAAGGTGGTATGATTCAATTAGAGTCATGTTCACCTCTCCCTTTCCTGTGCTCTGGTCTGGAAGCATCCACAGGCCCCCTTCTCTGCATCTAACCCAGAACAGAATCCTGCTGCACTGTGGCTGCAAGCTATGGCATGTCTGAGCCTTTCCCTTACCTGGGCAGCCACCCAAGATTCTGACCTGGACCTGAGTATGGGCAAAACAACAGAGTTCTGCCTCAGCACCAGCAGAGACCCCTGTAGTCTTCCCTGTGCCAACTGCTATACCCCCTCATCTTCCATGGGCTGAGTTACAGAAGCAGCTGTTGCAGCAGGCAATGCAGAAGCTCCCAAGGACTGATTTGCTGGTGTGGGCTACACTGGGGTTGGGTCTCTACTGGTGTGTTCTGCACAAGGATGTGTTCCACTATTCCCCTGGTATAACAGACTTTTCCTGCCAACCTGCTAAGCTGTCTTTGACTGGAAAATAATTTTATCCTGTCTTTTGTGGGTTCTACTGCTCCAGGAATTGTCTTATGGCATTATTTGAAGTTATTTGGAGGGGTCTTAGGGAGAGCTCAAGGAAGTCAGTCACTGCCTTTCTTCCACCATCTTGACTCTGCCCCCCCCAAAGGCAGATTTTTTTAAAAAATATATTTTGTCAAGATAATGGAATGTAATAGATGAGATTTGGCAAATACTCAGGAGGCCACCTGAGTAGATTACTGGTTGATTTGACTGGAATAGTAGTTGACTAGATTCTAAGCATATCTGGTTGGTACTTGAGAGAAATTAAGAAAGCATGATTCTCAAAATCTAAAAAAACTTTGAACTTCTGGCCCAATCAAACAACCAGCTTGAAGAACCTTCCCATTCTGGGAGGGGACAGGAAGGAGGAAATGGGAGCCTGCGTGAAGAGCGCTGTCTTTGTGTGGTTCCTGACTTGGTGGTGATGGCAGGGAAAGACAGAGAGGAGCTGAGGAAAGATAGGATTGTGAGGTTGTAAGAATTGTTCTCAATCTTTCTCTTTCTATGTTTCAATAAACCCTTAAAAATCTAAACTCATTTTATCAGTGATTTTAGTCAGTTTCCCCCAAAACTGGGGGGACAGATTAGAACCCACATTTAGAATTTTAAATTAAACAATTTATATGACCAACAAAGTTGAATATAAATTCTTATTTGTAAAAATGTAATAGACATGGGTAGAACTATTTCCTTTTTTAAGTAGCCATCATCAGTATCTATGTTCTAAAGTTTTTATCACCTTGTGATTATCTTTCTAAGCTTTGCACGTTTTCACAAGGTAGTCTCATAGTCCATTACTAGACTTGTGTCTAAAATTATTTAATCTTGGTATAAACCAAGATCTACTAGAAAAATATTGAGTTACCTCTATGCCAAGAAAAGGATCTACAGTGGTACTGGGGGAGCTTTGGAACTTTTTTTCCCATTGAAAGGTGTGTCATATTTGCAGACATTTTCATATATTTGATTCATGTTCTCCACTGGTGTAGACTGTTAGCCCTGGCACACACACTGGGACCAAAGAAACAGGAGAAGGGAATGGAGAGTGTGGAAGATTAAACAAAAATCAAAACCAAAACTGAAATCTCAAACTGTTTCCAAACCACTATAACCCAAGCTGATTTTGGTCATAAATGAAAATAAAAACACTTCTTAAAACCACTCCACCCAAAGCTCTCTAGTACCAAGTGTTGCAGCAATCACCCCTTAAAAAGCAAGAGGAAAATGAAGAGAGACCAGACTGTCTTGCCCTTTGGGATTCCCTGTGGTACCCGGAGGTGCTGGGGAAAACTGGGACTGACAGCTACTTCTTGAATAAATAAATAGTGATAGCAAAATTTAGCCCCCAGATATGAAAATCTGCAAAGTATATTTAGGGCTGCCTATAAGATAGGATGTGGTTTCTGATAGAGCAAAAGTTCTTAACCAGGCATACATAGTTATTAATCAAAAATCATATTCTGGTAATATGTGATGAATCAAGGGAAAGTTTTGGTCCTATGAAATGTAAATCTGAGATAAATTTTTGATGTTCTTAGTAATACCAACAGAACACCAAATAGTATTGGTATCTTTGAGATGATGTGGATATGTTAACTTTAAAGTTTTACAGGTGATTTTGGGATGCTTTAGGTATGTTAATTAACTAAACCCAATGTGGCATGGATCAAAGTCTGTCACCCCCCCATGCAAATATATATGAGGTATATATATATACTTCAAATTCCTGTTTGGAACATTCTGCCATCTCTATTTAGGTCTATGCTGCAGTGCACTCTAATCTCTAATTCATAGTTACATAATTGAATATCTGTGCCTCTCCCCCTCCCAATCTTCTTCCTCACATTGCTAGTCTTCCTTCATCAATCTATCCCATATCATCACCACATCTGTGTCCATAATCTCTTTCATCAAGTGTCTGTATTTTATGTGCCTGTCTGCCCCTACATATTTATGCCTTATTAAAGTGTGATTGCAACCTCTCTTCAGAGTGCTATCATGATCTTTCCCAGAGAGTACCCAAAGAACCAGGAATGACTGGCCCATCTCATAATTTAACAAATTAATCATCAATTCAAGGAAACTCTAAGACTTCATAATTTCTTGATCTAGAATTGTTTTCTTCCACAAATGTGTTGTCTTAAATGATTTTAAAACATGCAAACCAAAACAAAGGCTAAATGTATTTAATATATATTTGTATATTTAATATCTGCTTATAATTCTAATATGCAGAAACTATCCATATATGAATGGAATACAAATACAGTTCAACTATTAAGGCCTTATGAAACTGGTGAATTTAGAAAATTAGAGCTTTTTAGAATGCAATTTTATTTTTGAATTTAAAATTTTATAAGCACTGTTTTATTACCTAGATTTATTTTTTAAAATCTTTTAGTCTTTCTTTCCCTTTAGATGAATTAAATTAACATCAGCATTATCCATAATGTTCTAAGCACTACAAAGAAAGCATTTGATAAGCCAAGATTCTTGGAACTCTTTGCGAACAGTAACATCAGGGTCAGTCCTAAATTAAATTAAAAAGGATGCACCATGTTTCTTCATTTTCCAATCCAGTCTTCCCTTTTTTGCCCCGTTTTACTCTTTGGTGACAATTATTTCTCTTTCCCCAAATTAATATTATTTTAAAATCTTAGTCATTCAGTATACTGGGGGGGGAACTTATCATATTAACTAATCCATTGAATCAATCCATAAATCTTCTGCAGTTGTTTAAATTTGTTTTAAAGGCTTTCACTTTATGTAATTCTCTATAGATACTCTGCTCATTTGTAGAACTAAAGTATCTCAGTATAAAAAAGTTTATTTTCTCCTTCCTCTATGTTTTAATTTGAAATGATTATATGATAATTTAACTATTAACATAAATGATGTAAGTGAAAGAAGAACTCTCTAAACCAGCTAAAAAAAGAAATGACCTCTTATCAACAGAAGTTACCACTCCTCAGCCTCCCCAGCAGCTTTCCCCATGAACTTTAGGTTGTTATACAAAACAGCTTGCATGGAAGCTTCCCCAGGCTGCATTTCCCATGAACTTCCTCCCCGTTGAAGTGAATTTAACCCTGCCTCTCTCTGCCCTTCTTGGGCATTCCAGTACTTCTATGGTGCTTGTGGCTCAGGGATTGCAATCCTCTTGCCTCCATTAAAGATCCTAGTTTTTGCTACATTGGTAGTATTTTTTATTTTAATTTGACACTGTCATATAAGACAAATTAATAAGGATTAAGAAATGCATCAGAAATATGGAATATCACAGAAAGAGAACAAAATTAGAAGTAAATTTATTATTTGGTGACACAAAGCAATAGAAAGATAACACGTTTTTATGGATATAGAAATTGAATAACTTTCAGGAAATCTGTGTCTGATTTGTGGGCAGGTGAATATAGTTTATTTTCTCTCAAACCCATATGAATATGTTCAGAAACAATGCATTCATCTTTATCTGTGGCTTTCTTTGAAATTTGGAAGGGACACAGTTTGAGGGGAAACTTGCTGACAAAATAGATTCTCTGAGGAAAAGGAGTTCCTGAGCTGTGAATGCATATTTAGCTTTCAAACCTGATTACCACTATCTGAATGAACCAACTCTTTTTCAAAGACAATAAGTTCCCTTATGGAGCTCCATGATAGATCTGTATACAATTGAGAAAACTATCAAGGATGAAGCAAATGTCTTTTTCTAGTTTATTTCTAATCCAATGAACACACATGCATTTAAACATTATTTTACCACACCATTTTAATGCAGATGATATACACAGAAAAAACAGACAATGCATTTGGTCTGTCATTTTCCATTGCAAATTTTCTTAACTCAGATCTGGATATTACTTGAAGCTACAAGTTTTACCCAGAGACAATATTCATTTAATTAAAAATTGCTTTGGTATTCACTTTGACTACTATAGAAAACTGGTCAAAATAGCTTGTGCTTTTCACAGCAGACCTTATAAATAAGTGAGAAAAAAATGAAAGGAAAGAATAGCCTAGAAGGAAAGGCATATTTAGTATATTATCTCTACTTTGATTTATGGGATAACAAACAATAAACATTTTCTATAGCTAACTTTCTTTTCATATGCTTAGGAAACTAATACACATACTTATTAATGATGAAATATAGTAAGTAATCCAAAGTAATTTATATTCGTATTTGGTGAGCATATTAGTATTTACATTTTCAAATGGCTAGCTCCTAATGTAGAAATTAATGGTATTTTTAGAAAAAAAAAAAAAGCAACTGTTATATGTCTACTCCAACCATACACACTCTCAGGACAAAACCTGTTTCATCTCCCCCTCAGGTTTCTAAGGTAGGTACTTTCATTGTCTCAAATCCTAATTGCTTGTATTATTCCCATTTGTTATGAGGTCATATAATAGCCCCTGTTCTACATAACTAGTTAACATCATATTTGCTTTTGTAAAGGGATATTTACTTCAAAGATACAGTAAGGACAAATGAATTTTTATTCCCTTGCAACATCTTTAGGGCATACCCTCCAACATGCCAATTTAATCTCTAGAAAAACTTGAGCTTTGCACATTCCTTAGTTCAGTTTCCACATAGCTTTGGTCCCACTAAATTTGTGTTCAGATGCCATGTAACAGTCAGGTGATTCTGCTTCTCATCCACTGTTGAGTTGGGTACCTGAAAGTCACTTCCAAAAATTGTTTCTTCCTTTTGAGAGTATCAGTGCTATGTTGTGTGTGAAATCTGAACTATGGAAGAATGATGTGCCGATGAATGCCCTGAAACTTTTGAACTCACAAAGTTATAGGTTCTACTCCCTTCACTAAGAACACTAAATTCAAAAATTAATAATTATAGCAAAGAGGGCTTTCTGAATTCCTCTGTAGCCAAAGAACAAACTTTTAAATGTACTTAATATATGCTAGTGTAGTGGGACTATTTAGAGACCTATTTTTGAATGGAGAAAAAAAAATCTTCACAATCTAATTATGCAAATTTCTGGGAGATACAGCCTAAATTAGTAAAAGGATTCAAAAAAGGAATCATTGATTATTCTGTGCAATTTTCAAAATGCCATACATTTCTCTCTCTCATATTTAATTCTAGGTATTTCTCTTTTTCATCTGTAGTGCTTGATCATGATATGAATACCAATGAACTATTTCAATGGATTGTTTTTGTAACCACAAGTCAAAATCTGGGTAGAAACTATTTTTCATTTATCTTTTTTTTTCCATTTTCTATAAATGGATAACTTGACTGATCATTGTGATCATCATAATTTCCTTGAGGACAATCTGTATTAATCGGGGACTTAATACAATCATTATAATGGTACCTTCAAAAATTAAGCATATTGCCACCCTAAGAAAAATTTCCATCTTTACATTGTATTTTCTATGACATTAAAAAAAAGAAAAATAAAAAATTTAAAATGCCTGTATGAGCATGGATCAGAGTAAAAATCAAAGTCAAGAAGCATTTATTAAGTGCCTGCAATAAGCCAGGCACAGTGATAAGCCCCAGACACATAAAGAATAGTGTAGGATGATGCTGGCCCTCAAGGAGCTCACAATCTAATGGAGGAAGACTATAGACAAAAAGAAGTTGAAAAGGAGAATGGAAGTGATTCCCCAATATGGGGCTTGATGAAGTCAAGTAGATTAAGCAAAAATAACTGAAGAGACAAAGTCTTTACATCGGAAGAACAATAACACAAATGTCTAATTCAATGATCTAATTATCAATGTGAAAAGGAAAATAAAACAAACGTTCATGCCTTCATTTCCCACCTATCTGCTCTCCTACTTTTCATTCTCTCTAGAAAAATCATCATTCAGCCAGATGAAATAAAAATGTAACTCAAATCTCCTTAGAGTATTTTACAAATAGAGACCTTTACTATGACTAGTTAATGTTTTCTATGAATTTAGCCAGTTGATTTCAAAGTGATTTTTATGTTAGTAATAGTGTTTGTCAAGATATAGCATATTTCCTTAATTGTCATATTGTTTAATACTTGACAAATCAAGAGTCTATGGGCTCTCTTTTTGAAAAAAAGGAAGATATAGAGATGGGAGGCATTTGAGTATCATTTTACCACATTGAATTGTTTATTCCAGATATTTTTTTTTACCAACTCTGATCACCTTCCCAGGGGAGTCACTAAGAATTAATATTAATGTGGAATTAGTCTGTGATAACTTGGCAATTATTCACAGATTATCATTCATTATTCTGTAAAAGATATTGGCAAGTAAGTTGCAGTTGCACTGATGTTGGGGAAGGAAAGGGTTTTGCTCCAGGGACTTTTATTTTATTTTTTATTTTTACAGCTTCCAGATAATAAGAATCAATAAGTCAAAAGCTAACAATTTCAAGAAAAGCTTTTCAACCATCTGGCACCTATAGAGTTTGTAACATGCTAGCTTAGGTAATAAATCTTCTTCATCAGGGTGTTTTAAGCAATTTCATTATTTACTCTCTCTTCAATATTTTTTTTTCTTTCTAGGAAATGCTGAAAAATGAAATAAAATAAAGTCACAGTGTTTCTATTCCTAAGAAGCCACTAAGACTCTTAGAACAACTACATAGGTGTGTATATTCATGAGTGCTTGTGTGTGTGTGTGTGTGTGTGTGTGTGTGTATGTATGTGTGTAACTTGAAAAAGTACCAAAAACACATTGAGGAATAGCAGTATCATTGAAGAGAGTGAATAACTTTTAAAGGCGACTAATTCTAGGATAAGAACTATTTGAATGCTAAATAAGTTTCTTTAAAAAAAAACATTTCAAATATTTTTATAGCCATACATCAGATCCTTTCCTGGTCCCTGAAGATACTATTTGTCTTTCAATTGAACTAATGTGTAAAATTATAGGCATGATGGTATGAGAATATTAGATCCTATACACCCCAAGTAGACCCATGCTCTTGTTGTTTTCCTTTACAATATCTCCCTTCAAAACCTGCCTTTTCCATATTTTCTAGGTCACAGGAAGAAATTATCTAATGCAATTCATGCTGTGTTATTAATAACATATGATCCACTAAGCTACGTAGCTACCCAGCTTAAGCAATATGCCAGTCTTTAAAAACACTGGGGGGGGGGAGGGGGAAGCTCCTTTTTCTATTAACAAGGTCTGGAAGAGAATACTTTTTAACAAGTAGAAGGATTATCTTTGGTAAGGTGTAAGGCTATTTCTTCATGTGAGATGAGTGAATGAGAAACAAGTGGCAGAAAGCATCTGAGTGGGGTGGCTAGGTGGTGCAGTGGATAAAGCACCGGCCTTGGATTCAGGAGTACCTGAGTTCAAATGCAGCCTCAGACACTTGACACTTACTAGCTGTGTGACCCTGGGCAAGTCACTTAACCCCCATTGCCCCGCAAAAACAAAAAGCATCTGAGTGAAAAGAGATGAGGAAAAGCAGAGAAAAGTCATGGTCTCAATTTTTTTCTGTAAAATATGAAGCAAGGTTCTCAAGTGAGAGAGATTTGGGCAAGAGGGAGACAGGGAAGTTTGAGAAAGGAAGAAAATGTTTGGAAGAGCCACTATGGAAAGTATGATAGTGAGCTGATAGGGGAGGTATAGTAGGATTGCTGAACAGCAGTGAGGACACACTTGAGGTTATATAACATAAATTTAAAGTGGAACCATTCAGAATGGTTGCCTGATTTTCTCCACCTTTGCTCAGCAGCATGCATAAGGGAGTGAAGGTGACAAAAGGTGGGAGAGATACAAAGCTGAGGTTTGGCTGGGTGTAATTGGTAACATATAAGGTGATCAGGGATTCAATAGAGGCACACAGGGTAGTGTAAAGAATTAATTGTTATTTGAGGTTTTTATGCCTCAGCACGCACTGGCCTGGGGCTCCACAAACCGCAGAGTGCTCCACCCACTGGTTGTAGTCCTTGCCAGGGCTCTGGCACCTCACATAATCATCACTCGCCGAGGCCTACATGGGCCTGGCAAAATTATAATGAATGGAAACCTAGTGAGGGCAGTCATGTGACTGTCAGAGCAGCCATCCCATTGGCTGGGGCTGTGTGGGGTGTTTCTAGGTTTGGGGGAGGAGAATTGGGCATTCGGTGGAAGCTGGAAAGTGACAGGCGTTCTGCTGCGTATTTTCAGCTGATTCCTGGGTGGTGGTATTTTTTCAGGTATTATAATTTTCCTTTCCCCATTTTATTTCCTTTCCCTTGATCCTACTGATCCTGTTTTTTGTTTTTTTTTAAGTTCGTTCTTGTTAAAATAAATCTTGTTCTGTTTTGAGGGAGGCTGCCGGTTTCCTTCCTTGCCCCAATATTGTGGCGAGCCGCTTAGCTAGCACTCCCCAGTTAAAAATTGGTCCCCACAGTAGAGTGGAATTGGTTCTTCAAAGAATAAAGATGGGGAGAAGAGGAGAGAGTGGCTAGTGTAGAGAAGATGGCCTGGGAGACAATTCAGGTATCATGAGATTGAAGGTCATGGTGTGGATAGAGTAAGACTGAGTAAGATATAGCAGAGGGAGAGGTGAAAAAATGGTAAATGATGGGTATATAAGGAATGTGATGAGGGGGCAGCAAGGTGGTACAGTGGATAAAGCACAAGCCCTGGATTCAGGAAGACCTGAGTTCAAATCCAACCTTAAACACTTGACACTTACTAGCTGTATGACCCTGGGCAAGTTAGTTAACCCTCAATTCCCCTCAAAAAAACTGACGAATGGAAAGTCCAATAGACATACTTTCTGGGCAGTTCATAATCAGTTTCATAATTAAGACTAGCAAATATTTAATAGCTTGAGATCAGTGCCTTTTTCTCATAAAACAAAGATGAACCTTAGGGTGCACTGAACATTTAAATACCCCTGGATGAGTGGATGTTCCCAGCAGGGGGAAGTCAACTCTGATTGGTTAAAAATTAATGAGAGAATTAGTATTATAATAAGAAGTGGGATTATTCCAATAATGGGCTAGAGGACATGGTTCTAATTATTTTACTTTTAGAGAGACTCATTCCCATACCCAGATCCCTTCAGCAGCAATCTATAACAAAACATTCTATACTTCACCCCGACCCTTTATGTAGATGAACAGAATTTATCTAGAATAGATTATCTTTACCTTTTAATCAGAAATAAGTTTTTCCAGTTGTGCAGGGTCCCACCTAAGATTGAGGAGAATGTTAACCTAATCTTATCATCAACCCTGAATTTCAGAGGCTGACTGAGTTTCCAAATGAGGAAATAGGCAAAACAAAAAAACAAAAAGCAAAAACCTGGGTCCCTGATGTTAATTGGTAATTAATAATCATTTCCCTTGGAAGATTGTAAACTTCCTTAACATGAAGGTGTTACATTTGTGAGTGGTGCCAAGATCAAGGTTATAACCATCTTTTTGTGTGGCTGAGCTGGGGTGGAAGAATAGTTCATGAAAGAAGAAAATGTTGAGGGACTGAGTGATTAGGTATTTGAGTTAGAATCAATATACATAATGAAATCCACCATATGAGGTAAGGAGTTGTGTAGGAGAGAAAAATTTTAAGCCAGGTATCAAGCTAATTAAATGTGAGAAAATAAATATTATTAAGTGTCTTGGAAGGACCTAGATTAGTTTTGGCCTTTTCTCTCCCCCTCACTTCAGAAAGGTCAGTCTTTGAGAAAGTTCTATTATCTTTCAGGGCCAGAGCAAAGGAACAATAGAAATGGAGATAGACTCTTTTTGTCTAGTTCAGTGAACTGAGGAGTTTAAGCCTTGAGCACCTTGGGAGAGAGTTTTTTGCACGTGCCCCCCTCATTTTAATATGGACCACCTTCAAGTTATGCCAACCAATAGAATTGAATGATACCAGTGAATTAGCTTTTATTAGAATATATTAACCCATCTCTATCAAAAGAGGATAAAATCCAAGAACACAGGAGGCTCCAGGTGGTTAACATCTTGGAAAGTACTCTTGGCTTGGGAAGGTGGTCAGTTCGTGAGACTTCTCTTAGGACAGGGTAGGCTGGTAGAACATGTGCTCTCTCTCTCTTAGAAAAAGGGTGATGGGTTGTTTTTTTGTTTTGTTTTGTTTTAATTTCCAATAGAGCTTGTGCTGAACTGCCACACAGTCAATTCTTTTATAATATTTAATATTAATTAATATTAAATGACTTCTACCAAATTGGGTGAAATAGACATTATTATTTAAATAGCCATTAATATATAAGTAGTAATAATTTAGAAAATCCAACCAAACCCCCAAATAATAATTTAAACAACACAATTTGGCTACTACAAAGAACATAAGTCTAGAGATTTGTGGACAACAATTATTAGTATTTTGAGTGGTAAAATGAATTGCATGAACCTCAAAGGTAGAAAAGTAACTGGTGGAGAAAGTGAGATCCAGATATGGCAAAGGGAAGCCAAACATATTCCAACTCTTCCATTTTTACCAGTGAGCTGAGGAGAAAGAGTGAAAGTATAGCCATAAGTGGAAAAATGGCCAGAAGGGTGTGTAATCAGGAGGGATTTCATTATGTCAAAAATTAAATGAAGTTTTTACCTGCCTGTCTCTAACAAAAAGTAATAATAATAATAATTCATAATAATAATAATAAACAGATCAGAGAAAAATTTTATAATATCTCCTACAATTTGTTTCCATACATGTTGTCCTCCTATGAACAAAACAGATAAGAGAACATAATGTCTCCTACAGGAAAAACCACATCAGAGACAGACAGGAAAAACATAATACCAATTTATTTTGTACTGTAACGATTGGAATGACGCCACCTGCTGGATACTTACTGTAGAAGAGTTCTGCCCATGAAGCAAAGGTCTTTGAGGGCAAGACCAGGCTTCAGGAAGTGACGCGGACTAGTGGGAGGAGGAAGGAAGAGACGGGCGCTCGGTCTCACGCTCTTTCCTCTGGACTCTGGCGGAGAAGGGAGCTAGAAATGTGCTCTCCCTTTAATAGATAGGAATCTAGGCCTTTTTCTCTCTCTTTACCAAATTCTTATTCTCCTTAATAAATGCTTAAAAGTCTAACTCTTGCTAAAGCTTATAATTTATTGGCGACCACTCATTAGATATTTTAGACAGTTTAGCTAGAATTTTAGCCCTTAACAGATGGCTGACCACGAAGAGGAAAGCTAGCCTTCAGTCTTCTTCTGATCTTCTGGTTGGGTAAGAAATTTCCCCTCCCTCTCCCTTTAACTGCTAAGTACTGGCGTACTGGCTGTATTTTTCCTTTGAATTTTTTCGAATGGACCTTTTAAACTCCCTAATTATCCTATTTTTGATTTTGGTCTGTTTAACCAGACAAATGGGAGATAAGATCATGTTAATGCTTTGTTTTTGTGGATTTTCTATTTTTCTTTTTATTTTTGTTAAAAGAGCCAGCAACTTACTCACACAAGGAAATATCTCTCCCTCTCCCAACCATGCTTTTTCAGAGAAACCTGAAGAGATTCCCGCAGCTTTTCCCAGTTCTAACACTAATTGTTGCTCTAATTTTGCATGCCTGGAGGCAATGACCCACCCTCTAGAAGCTTTTAATCCCCTAGCACCTGGAGGCAAAGTGGGGGAAGAGGAATCCAGGCCTGAGTTCAAAATCAAGTCTGATTCAAATTGCTCTGGTCCCTCCCCTCCTCTCCAGACCCCACCCTCTACTCCTCCTATGGCCAAGCCCATTGCTTCCCCTGCCCGGGAAGTCCAAAGATCTAATGCGCATGCTCAACTTTCTCTAACTACATTTGCAGCTTCAGGCTCAGCCCTTCCCCAGCCTGGCTGTGCTTTTGAGACAATCTTAGAAAACTCTTTAAATTCCAGATATGCTCGTTTTGTTCTTAATTTTGCTAACCTGCTTTTGTCTTTAATTAATAATCTTATAAAGCATTTGTATGGTGAAAAGACTGACAGACAATATAGAAGGCTTAAAGAAGAAAAACTTAAGCTGAATAAGAATGACAACCATCAACATAGTTCAAGACTCTGCTTCTTTTGCCATGGAAGGGTATATATTTTACAGAAATGTAGAAGTAAGCAGCAAGGTATTGATATGAGTATTGGGGATTTTAGATATCGGAATCAAAAGTGTTCTGAATTCATTCAGAGTATTAATGTCAGTTCAGAGGTTACATAGGATTTCTATGCTATTATATATACATTTTGAAATTAATGGTATGGGTTTATTTTCATAGAGATTTTCATGCTTTTGAGATTGTGTCTTATACTTAGTTTTTAAAACAAGGAGAATATTTGTAAAAGCTTTTTATAGTCATGTGATCAGGTTTATATTTTATAATACTCTTATTAATATTAAGTTCATATTCATTTAGATTTCCCTAGTTTGAATTTCATTGTCTTATTATTCCACGTGTATTTTCTTCTATTCATTCATCTATCTAATTTTGAAACATGGTTTTGATTTCATAATACAATGTTAATTCTAGGAGTATTGTGCTCCCATATTCTGAGTTGTTTGTTTTTGTTATTTTTTCTCAACTGATTATTTGATCAAACTCTTTAAAGCATTTCCCTGGCAAATTGGTTGCCATGGCAAGTATAAATTGATTCTAGAAGTATTATTTTTGATAAGCATATTCCAAAAAAAAAAAAAAAGAGGGGAACATTTGTAAAAGTTTTCTATTTTCAAAAAAAAAAAGTTCTTTGAGATTCTGTTGTGCTTTAACTTGTATTTAAATATGTTCAGATTTTTCACAAAAGTAATTGTATACTAAGTAAAAAAAAAGGTATTATTTGAAATTGTTGCATAATTATATATTGTGTTCTGAGTCAAGATGTATTCGCATTTTTTGCAATCATTTATTATCCTCAATTTTTAAATCCATATGAGACTTGGATTATGGGAACTTATCATTTAAGACACTAATTACCTTTATTCTGAGTTATCAGATGCCAGTTGGCCAAGGTGCCATCCAATCACAAGAGGAATACATGCAAGAGCAGACACTGAACTGTCACATGAGGGGAGACATGCATGAAGTCAAGGTATGGCCGAGAGAACGGCTTTTGACAAATGTTGAGGTTGGATTCTCTTGGTTTAATATTTTATTTTATTTTTCCCCACAATATTGTACAGATGGCTGGAAGTATTCATCCCACCCATCTCACTTCTACACCTGGCTTCTATGCTCCCTCCTATATGCCTGATGCCATGGACATCTCAATCCCATGCATCTGATTAAGTCTGACTCAGTTTCCTCCAATATGTTCGGTGGCATGGACGTATATTCCATCCACCTATTTTAAGCCTGGCATACTGTATGGGCAGTACATATTGCTCAAGTGTGGGAATGCTCATATCCCATCATTTCTCTGTTCTTTTATGGTAACCCCCATAATTATCTCAGGTGTCATGATAAATAACAGTGTTGAATTTGGCCTTGACATCTGTTACTAATTATATTAGATTTTTTAATTTCTCATAATGGCATGAAGATAATTAGGCAGATGATGCAAAAAGTGATAAAACAAAGATAAAAATTATTTTTATTAATTAATATTGCAGCAATTGTCTTCTCAATTACCCTCCATAAGGGGGGACTATAGTAATATTATAATTTTAAAGAATGGTTCAATTTTTGTTTTATTATATGTTTCATGTGTAACAACTAAGATTCTGAATTCCCTTAAACATGTTTTTGAGAACTTTCATTGTTTGATTTGATTATTGACAAAGCTATTTTAAAGTTGTGTTAAGCTCAATTTTGTAGGAAATTTTCCTGGCTGATTACCAGCATCCACACATCAACCCCTGAAAAGACTTCCATTCCATGACTACACCTAGAGGACATCTGAGAAAAGACTTTCAGAGACTTTAAATGAACAGTTTTGATTTGTTGTTTTTGTTGTTTTTTTCTCTTTCTGTTATAATATACACCATCTGTAATATGTATTCTCTGCAGAGGCCCTCCCTTTGCAAGACCAATGTCAAAGCGTCGGTTCATGAGGACAAAAAATCACCCCTCTGGACAAAACTTTCCTCTCTTCCTTTTCTATATTGTTGTTCACATATTATTAGTTAGCAATAGTTATTATATTCTTTTTACTGTTCCGTCAAGGAAACATTTTGTTTCTTGAGGAACAACAGGGGGGACTGTAACGATTGGAATGACGCCACCTGCTGGATACTTACTGTAGAAGAGTTCTGCCCATGAAGCAAAGGTCTTTGAGGGCAAGACCAGGCTTCAGGAAGTGACGCGGACTAGTGGGAGGAGGAAGGAAGAGACGGGCGCTCGGTCTCACGCTCTTTCCTCTGGACTCTGGCGGAGAAGGGAGCTAGAAATGTGCTCTCCCTTTAATAGATAGGAATCTAGGCCTTTTTCTCTCTCTTTACCAAATTCTTATTCTCCTTAATAAATGCTTAAAAGTCTAACTCTTGCTAAAGCTTATAATTTATTGGCGACCACTCATTAGATATTTTAGACAGTTTAGCTAGAATTTTAGCCTTAACAGTACCAAGAAGAAATATAAGCATGATCATGCTGGAGACCCTTCCAAAGAAGGGAGCTCAGAGACTCCCTCTTTCTAGGGGTTTTTAAGGTTTCTTTGTTCTCTGGTTATAGAATAACTTCATTAGCATGATACCTATTAACCTAAAGAAAATACTATAACTGGCTGCTTAAAGGCACAGGAAGGGTTTACCAAAGACAAGGATTCCTAGATATTTGCTAAGGAGAAAAATAACATCTGTTTACTCTCTTGGGGAAAGAAGATAGTGAATGGGGACTTAATAATTGAAGTTTAGTCAAAATGGACATTTTCCAGGGTCTCATAAAATTCATTTGGATAATAAGGCAGCTCCATCAAATCCAGCTGATCCATAAATTCATTTTAACAGTTAAAAGATGACCCATAGGCTAGGTGTCAGAGTGGATAGAGCACTAGCCTTGTATTCAGGAGGACCTGAGTTCAAATCTGGCCTCAGGCACTTGACACTAGCCGTGTGACCCTGGGCAAGTCACTTAACCCTCGTTGCCCTGCAAAAACAAAACAAAAAACAAAAGATCACCCATACTGGAAATAGAGAAATAGAGAGATAGAGAGATAGATACAGATAGAGAAATAGGTCTTTCCCTTATTTATCTACCTTCAATTTTAATGATTAACATTAATTCAAATAAATAAATTATTATTCTTTTGAAATAAATTATAATTAATTTAAAATAATAAAAATTAATTTAAAATATAAATATTGATTTGACATTAATTTAAAATAAATTTATTTAAAATAATGAATTAATATTAATTTAAAATAATTATAAATGATTTTATTTTTAAAGTAAAATCATTTAAAATAAATTCACTAACTGTATCCTTCACAAAATCTTGAGTCTTCAACCCTACTCAGTTGAGTACATTGAGCATGGTGAATAAAGGGCTGCATTTTTTATACCAGTAGCATTATATCCTTGTGTCTAGAGCCTTTCTGAAAAATTAGGTGTGTGATAAAATAATGAGATTTAGCAGATACTCAAAGACCCACCTGGAGATTAATCTAAACTGATTGAATCAACTGAGAGTGATTGACTGCTGATTAGCTTACTTCAAAGTTAACTGGATTGTAATCACATCTGGCTAGTCCTAAATGGATTTGGAGGATGCCAACCAATCAGCTTGAAGCAGTGTGTAAGGACGGCCTCTATTCCAGACCTATAAAAAGCTTCCACAGTTTGCTAAAGAGTTCCTGATTAAAGCAGGCTCTTGGAGGAGGACTTGAGGAAGAACCCAACCAGGTTGGAACTCTAGGCTACATAGGCTTTTTCTTAACTTTCTGAATTCTTTGTGAATACCTGTATGCTTTAATCATCATGATCTTTCAAGAACCTGCTTCTATTGCCATAAACTGGGACTTATTTTGCCGAAATGCAGAAGTAGACAGCAAGATATTAATATGAAATGTGGAGATTTTAGATATCGAAATAAAAAATGCTCTAAATTCACTCAGAGAAATAATGTCAGTTCAAATGTTACATAAAGGCTTCCTTTTTATGCCATTGTATCTACATTTTGAAATTAATAGTATAAGTTTGTTTTCATAGAGATTTTCATTCTTTTAAGATTGTGGGTTTTTTCCAACTGATTATTTGATCAAATTATATAACGTATTTCTTTGGTAAATTGATTACTATGACAAGTGTAAATTAATTCTAGAAATACTATTTTTACAAAAAATATTATTTGGAATCATTATATGTTGTAACATATTCTGAGGCAAAGCAAATTCACATTTTTTGTTATCATTATTATCCTCAAATTTTAAATCCATATGAGACTTGGATTATGGGAATTTACCATTTAAGACATTAATTGCCTTCACTCATGAGAGGAATACATACAAGAGCAGGCACTGAACTCTCACAGAAGGGGAGACATGTATGAAGTCCAGGTACTGAAATGACTGATGGCTGGAAGTTTTCATCCCACCCATCTCATTCTACACCTGGCTTCTATTCCCTCCTACAATATGCCTGATGCCATGGACGTCTCAATCCCATGCATCTGATTAAGCCTGACTCAGTTTCCTCCAATATGTTCGGTGGCATGGATGTATATCCCATCCACCTCTTTTAAGCTTGGCATACTGTATGGGTTGTATATATTGCTCAAGTGTGGAAATGCTCATATCCCATAAATTCTCTATTTTTTTATGGTAATCCCCATAAATATCGAGTCTCATAATAGCATGAGGATAATTAGGCAGATGATACAAAAAATGATGAAATGAAGATTTAAAAAAATTCTTGTCTTCTCAATTCATGTTTTTAAGAACTTTCATTGTTTGATTTGATTACTGGCAAAGCTCTTTAAAGTTGTGTTAAACTCAATTTTGTAGGAGACTTTTACTAGCTGATTACCAGCATCTACACATTTGAAACACCTGAAAAAGACTTCCATTCCATGACTACACCCAGAGGACATCCCAAGAATCATCTGAGAAAAGACTTTCAAAGACTTAATTATTTTTTTACTGTTTCATCAAGGAACAGCTATTCCTAGAAGAAACAAAGGGGGGGAAATGTGATAAAATAATGGGATTTAGCAAATACTCAAAGACCCACCTAGAGATTAATCTAAACTGATTGAATCAAGTGAGAGTGATTGGCTGCTGATTAGCTTACTTCAAAGTTAACTAGATTGAAATCACACTTGTGGCTAGCCCTTGATGGATTTGGAGGATGCCAACCAATCAGCTTGAAGCAGTGTATAAGGACCACCTCTATTCCAGACCTATAAAAAGCTTCCACAGTTTGCTAAAGAGTTCCTGATTAAAGCAGGCTCTTGGAGGAGGACTTGAGGAAGACCCTAACCAGGTTGGAACTCTAGGCTACATAGGTTTTTTCTTAACTTTCTGAACTCTTTGTGAATACCTGTATGCTTTAATAAATGTTTAATGCCCAAAGACTAGTGCTGAAGCTTCTAATTTAAGGCAACCACAATTTAGATTTTAAACATCATAGGTGCCAGCATACATATAGTTACTGTGAGAATCAGAGTGCCACCCCACTGCTGAGAAAGACATTGTGAGAACCAGGGCAGCTCCACCCTGAGAAGAAAGCATATGACTAGCTTCTGGAAGTTACATTTATTCATAGAACCACCTGTAAGTCATGTCAATCAATGCTACCAGCCAATTAGCTTGGAGCTGTGTGTAAGGACCACACCTGGGCAGGCCTGCAGGGAGTTTCCACTCAAGACAACAGAGGATCTGTCTCTCTGTTGGAGATCATGATAGGAACAGTAGATGCAGGGAGCTAGGGTCTTTCCTTCTGAACTACATGTGTCTTCTCTCTTTTGCTAACTTCTATTATACTTTAATAAATGCTTAATGCCCCAAAGACTGGTCCTATGAGTTTCTAATTTAAGGTGACCATACATCATATTTTAAACATCACAATACCTATATATAAATACATGTATAGTCCTGTTTAAACCAAACAAACAAACAACAATGACCAAAAAAAGAAAAAGAAAAAACAACTCTATTTTTGTATTTTTCAATGGAGGTAACATATGCCTTAACAATGATTTTCCTCTCAATTTGCAGGTTAAACCATAAGGAGTGCTCCTGGTTGTTCTGCATCTAAGATCATTAATATTCAGGAGCAAACTGTAGCAGAAGATTTTTAAATGTTTTGCTGAATACAGCATCTTTTTTTATATGATAGAGTTCTGTTAAACTAAAAATTGCGGTAGTTGCATGATTGATTAAATGCCAAAGAAAACCACCACCACCAGATTTAGGAATTATAAACAAGGGCAAGAAAAAAAAATGGTTTTATTCCAAAAGATTCTGATATTTGGGTTCCAGTCCAACCCAAGAGTTCAAAAAAATACTTCATTCCATCTCCATCTTAAAGTATTCCTTAAGTATATTAAACATAACCACAACACTGGCTAGACTGAAAATTATTATTTATTTTTGCAGTTCTTCCTTTGTACACAAAGGCACCACCAGCTTCTGTGGCTATTGAACCTCAATTGTCAATTCCTCATGGATATTTAGATATGCTGGATATATTGCCTTCCAAATAGGGTAGTTCTGTTACTAAAGAATATGTTTTCTTCTTTAGGTAACTCAATAATCTACATTTTGTGAAATAATCTCATTAGTGAAATAAATGCATGTATAAATGATTAAAGTTATCCATTGTATACTTTTTTTAGAAAATTAGGAAAAATGGATATAAAATTATGTTTATAAGAATAAATTATGTTTATAAGCCAAAACCCAATATCAGAATAAATGAAAATTATTACTAATCCATTAAACCAACTATTCCCATGAATGCATTATCATTTATTTCTATTCAAGAATGACCAGAAAAGGAATTTTAATAACATGATTTTTTCTTAAGTATTTTTTGGATTGTCCTGTGATTCACTCCAGTGTTTTCACAACTCAGATAATTTTCATTTTTTCAAAAATATGCCAATTACCATTCTATTAAATTATTTACCTGCTTTTGATCCCCCTTGAAATTTATAAGAGAAAACATAATATGTAATATTTTTTGGAATTCTCACAATAAAAATGTCATCTTTGAAATAAAGATATGCCTGTGTCTGGATTAAATTTTTTAAAGCTGTGGCAAAAAAGAAAATTAGGTTTAATCTGTATTAATATTTTTTCACTTTATATTTTAAATAAATTTTTTATTTATATTTAACTTTTTTCAAAACTTTTGAATTCATTTCTTTCCCTTCCTCAAACCCTTCCCTCACTCATTGAGAAGAGAAACTTGATTTCCATCGTACATATGAAATAATGGAAAATATATTTCCATATAAGCCTTCTTGTAAAAAAAGAGAAAGAGAAAAGAAAGTAAAAGAAAGTATGCTTTAATCAGCATTCAGACTTCAATTCTCTCTCTAGAATTGGATAGCAATCTCCATCATAATTAAATTAGTAAGAGCAAATATATCTTTCACAGCTGATCATAATTATAATATTTGTTACTGTGTACAATATTCTCCTGTTTCTGCTCACTGTATTTTGCATCAGTTCATAAAAGCCTTCCCAGGTTTTTCTGAAATCATCTTTCTTGTCATTTCTTATAACTGTGGTGAGTAAAACTATATGTGGTCACCCTATTTTTGTCCCAAGCATAGGAAAAATTAGCTGGGGTTTATCATATATTTGTTACTTAGAAATTAGAGGCTACAGCACCAGTTTGGAGGCATTAAGCATTTATTAAAATATATTAAATATTAATAAAGAGAACATGCATGGCTCTGAAAGACAGGAAAGTCTAGCTAGGAAATAAAATAGAGGGAAAATGGAGAACCCTATAGGGTTGCATCTCATCTCACCAAGTTCCTGGGCCACAAGAGAGCAAGTGTCTATGCAAGCTGGCTGCGGGCGGGAGCAGAGCCCCCCCATACACATTGTTCCAAGCTAATTGGCTAGCATCACTCAAATCTATTGGTTCACTGGATTTGAGGGTGGTTTGGTGCAGTCGTTCTGAGGTCAGAGCCCAGAGAATAGATGCTCTGGCAGGAATAAGGCTTTCAGGAATAAGGTAGCTTCCTGACTTTGGGCTGACCTTAAGAAAGGTCAAGCCAGTCTCTCATCAGGGGCCTCTGGAAGTCCCCAAACCTCTATTATTAATAATTTTCTCACATAACATAATACTATTCCTTCACAATCATATATGACAACTTGTTCAGCCATGCACTAATTGAAGGACATCCCCTCAATTTCAAATTCTTTGTCAACAAAAAAAAAGTGTACCTGTAAATAATTCTGTAAATATAGATAATTTCCCTTTTCCTTTTATCTCTTTGAGATACAGAATATGTCAAAAATCTGGAGAAAGTTAGACAGTAATAAAATAATTTCATAGATAAAACATTTTAGAGCATCCAGTTTTAGAATTATCTAAGTTTCTTCTCATATCATGTGGTGGTCCAACAAGAATTTGTGAATTTCAATATAAATCAAGTGATATTTACCAATTGTCAATGTACATATTTAATTGGAATAGGTATATTCTGTTATAAGAAATCAAGTTATTGGATGATCTGTGATTTTCATTTATCTATATTAGCCTTAGATTCTGTCAGAAAGAATAATTTAGAACAAATTATTATTGCTACAAATGAAACCAAGTGAAAGAATATTCCCTCAAAAATATTGCATACAAATTTCATGTTTCATATTTTATTGTGCTAAAATGTTTATAGTGTTTTAAACATGTTATTTATACCGAAAACAATGCATATCATTGATTATTTTAAAATGTTTTCTTAAAGTTGACAAAATATTTGCAATTTTTTATCATAAGGAGGGTTCTTTTAAATTTATCACATTTTTTCCCTTCTAATTTGAGCTGTTGTTAGTGGTGTCTGAAACATTAGAAAACAAAACTAAGAATAGAATTTGAATCATAAAAGGAACCAACTGTAAAATGTGTTTGTGGAAAATAAAAGAAGTGAAGGATGAATAGTAATAATTAAACATCAAATATAAATATAACTGCATAATGTATTCCCTTGTTTTTAAAAGAAAAATTATTCTCAAAGATTAGACCACATCTAGATAGCTCAGGGAAGCTCAGCACTTCTACCTGGTAAAAACTATTTAATTCTTGTCTGTCGTTGTTTTCTGTTGTTAGTGTTCTTTTGTTTCTGCTGCTGTAATTGATATTTTCACCAAACATCCACATGAAGAACCTGTACTTAAAAGATTTATACTTTACTTTAGTGGAGCAAATAATCATATCAATGGAATAAAATATTTAAATGCTGAAGAAAGTGTCAAAAAGTAGACTTGAGAAAAATGTAACCAAGCTTATATATTTAATTATAATTCTTGGGGGTAAAGCCCTGACTAAGAAAAAAAAATCAGCCGATCATTTCTGGAGGTTTCTTAATAATCAATATTTGACTGTGAGTCATCTTATCAGGTGACTCTTGAGTCCCAATTTGCTGAGTCTATAAACACTTACTGGAAAACAAAGCCCTTCAATTCTAGTCCCCTACTTCCTTTCCAGTCTTCTTTCACCTTGCTCTCACTGCCTATTAGTCTGATACAATGATACTATCCCCCTTGCTTTTCCTCAAATATGACTGTCTATCTCTTGGTTCCAGGTATTTTCTCTGGCTTCCCCCATGCCTGGAAAGCTTTCCTTCCTCATCTTTTACTGCTGACTTTACTGCCTTCCTTTGATTACCAACTAAATTATTTTCTTTTACTGGAAGTCTTCTATTTCTCCTAATCCTAATGTCTTCCTTCTATTAACTATTTTGTATTTATCTTCTCTACACCTTGCTTTGTAATCTTTTTTTTTTGTGAGGCAATGAGGGTTAAGTGACTTGCCCAAGGTCACACAGCTAGTTAAGTGTCAAGTGTCTGAGGCTGGACTTGAACTCAGGACCTCCTGAACCCAGGGCTAGTGCTTAAGGTGCCACCTAGCTGCCCAGGTATTCATTTTTATTTGTTTATTTATTTATTTATTTATTTATTTACTTTTCTGCTTGTTTACATATTTATTTGTTTACTGATTATTTATCTATTTATTATTTTGACAAGCATTTTTATTTAGTTTGATTTCCAAATTCTCTATTTTCTTTTGTCCCTCCTCTTCCTCCTCCCTGAGACTGTAAGCATTCAGATATAGGTTATACATGTGCATTTATGTCAAACATTACCATATTAGGCATTTTATATAAGAAAACACAAATAAAAGAAAAAAAATGAAAGAAAAAATTGAAAAATAGCATGCTTCAGTCTGTTCAATCAATATTAATTCTTTCTTTAGAAGTGGATAATATGCTTCAACATTAGTCCTTTGGGAATGCCTTGGATCCTTGTATTGATGAGAATAGTTAAGTCATTAAGTTCTTCATCAAACAATATTGCTGTCACTGTGTACAACATTCTCCTGGTTCTGTTCACTTCACTACACATTGGTTCATATAAGTCTTCCCAGGTCTTTCTGAAATCATCCCATTTGTCATTTCTTATAACACAATTATATTCCATCACAATCATATATTACAGCTTTTTTAGCCATTCCCCAAATGATGGGCATTCCTTTGATTTCTAATTCTTAGCCACCACAAAAAGAGCTGCTATAAATATTTTTGTACAAATAGGTCTTTTTCTATTTTTTGTATTGTCTTTGGAATATAAACCTAGAAGTAGTATTGCTGGATCAATGGGTAAGTACAGTTTTATAGCTTTTTGGGAATAGTTTCAAGTTGCTTTCCAGAAAGGCTGAATCACTTTACAACTCCACCAACACTAGATTAGTGTCCCAGTTTCCCCATATCACCTCCAACATCCAACATTTTCCTTTTTTGTTATATTTGACTTTCTGATGGTTGTGAGGTAATACTTCAGAGTTATTTTAATTTGCATTTCTCTGTTCAATACTTATTTAGAGCATTTTTCATATGAATATAGATAACTGATTTACTTGTCTGAAAAATGCTTATTCATATCTTTTCATCATTTATCAATTGGGGAACTTATGTTTTTATAAATTTGAATCAATTCCTTATATATTTGGGAAATGAGGCCTTGTTGCCAGTTTTCTGCTTTCTTTATAATTACATTGGTTTTGCTTGTACCAAACCTTTTTAATTTTATATATAATCAAAATTCTCTATTTTACATTTTGTAATGCTCTCATTGTTTTCTTTGGTCCTAAATTTTTCCCCTTTTTATAAATTGCACAAATAAATCATTCCATGCTCTCTTAATTTGTTTATGGTATCACCCTTTATGTGTAAATAATGTGCTGTTTTGACCTTATCTTGGCATATGGTGTGAGATATTGGTCCATACCTAGTTTCTGCCATACAGTTTGTTTGTTTGTTTGTTTGTTAGTTTTTGGTTTTGTTTTTTTAAGTGAGGCATTGGGGTTAAGTGACTTGCCCAGGGTCACACAGCTAGTAAGTGTTAAGTGTCTGAGGCTGGAATTGAACTTAGGTACTCCTGACTCCAGGGCCAGTGCTCTATCCACTGCACCATCTAGCTGTCCCCAGTTTTGCAGTTTTTGTCAAATAATGAGTTTTTTTCCAAAAGCTTGGATCTTTGGGTTTATTATATGCTAGATAACTATAGTCATTCCCAGGGTGACTTACCGCATAAATTCTTGGTCATTCTCCTTTTTTTATAATATGTAATAATATATGCCTTTACCCATTTAGCTCATCTAGAGATTATATTGTCTTTTGTTATTATTATTAATATTTTGCCAGTTTGTCTATGTGCTTATGTTCAAGGTCATTACCTGAGTTTTCTACATCATGATACATTTTGTTTATTTCAGTATTTCTTTATTATATCCATTTTCTTACTTTTGGGCTATTTTCCCTTTGATTTTTGTTTCCTGGGTCAGAGATTGGATGCACGGATTTCAAAGCTTTCTGAACCTCCACAAACACTAGGGAATTCAGGGTTCACAACCTTCTGTTTCTTTCCCATTATCATCTGGAGAGATAGAATTATTCTCATCTGGATACTGGACCCTTTCCCTAAGGCCCAGTGAAATGTTAAACCCACCGGGGCTAGGTGCTATTACTGCCCTGCCCCTCCCCACCCACCTCCACATTGTTCCTCAGTGTTCTATCTCTGTACTGTTACAGCAAAGAATTCCAAGCTACAGTCCCAGCCTATGTAAGTTTCCATCTTTTGGGTTTCTGTGGCATATGGAGACAGTGTCTGGGCAACACAGTTGTATTCTGTTCTAAGTAGTGACTGTAGAGGACAGGGTTCTGAGTTAGCAAAGAGTTAGGGATTAGATTTTTCTGATATCTTGCTGAGTATTTACCTCTTTAGGATTTTGGTATATTAGGCCATGGAGAAGTTTTAAATTTCTTTATCTCATACATGATTCCTATGTCTGAGAGATTTGTTAAGAGGTTTTGAAGACTGGATCAAGCATGTAGTCCTCCAGCTTATGGGTCTTGTAACCCAGAAGCCATCTAGTTTCTCCCACAAAGATTCAAGTGCCAACCTCCTTATAAAAACTATCCTGTCTCTACCATCTTCTATTGCTCCTTTTAAGATTATTTTGTATCTGTTTTGAATGTGTTTTGTGTATACCTATATTGAAAGTTATGCTGACTCAGTAACCCATTGTTCCCAAATGTGCTTGTCAGTGTTGGAGGAGGTATCATCCAATCTGCAGCTTTGTATTCAGTCCTATGTATCACATACCTAGTAACACTTTACCTGTTTCTACCTGATAAACATCATGTATAGTAAATTGGGGAGGGACTGAAATTCAATGGTCCATCCCTTTTACTAATATAGATGTATCTGAATTGTATTTATCTAAATATGAAAATTATTAATAAAAGCTGTTTCCATCTAGAACCACTTGTTGATCTCCAGTGATCAGGCCTTCGACTGCTGTATACTTTTTAAAAATATTTTTTTATTTATTTTGTTAACTTTCTTTTAATTCTTTGTTCTGTGTTTTTCCTCCTTAATCAGGGTGAAAGTCCAAGCAAAGAACTTTTCTTTTAACACTTGTACCAGGCTATATTATTTTTTACAAGAAAATGTACTCATTTTTTTGTTTTTGTACCCATTGTATTTATCATAGTCTTCAGCATATTTTGTTGTTCAACCATGTTTTGCTCTTGGTGACCTCATTTAAGTTTTTCTTGGTAAAGACACTGGAGTTGTTAGCCATTTTCTTCTCCTTTTTATTTTACAGATGAGGAAAGTGATGCAAATTACTTCAAGTGACTTGCCCAGGGTTACACAGTAAGTATCTGAGGCCAGATTTAAACTCAGATTTACCTGACTTTATGCTCGATAATCTATCCACTGTGCCACCTAGATGCCCCATGCTACACACATAGTAGTTCATTCATGTTTGTCCATTAGTTTGTACAGTAGTAGATCTTTGACAACCACTTCCCCTTAGCCTAAACAGCCCAGAATATAATCACAAAATATTAATGAGATGTAAAAGTAACTATAAAGATGAATACACAGCTTGATTGTTTTGGGATGTATGAATATCTTTCTCTTATGGAATTAAAAGTAGAACAGGCTTTTAAATAGTAAGCCCTAAGGAAAATCATTAAGTTCCAATGTAGTTAAGACATTTCCAGTAGGGCCTTCCAAAAGGAAGACTTGGGGTGGGATCTGCGGAGGAGGGAAGAATTTATTTCTACTCTATTTACCACATTGGCCATGGCGACTTTCAATGATTTGTCTAAAGAGAGAGGTGATCAGTTTAACAGTTTGAAGCAAGCAGGGATACACTCTAGAGAGACCTGGAAAGAAAGAAAGAGTCATCAAAGGATGGAGTAACTTTATAGAACAGAATCCTTTGGAAGTAGAGATGTTAGATAATTATATATAGGGGAATAACACCAGATTCCAGTGAGCTAACCATCTCACAAAAGCATTGAATATAAAAGGAGCTGTATGTCATTTTGATAAAAGGAGAAGGATTTTTAGGTACTGAAGTACCAGGAGTTCTGAAATTTTGAGTTGCTTTTACCAAATGAGTAATTTATACCTGTGTTTCACCACCATTATATTTTGGTTTTACCCACTCCTCCCAGAGGTAATGTGTGTATTTGTGGGAGTATGTACCCCTGGTTTTAAGGAGTAGGGGTGTTTTCCATCTAATAATCTTTTGTTTGTTTGTTCAAAAAAAAAAAAGCCCAAACATTTTCCAAGTGACTTTAGAATCTGGTGAAAATACCTAGATTATATTGGATTTACCAAGACTCTTGACCTCTATTTTGGTAGTCTTAAATTAAAAAAATTTTATTAATAAAAATTTTATTTTCCTTAATCTCTAGTACTCCATTATTTTTATTGTCTTGCCTCTCACATACATTTTTCCTTTGTAATAATGATTAGCCCCTATTGCTGTTGTTCTTGAAATAAGTCTTCTGGGTGTTTTTCCAGTATTAAGAAACCTATGCTGCACTATAATCAGTAACAAAGTAACAAGCCTTCGATTAATCAGGTACATCTGAAGGTCTCAGCTTATTTTCCTTTGAACTAATTAAACTGCTTTCCAGGACACATTATTTTCTTTTTCATTCTCAACAAATTTCTTTTGTGCTTTAAGGTAACTGATCTTATTTCACTGTGATTTGTATGTTGCTTCTACTCTTGACTTCCCCAAACCAACAGCTGCTGCAATATTTCTGTCATTGAAGTATACTTTTTAAGAGATATACATGATACACATTTTCTTGGAAAACTTCTGAAGCTAAAATACTTCAAAAGAGAATAATACAAAGTATATGTGATGAAATCCAGAATTCAAATTGTAGAAAACTAAAAGGTTGAGAAGTCAGCTAAAGTCCAGCATTCTGTAACTAGTGACAAGTCACTTCTACTACATACAAGCCATTTTGGAAGATATAATTGAAGAATAAGATGCAATTTCAGACCTTAGCAAACCTAAATAAATAAATACAATATATGGTTGATTTCATATTTTATCCAGAAAGTACAAACTATAAAAAGGGAAAAATTCAATTCTCTATTTACAGATAACACACTAAATACTGAAAGGGAGGGGGAAATAGAGAGACAGAGACAGAGGGAAATAGGGACAGATACAGACAGACAGAGAGCCAAAGACAATGACCCAGGACCCATTTTGCCATTTGCAAGAGAGACAGAGAAATTACATTTTGTCATCTCTATGATTTCTCTCTCACATTTTAGTTGTCTTAATGTTGTCACTTTTTAAGTGGTCCTTTTATATTTCTTCCCTTAATAATTCTCTAGTTCATGTAGTTTTCACATGACCTTGCACCTAACAAGAATAAGCTCTTGAAAAATTTTAAGAATACTACTATCACTGGATATATGAAAAACCTGCCCTGTAATTTAGCAGTTATGTGACATTGGGAAAATTGCTTGTTACACTAAAAATTCCTTGTTAACTACCAAAATGGAAGAAACCCCAGATCCAAAAGGGAGACCTGGAAGGAACCAGAGCCTGATCACAGTTTGTGATGATAATAACAGCCTTTATTGTCTGAGAAGCTTGCAAGTTAGAACAGAGAGCTCAAAGGGGAATAGGAAAAGGGTGAGGTATTTAAACATATTTGAGATATTTATGACTTTTTGAGGCAATTATGGCTAAGTGTTGATTAAGGGAGAAACACAATGTACACAAAAAATTGGGAAGTCAGGCAAGAAGTGGGGGTCTAGGGAGAAAATATCTATAATAACAATAAATCAGAAAGTAGGATGTTTGCAGCTTCTTAGAAGTCAGAAAGCAAGATGTTTACTTCTCTCTCTCTCTCTCTCTCTCTCTCTCTCTCTCTCTCTCTCTCTCTCTCTTTGAGCTGGTCAAGACTGGTTTCAGCAATTGCAGACATTTCTGAGTTCCACTAGTTTACTCCAAGAGAATAACTGGTATATCAAGCAGCCCTGGGCTTGAGAAGGCCTCATTGGATAGTTGTTGTGATACTACATTGTTTAATGCCTCTCTGAAAAAAGGAAAGTGTAGCACATTTAATCAGTTATTACTGTCATTACAGAGCACATGCTCATCTGCTTAACCTGTGTAAGGCCATAGTTTTGTTATAGGCCTGAGGTACCCCAGAAGTTTTCTAGGGGAGATCAAGGAACCTTCTCCTTGAAACTAAACCAGTGGATAGAGCACCGGCCCTGGAGTCAGGAGGACCTGAGTTCCAATCCGGCCTCAGACACTTGACACTTACTAGCTGTGTGACCCTAAGCAAGTCACTTAACCCCAGTTGCCTCACAAAAAAAAAAAATGAAAGAAAGAAAAAAGAAACTAAACCAAAGGACAGACACACCTAAAGAGATAAGCAGCACTGGATCTGGACTGAGCTAATTCCAGGACCACCACCCTTCATTCCAGTCTCCGCCATCCCTGGAGGAGAGAATCCTGTTAGGTTGTGACTGTACAGGGAGGGGACAGAACAACTGCCCCTCACCAGACTGCTTCCAACCCACCACCCAATAAGAGACATTTTACCTTCACTTGGGTGGTCATGCCATCTAGGACCTATAAAAGGGTGTTCCCCAGTCTGGTTGGGGGAGGGAAAAGTTTTAAACTTTCCTCCTGGCCAGTTTCTCTTGTACCAAATAAAAGTGTTCTTTTGTTTCGAACTAGGACATGCATGAGAGTGTAATTCTTTCCAGAGGAATACAAAGGACCCACCCAATTTTCCTATAACAGTTTCCTCACTTTTTAAATGAGACAGTTGGATTAAATTTTATATTCTCTTTCCAGTTTAAATTGCTCAAATCCTAGTATGAAAAGTTTCTGAATGACAGCCCTGAAGAAAATGGAGAAGCGAGATTACCAATCCCACTTTCAGAAACATGACTGCTGAATAGTAATGTCCTCTAATCATCAACATTAAGCAATGGCATAGTATTTTGGAAGTAGATGTTTCTCTTGATGGTATGTTATCTAGATTAACACAGTAGAGCTTTCACAAGAGGATATTTTCTTAAAAAGATATAATAATAAATATGTAAATTTACTCTCCTCAACAAGTGGAAGGCATAATTCACTTACCCCCACACCTACACCAGATTGGCTGGCTGTTCTTTGCCAGGACTAATTATATTGATGAATAACTTGATACATAACCCAAATGTACATCAGAAAAATCATGACTTTTTTTTTAAGTGATAGGGGACGACAACAACAACAACAACAACAACAACAACAACAACAACGCACTCACACAAGCGCGCATGCCCACACACACACACACACACCCTAAAGAGGTAATTTGTTATTCCAAATTCCCCACAAAGTAAAACTTGAAGAGCATCCGGAGGCTTTTGAGACATTCACTGCATAACAATTCAGACCTGATTAGGCTCAAATTTTACTTTTCTTAGCAATCCTTGTCATCCTCTCATCCAGGTAGTAAAAAGTAATAATGAAATAATTAAAATACTAGAATTATTTGAAATGCTTAACATAAATTGCTTTTAATAAACTTTGTATACTTCAGCATTCCTCAAATACTGTGCTAGACTTTAAGCAAAATATTTTGTTCTATATACAAAGTATATATCATACTTGGCACTACAAACATGCATAGAAAAATACTAATTGCATGTATTTATATATCAAATGAAGGTCTACATTTATCTTTCCCCAAAATAGCATTGGGAAATAAATAGTGCAATTATTATTATCTCCATTTTATTTTATTTTATTTTATTTATTTTTTTGGTGAGGCAATTGGGGTTAAGTGACTTGCCTAGGGTCACACAGCTAGTAAGTGTTAAGTGTCTGTGGCCAGATTTGAACTCAGGTCCTCCTGACTCCAGGGCTAGTGCTCTATCCATTGTGCCACCTAGCTGCTCCATCTCCATTTTATAGATGGGAAAACTGGACCTCACATTATCACCTCTATTATTCAATACTGTACTAGGGATGTAGGAGGTGAAGAAAGGGTTAATAGAAAAACCCAAGACCCAAACTCTAATTCAGATATTAGCTCTAAAAGGGACTCAGACACCAGTTAATGGATAACTTATACTAGGTTTTTGTACCCACAGAAATCAGTGCCCATAACAGGAACAGAGGGAGAGAGGCCATGATGACCTTTGACTAAAAGACAAGGGTATAGAAATTCTAATGAAAAATGGAGATATTTTGAAACTAGTCATGGAAACCAGAAAGAGACATGTGCAGCAAAGGCCAAATTTGTCCCCAGATTCACCTTATGACATGTAAACCCCCAAAACACACCTTCACAGAAAAAGGTACCCTCCTTGAGGATTGGCTTAGGACCCCAGGAACTCCAAATTAGGATAAGCCCTCCCCTGAAAAACCCCTAGGTGGAGAATATTATAATGAAAAGGACAGGCCCTCCCTTGTACCTCCCCAAGGTAGAGATTATTATAATGAGACTGATAATCAATTTATCCATACTATAAATATAACTGTCTTTCCTTTCCTTATCTGAGAGATACCTTTCTACTTTTGTGGTTCTCTCCCTGTGATCACACACAACATTGCAATAAAACTTGGTAAACTGAGTCACTGAGTCTTGTAATTCTTTTGGGACGACTCACAATCAATTTGATCCCAAATTCTATCCCACATCATTTGGTGTCCCGTGCGACTTCAAATCCCAGACTCAAACTTTTTCCTTTTTTTTGCAACCAGTGGGGTGAGATCTCATTAAGGTAAGTTTGGGATCTGCCTTTAATTCCTGTACTTGGATTTTGGCTCATTTGGGAGTCTGGCCGGCTCACCAAAGTGACTTAGGGGTATTTCTTTCTTTCTATTTTTTTTTTTTTTGGTGAGGCAATTGGGGTTAAGTGACTTGCCAGGGTGACACAGCTAGTAAGTGTCAAGTGTCTGAGGCCAGATTTGAACTCAGGTCCTCCTGACTCCAGGACCAGTGCTCTATCCACTGCGCCACCTAGCTGCCCCCTGAGGGATTTCATTTTTTTTCCTGAAAAGGGAAGAAAGGAATTGCCCTGTTGGCAAGACCCAGCAGTCTGGGGGATGCCCTGGATTCGGTTCTTTGCTGTTTTAATGGAAACCCACATGGTGGCAGGTGTGGTGTCGGTGACCTCCTGGAGGTTACAGATGGGTCAGAAAATTTTGACAATTTGGGAGAAGGGAGTAAGGAGGAAATTGGATGTAGCCACAAAGAAACAAATGATGTGGGGTAAAATTGGGGGTTAAATTGATCATGAGTCATCCCAAAAGAATTATAAGACTGAGTGACTCAGTTTACCAAGTTTTATTGCAATTCTGTGAGTGATCACAGGGAGAGAACCAGAAAAGTGGAAAGGTATCTCTCAAATAAGGAAAGGAAAGACAGAGTTATATTGTGAGATTTAAAATTGGATATAAGATCATTAAACACCCCTCTTAACCTTTTCCTTATATATCTCCCAGACCAGTAAGAAAAAGAAGCCTCTGAGCTTTAATCAGAGAAGTATTAGCTTTTATCGTTTGGGAATTAATTAGCCAACAAACAGGTGATACTGATTAGGGAAACAGGAAAGTAGAAATACAAATGAATAATCTTAGATCTAAGCTTAGTCTATATTCTTTTATAAAACTCATCAAATCCCAAAACTGCCTGCCAGGCTGAGAACCAGAGCCGATCACCAGAACGTGCCATCACCGCTAAACTGAGAAGCCAGAGTATGCTAGACCAAGCGAGAACTACTGTTCTAGTACTCAGTTTTGAGTTGGCATCCCGGAAGTATCACACGCCTGGCCACACTCTCCTGGGCAGCAGCAGGTGCAGGGCTGTTCATCATGGTCTTCTCCCCAAAAAGGGGTGATCCTTCAAAAGCCGCTTTACCACAATATTTATGGTATGGATAAATTGATTATCAGTCTCATTATAATAATCTCCACCTTGGGGAGGTACAAGGAAGGGCCTGTCCTTTTCATTATAATATTCTCCACCTAGGGGTTTTTCAGGGGAGGGCTTATCCTAATTTGGAGTTCCTGGGGTCCTAAGCCAATCCTCAAGGAGGGTACCTTTTTTTGTGGAGGTGTGTTTTGGGGGTTTACACATCATAAGGTGAATCTGGGGACAAACTTGGCCTTTGCTGCACATGTCTCTTTCTGATTCCCATGACTAGTTTCAAAATATCTCCATTTTTCATTAGAATTTCTATACCCTTGTCATTTAGTCTAAGGTCATCATGGTCTCTCTCCCTCTGTTCCAGTTATGGGCACTGATTTCTGTGGGTACAAGAACCTAGTATAAGTTATCCATTAACTGGTGTCTGAGTCCCTTTTAGAGCTAATATCTGAATTAGAGTTTGGGTCTTGGGTTTTTCTATTAACCCTTTCTTCACTTCCTACATCACTAGAAATGTTAGCTTTAGCAATAAAAGAAGAAAAATAAATTGAAGGAATTAGAATAGGTAAGGAAGAAACAAAACTATCACTCTTCACAGATGATATTATTATGGGTAAATAAGGGTAGGGGGTTGGAATAGAGATAGGGGTTTGGGGTCCTTAGGAATTCCTCTCTAAAAAATTACACCCTCTTGCACACAAATCCAATAGAATAAAGTAATAATTTATTTAGGGTCTGGAGAAGGGAAACCAAGAGAGAAATCCTTAGACATCTTCTCATGGGGAGAAGTTATGGCACAGAGTGTGGCTCTGAGATACCAATCTCCTCAAGCAGGAGACAGGCAGATACTTTTATAGAGGTCCAATGGTAGTCGGATGGGGGTGATCATCTGACCGGAAAGTTCTCCTATTGAGGGAGGACCATCCCCCAATGGTGGTGGCTGGGGGAGTTGGGTGAGGGGTGGCTGTGGATCTCTCAAGCCATCTCTCTCCTCCTCCCACCACAACAGCAACAGCCACACCTAATCTTATCTCCCTAGAGGAGACTGGAATGAAGGGTGGTGGTCCTGGAGCTAGCTCAGTACCATCCAGTGCCACTTATCTCTTTAGGTGTGTCTGTCCTTTGGTTTAGTTTCTCAAGAAGAAGGTTCTTTGTTTTCTGGGGTGCTAGGCCCATAACAATATGATGGTGTACTTAGAGAATCCTAGAGAATCAACTAAAAAATTACTTGAAACAATTAACAACTTTAGCAAAGTTGCAGCATATAAAATAAATCCACATAAATCATCAGCATTTCTATAAATGACCAACAAAGCCCAGCAGCAAGAGACAGAAAGAAAAATTCCATTTAAAATAACTGTAGACAATATAAAATATTTGGGATTCTGCCTGCCAAGACAAATCCAGGAACTATATGAACACAATTACAAAACACTTTTCACACAAATAAAATCAGATCTAAATAATTGGGAAAATATCAATTGTGCATTGGTAGGCTGAGCTAATATAATAAAAATGACAATTCTACCTAAATTAATTTACTTATTCAGTGTCATCCTAATCCCATTACTAAAAATTATTTTATAGTGCTGGAAGAAATAATAACAAAATTCATCGGGAAGAACAAAAGGTCAAGAACATCAAGGGAACTAATGAAGAAAAAAAAAATGCACAGGAAGGTGGCCTAGTCATACCAAATCTAAAACTGTTGTGGGTCCAAAGTTCCCCAGAAGTTTTCTAGGGCACATTGAGGAATCTTCTCCTTGAGAAACTAAATCAGAGGACAGATATGTGGAGAGAGATAAGCGGAACCAAATGGGACTGAGCTAGCTTCAGGACCTCTGATCTCCCTTACCCCTGGGGAGATAACTTTTGGTGTGGCTGCGGCTTTTGTGTCCTGAAGAGAGAGATGGTTTGAGAGATCCATAGCCACCCCTCACCCAATTCCTCTAGTCACTACCAGTGGGGGATGGTCCTCCACTCCTCACCCAATTCCTCTAGCCACCACCAGTGGGGGATGGTCCTCCCTCACTAAAGGAACTTTCCACAGGCCCCTCACAGCTCACACCCCCATCAGCCCCCTATAAAAGTACCTGCCAGTCTCCTGCTTGAGGAGATTGGTATCTCAAAGTCACGTGCTTTGTTCCATACCTATCTCCTCCTGAGAAGTCCAAGGATTTCTTTCATGGTTTCCCTTCCCGCCCCCCCTTCCATTCCCTTGCCCCTGAATAAACTACCATCTTATTCTAACTGCTTTTGTGTGCAAGAGGGTGTAATTCTTTAAAGAGGAATTCCTAAGAACCCCTACCCCTAACCCAAACCCGTACCCCATTTCCCCCATAACAAAACTATACTATAAAGCAGTAGTCATCAAACATATTTGGTACTGGCTAAAAGAAATAGAGTTGTAGATCAGTGGAATAGGTTAGGCACAGGAGAGACAGTAGTAAATGACTATAGTAATCTACTGTTTGATAAACCCAAAGACTCCAGCTTCTGAAAGAACTCAGTATTTGACAAAACTGCTGGGAAAACTGGAAGATAGTATGGCAGATACTAGGCATAGACAAACATCTTACATTGAATACCAAAATAAGGTCAAAATGAGTACATGATTTATACATAAATGGTGATACTATACACAAATTAACAGAGGAAGGAATAGTTTACCTCTCAGATTTTACGGAGAAGAGAAGAATTTACAACCAAATGATATAAGGAAGATCATGAAATGTAAAATGGATCATTTTGATTACTTTAAATTAAAAAGGTTTTATACAGACAGAAGAAATGCAGCCAAGATTAGAAGGAAAGGAGAAAGTTGAGAAATATTTTTTACAGCCAGTGTTTCTGATAATGGCCTCAATTCTAAAATATATAGAGAACTTAATCAAATTTATAGGAATATGAGTCATTCCCCAATTGATAAATGTTCAAGAGATATGAACAGGGAGTTTCCAGATGAAGAAATCAAAGCTATCTATTGTCATATGAAAAAAATGCTCTAAATCACTATTGATTAGAGAAATACAAATTAAAACAACTCTGAGGCACTAATTTTTGGGGGTGAATTGGGGGGATTGTGACCTGGTTTGGAGAGTCTAACTCGTCCAAACAATTGGAAGCTCATCACGAATCTTGTAAAATAAAAAGAGATTTATTAGAAGAAGAATATATAGCCAGGGGAACAGATCACCTTGGTGACTGTCCCAAGGGAGTAAGAAAAGACCGGTTTTTTGTATCTTTACAAAACAAAAGGGAGGGAAGGGAATTACAAGGCAAGGGGAAATGTAAAGATAACTAAGAGGGAATCTTTGATAACAGCTTATCAGTAGTATATGCAGAATCCATCCATATCCTGTAGATCCTCCTGCAGACCTTACTATTGCTTAACAATTTACTGGGGTAATGTCCTGCCACACTTCATTCATACTTGAGGTGGGAGAGAGAGAGAGATATTTTTCTGTTTGTACTGTGGGGTTGTGATCTTTAAGTTTCTTGTGGTCCCACTGCATTCCCATAACACTACCTTATACCTATCAGATTGGCTAATATGACAAAAAAGGAAAATAAATGTTAGAGAAGTTGTGGAAGAATTGGAACACTAATGCAATGTTGGTGGAGTTGCAAACTGATACAATGATTCTATAGAACAATTTGGAACTATGCCCAAAGAGCTATGGGGCTGTACATGCCCTTTGATACAGCAATACCATTTTTAAGTCTGTATCACAGAGATCATTTAAAAAGGGAAAAGGACTCACATGTACAAAAATATTTCTAGCAGCTCACCTCGTGGTGGCAGGAATTGGAAATTGAGGGGATGCCCATCAATTGGGGAATGGCTGAACAAGATGTGGTATATGTATGTAATGGAATATTATTGTGGTATAAGAAATCATGAGCAGGCAGATTTCAGAAAACCCTGGAAAGATTTACATAAATAGATGCTTAGCGAAGTAAGCAGAACCAGGAGAACACTGTACACAGTAACAGCATCATTATGTGATGATCAGCTGTGATAGATTTAGCTTTTCTCAGAAATATAATGATCCAAGACAATTCCTAAGGGCTCATGATGGAAAATGCTCTCCACATATAGAAAAAGAACTATGGAATATGAATGCAAATTGAACCATATATTTTAAATTTTATTGTTATTGTTTCTTTTTCTTTCTTTTTGGGTTTTTCCTTTTTGTTCTGATTCTTCTTTCACTTACACGACTGTGAGAAAATGGGTAGTTGTCTCCTCTCAATGAGGATATCACAGTCAATCACTCCTCCTGACCTGTTTTTAGGACAAAGGTCTTAGATCCTCTCCTCCCACTCTGGCTAACAAAATCACATGGTTCAAGGAGCCCTGGTCTCAATAAGGTCTATTCTAGAGTTGTTTCCATGTAAGGAAGAATAAGGTCCACTCCTGAGTTATGCCCATATAAGGAAGGGGGATGGGAATACTGTGTTCTGATTAGCTAGTTTTTTGCCCCCCTGATCTGTTTTTAGGACAATGGTCTCAGATCCCCACCTCCCCCTCTGGCTAACAAAATCACATGGTTTAAGGAACCCTGGTCTAATGTGGAAATATGTTTAATGTGATTGTACGTACTTAACCTATCTAAGATCACTTACCATCTTGGTGCAGGGGGAGGGAGAAAAAAAAGGGAACTTAAAATTTATAAAAATGAGGTGAAAACTATCTTTACATGTAACTGGAAAAATACTATTGAGATTTTAAAAAGCAAAACAACAAAACTGGACCTCATAAGAGTTATTTAACAAAGTTCACATTGTAGTATATGAAATAGCATCTGATTCCATGTCTGTCTCTCACCTCAGGAATGCCCTGTGGCAGATGCATGGCCCTAGTATGCTGATAAACAATACTAAGGTCTGCAAGATTATATGCAAGAGGGCAGCAGAGCCAAGATGGCAGAGGAAAGGCAGTGACTTGCCTGAGTTCTCCCCAAGACCCCTCCAAATACCTTCAAATAGTGCCATTAAGACAATTTCTGGATCAGCAGAACCCACAAAAGAACAGGATGAAATAATTTTCCAGCCAAAGACAATTTAGAATGTTGACAGCAAAGGTCTGTTGTATTGGGTGAGAGTAGAGTATAGCCCAACACTGGCCATGCCAGCACAGACCCAACCCCAGGGCAGACCCAGCCCCAGGAAATCAGGAGCAAGCCTCAGGAGTCTCTGAATGAGCAGGATGCTATCAGAAAAACCTGGAAAGATTTACATGAGCTATAAAGTGAAGTGTACTGGATACAAAGTAACAGCAATATTGTATGATGATCAGCTGTGAATGACTTAGCTCTAGATTCCCAAGCTTCCTGTATGTACTTTTGCTTGTTATGTAATACTTACCTTGTGAAACTGTGAGAAACCTACTCTTCCCAAGGGCAGTCTCATAGTTCTCTCTGTTCTGTTACTTCATATAAACCCTGTCTCCAGTACCCATCCTTGGGTATTCCTAGCAATCTGAATTGTGATACTTTGAGTTATAACTACTCTACCCCAATTAAAGACTTTAATTTTGTTTTATTATTTCATTAATTTTCTGGGTAATGCTATGTATAGATGATATAGAGATATAGAGATAGATAGAGATCTATATCTGTCTATATTTATCTCTATCTCTGTCTCTATCTCTATCTCAATCTCAATCTCTATTTCTATCTCTATCTATCATCTATCTATATATTTATATACATACACAAAGAGAGAGAGATTGGTTTTACAAAGTTTTCTAGGCAGTTATGGGTTTTAGCAAAACCGTTTTACATATGTAATAGTGATTTTTCTTGCCCCCATTATCTGAGTACAGGATGCATTTGGTTTCAATCCTCTTCCATAGTTTTCTGGTACTATTAGGGCATTCAGGATCTCTCTTCTTTTCTATTGTTTGGTCATAAGATTGTACCATTTGTCTTTCCCCAATACAAATATTTCCCAACATCGGGGAACAGAATCTACTCTACATAATCTCCATCTCTGGAGTGACATTAAGTTGTAAATCTAAAGTAAAACCTTATCTGGACTTAGCACCCCAACTTTTCAGAGGTTTTTTTGCCAGACCAGTGGCATATTGCAGGCAGTTATTGGAGGTTTTGAGGGTCCCATGGATTGAGCCCCTAGCTCTAGGATTCTACCCCCATGCACCTAAAAATGTAAATGACAAGTGAAACAAGACCTAAACTGCAATCCCATTTTTTTCCTTTTTTTTGCAATCCTATTTTTCAAGGAAAAAAATCTTAAATAAATTTCAAAGACACATTTTTCAATAGATAAATGATCAAAGAATATGAATGAAACTATCAAAATAATAGAAAATTATCAGTAACTGTATGGAAATATATGTTTATGATCCAAATCACTAGTAATAAGAAATGTACATCAAAGCATTTAGAAGTTTTTATGCAAAAAATATTAGCATAGATGAAGAAGATGGTAATAGTGTTGGAAATGTCTTTAAAATACAAAGGCACCAATACCTTGCTGATAGAACTGCAAATTGATCAAAACATCTTGGGGAACAATTTGAAATTTTGCTAAGCATGACTAAAATACTTATAATCCTTTATCATTAGATTCCAGTGCATATATCACAGGGAAATTAAAGATAGGAGGAAAAAAATTGACCGAGTTGAACCTGAGTCAGCATCTGTGTGTGCAGAGCAAGCCAGCGGTCGAGGAGAGTGAAAAAGAGACATCACTTCCGTTCTCTCCTTTCCTTTAAGCTCGCACCCCGGAAGTGGAGTGCTTAGCATATGCACTGGCCATTCGTCATGGTCTCCTCCCCAAAAGGGTGGTCCTTCAAAAAACTGGCCTCTTTCAGTTATTGCTAACTGACTGTTAAAAAACTTTCACTTTTTTACCACAACATACAGTTTTCAAAAAAGGAGACAAACTTTGAAAAGCTTAAAGAAACTTATCTATCTCCTATGTCAAAATAAAAACAAATACATAAGGAAAAGAAAATCTCTCAGACTGAAAAATAAGGATTTAAACCTCCAAGATAAAACATTTGTAAGAATTCTTAGAGCATTTTGTTTCTTAATTTTGTATTGCTTGCTAATGAGTAATACAAAGAAATAAGGGTATTGGAGGTGGGCAGAGGAAAGTAGGATGGACCAGAGTAAACTCTAAAGAAACTGAGAAGGGAAAACGTTTTATATTGATGACTCCAGTGGTTAATTATCAGATATGTGGATTCTCTAATTAGACTATGCCAGAAAATAATGTTTCATTATTTAAAAAAAAATATTTCAGATAAAATAATGCAGAACTTTTCATGAAATTTATAAAATGATAAGGTAGAATTTTACTTGCAGTTTGCAATGAAATAAAAATGACAACCTACACTTGGCAGTTTATGCAAACACAAATGACAGGGTTTGATAGCTGGAGTCTAACTGAATAAAAAGTCTCCCAATAGTAATCACCATTTTCTGGACAGAGTATGACTCAGATAAGCCCTCTTGGAGTAATAATAATCATAATCACAAGTATTATTAATATAATTATAGAATAATAAAATAACATAAATTAGTATCAATCAATCATCAAGCATTCATTAACAATAAACTGTGTGCCAGTGCTAATAGGTCTGCATAGCAATACAAATAATGAACAACCTGTATTTCCAATGAATTTATATTCTGTATACCATTTAGTCAATACAGCATATAGTTGACCTTGATCTTCATCATCATAATCATTAGTATAATTATGATGATGATAAAGAAAAGCAATTATATTTTTAGTGCCACTATATACTAGCACTTGTGCTAAGCACTTTATAAATATTGTCTCATTTGATCCTCAAGGCAACCCTGGATGGCAGATATTGTTAGTAATAATAATGATTATTATTATATTTTACTGTTAAGGAAAAAGAGGATAAGCGCCCAAGGCCACACAACAGATGTTTGATTCTGAAGTTAACTTCAGGTCCAGTTTATTTACCATTTAATTTCCATAGAAGCAATGGTTGGAAGTTTAGTTTTTATATTGGAACTGTAAAAAAAATTATTATTATTAATAATCTAATCTAGTCTGAAAAATTATATCATTTTGGATTCATGTACAATTATAACTATATGAAAAATGATAAGTTTAGAAAAATTATAATTGGGCCGTAAGTCCTGCTGCGGTCGCCATTCAAATGTGAAAATATTTTGTTAACTAGGGCTAATTTGGGGCTAAAGCTGACTGGGGTGACTAATCTTGGACTAATCTGGGGACTTTTGACTGTTTAGCTATCTGACTGCTGTAAATTTAATGTGGGCCGTTTATCAAGTTCCACCACACTGCTCCACTCCCAAATTGATAAGCAAAATATTAAGAAGCCTCTTAACTAAATAATCAAAGCAGAGTTTATTTATGAGATACTATTTAAAATTAAGAATACAGGGAAATAAAATGTACAACTTGACTGCTTTCCAGTGCTTCCTTTCACCTGCTGAGCCTGGAACCTTTTTAATACAATAAAGGCCTTAGCCGCCTCTCACCTCAGGGTATGTTACACTTTCCCTGCTCTCAGCTACTTTCTTCTAACTCCTCTTAATCTTCACTTTCTCCAACCTGTACCCTGTGCTGACTGCTTCAGTGCTCTCTGCTGCCTCCTGGTCAGTCTGTCTGTCTGTCTGCTCCGTCAGTCTGTCCTCTGCCGCCTTTGCCGCCCCTCTAATCTTGTCCATCTCTCTTAATCTTGTTCGCTGGCCTTTCCTTCTTGCTCCTAGTCCTGCATTACTGTTTGTTTTGTCCCCCTTTTTAATCTGACTCCCAGGTCCATATATACCTTTTCTTCTCTCCACTCAAATCTCGGGGCTTTTTGGACCCACACATCAAGCTAATCCACCAGTCAGGGCTGTGGTTGGTGTGTGTTGGGGGCAGTGCACTCCAGCCTCACATCCCTCAGCCCAGGCTACACCAAAGCCCAGCATCTCTCAGATTGCTCTGCCCAGGTCGGAGGGAGCTGGGGGCTTTTTTTTCCCCCAGCTGTCTGACCTGGAGTCTTGTACAGCCCACGGGGCTTTTTGGCTCAGCTGAAGCAGAGGGGGAGGGGCACCAGCACCTCCCACACAGAAGAGACCCTGAGGGCCTAAGGCTTTCTGATCTCAGCCTAAACGCAGGGTCCCCAAATCAAAATAAATTTCCACAGAACCAAACGAGACACATAAATCATTCATTGATTAAGAAAAAGAGATTTCCTAGGCCATAGATATTCAACAAGGATATGCAATGAGGAGACCTACAGTAGATTCATCTGAGTGAAACTCCCTTCATGGTCCACCAGACCCATCTACCTGTTCATGGTTACTTTCTTTTTTTTTTTTTTTTTTTTTTTTTAGTGAGGCTATTGGGATTAAGTGACTTGCCCAGGGTCACACAGCTAGTAAGTGTTAAGTGTCTGAGGCCGGATTTGAACTCAGGTACTCCTGACTCCAGGGCCAGTGCTCTATCTGCTGCGCCACCTAGCTGCCCCTCATGGTTACTTTCTACTCAGAAGATGAAGTGACATCAACAACTATGATAATATTTAGAAAACTACAATCTCATTGAAATGTATCCTGCTACCACTTTTTATGTGACACTTGAGCTAATTTATTTTTCATAAAAAGTATATTTATAGGGGGCAGCTAGGTGGCACAGTGGATAAAGCACTGACCCTGGATTCAGGAGGACCTGTGTTCAAATCCAGCCTCAGACACTTGACACTTACTAGCTGTGTGACCCTGGGCAATTCACTTAACCCTCATTGCCCTGCAAAAAGAAAAGAAAAGAAAAGAAAAGAAGTAAAAAAATAGATAAATAGATATAGATAGATAGATAGGTAGATAGATAGATAGATAGATAAAAACATTTTAAAAATAGGAGAAAAACATTCTTAGCTTGTAGGATTTACAAAAGTAAGTAATAGGCCAGCTGTAGTAGAATACTTGTCTAAAGCATTAGTCCTCTGAGCCAACCAAGATCCAAGCTATAGCTTGATACATTTTAAGGTGAAAAGCAAAACAAAACAAACAAGTAAACAAAATCAAAACTAAACCAAACCAAACAAACAACAATAACAAACTTTTAGCCAGGGGTAAGAGGTTATGATACTGCTCCTATTATAATTCATTTCCATATAATGAAGGTACTTAAAGTCATCTAGATAACTTTCTATCAAGTAAATGATTGTGGGGCTGTTGCTAATCAATCTTTAACTCTTCTATTCAAAAAGAATGACAGAAGCAACACTAAGAGGAAAAACAAAACTAAAATAGAAATATGGCAATAGAATTTCCTTGAATAAATGCAAGATTTTGCAAGAATTTCAGAGGGGACTACACCATGGGTTTATGTGATTCAGTTCATGTAATAAAGGATGCTAACCAAATCTTTACAGTTTACGGTGGGTCTCAGTGTAATAAAAGGTCACCATAAGCAGGAGCAGCACCAAGAACATCAAGCTTTACCAAAGATGATGATACTTCCAAGATGGTCACTGATGCTCATCACAAGTATGGAGAATTATCCTGTATTGTAACTCACTCAATTTCACTGATCCATCAGCCATGACATACCCTTCTATAGGATGCCATTAATGGGAGAGGAGGGGAATAAAATACAAAATCTAAGGGATTGTCCTCCATTCTTCCACAGGGACTAGATAAATACTTGTACCTCTCATTTCTTTGCAGAAAGCATATCTTCTACCAATAATTCTACCACTTGATTTTATTAGGAATTAAGTCTTCCCTGATGAAGACTTAGTCAATTATAACTAGGTTTTTTAAGGCCAATAATGTGGAGAGACCAAATAATTTTATATTAGAGTAACCAGTGGGCTACAATGGGCTTGTCTTTTGCTGCTGTATTTGCCAAGGCCCATTCCACTTCCCCTGGAAAGCTACTGCTACTGTGAGCCATTCCAGTATCTGCTGTCATTGGTGAGAGAGAAAAAAAATTCTCTCATATTAATAACCAATTATTGATAACATTAACATTTTTTCTTTCTATTTCCTCATTCAGAAATAAACACCTGTAGGTTATAGAGCTGGACATTAGGACATTAGTGACTTTGTCTAAAAATTGTCTATGTGGAATTGTTACACCATCCAACTTAAAAAACCTTACAGAAAGAATCTAATCTAGGTATATTCAGATCCATTGTGTTCTACTCAGTCAAGTTTGGGTGGTAAGATGGGACAGATCTCTTTGTTTAGATTGCCTGAGGCTGGGGATGCTAATAGGAGTAAGAGTGATATAATCAAAGTCATATCCCCCAGCCCTTCATTAGAATAGGCCAACCTGTCATTATAATATTTATTCTTTCATTAATTATTGACCTTCATTTTCAAAAAGGGCCATGACATTGGGATTATATCATTATTTACACTGTATTAGATTTAAGTGAAAGAGGGCTGTTCAAGGTCACCCGCTTCACTCTCTCTTTCAGAACCATCTGGTTCCAGTGGCAAAATATATATTAGGATGACTGGAGATTGTTTTTAGGGCATTTGGGGTTAAGTGACTTGCCCAGGGTCACAGAGCTAGTAAGTCACATAAATCCAATTACCTTAAAATATCTGAGGCCATTTCCAGTTGTCCTGATATATATCTTGCCACTGAACCCAGATGGCTCTGGAAGAGAGAGTGAGGCTGGTGACCTTGCAAACCCCTCCCTTACTTAAATCCAGTTCACTGCAAGTCTTGACATCACCTCATGATGTCAAGGTCCTCTTTGGAAATGAAGAACAAACAACAGTTGTTAACCAATCAGGGTTGATTGCCACCTGTCAAGGACACTTGCACTTTCAAGAGTATATAAGCATCAAGAGTTCCCCATGAGGGGTTTTTGATTTATGAAGGAAATCCGGGGGGGGGGGGGGGACAGAGCCAAGATGGCAGAGGAAAGGCAGTAATTTCATGGAGCTGCCCACATGATCCCTCCAAATAGCTCCAAATATTGCTATAGACAATTCCTGGAGCTGCAGAACCCACAAAAAGAGGGGATGAGATCGATTTCCAGCCAAAGATCTTAGAAGGTTGGCAGGAAAGGTCTGTTGTATTGGGATGAGAGTGGAACACAATCCCATGGCTGATCCATGCAGATCCAGCCCCAGGCAGGTTGTGGCTACTTCTGAAACTCAGCTCATCGACCAGTGAGGGGGTTGAGCAGTTGGCCGGAGTGAGATTGCAGGGGTCTCTGCTAGCACTGAGGCAGAACTCTGTTGTGTTCCCTGTGCTCAGAAGCTGGAAGCAGTCTTAAGTTGCAGTGGACCAGGTGGGGGAGGTGTGTAGGCATGTCCAAGTTTTCAATCAGAGTGAACCAGATTTCTGCTCACAGGTTAAATAGCAAGCAGGCTTGAGGTAACTTACAGACCAGACCACAGGCCAGGTAAGTGCAGAACATGCCTCTCCTCAAATCATATCACCTTGGACCCCCTGAAGCTTGGGACAGTGTGTCCTAGAAGCAGTGCCCCACTTTACTTTTTTTTTTTTAAATGAGGCAATCGGGGTTAAGTGACTTGCCCAGAGTCACACAGCTATTAAGTAAGTGTCTGAGGCCAGATTTGAATTCAGGTCCTCCTGACTCCAGGGCTGGTGCTTTATCCACTGTGCCACCTAGCTGCTCCTAGTGCCCCACTTTAAAAAGGCTTAAAAGTCAAGAGATAGGCTAGGAATATGAACAGACAGAAAAAAATGCTAACTAGAGAAAGTTTTTTTGGTGACAAGGAAGATCAAAATACACCCTCAGAAGAAGATAACAAAGTCAAAGCTCCTGTATCCAAAGATTCCAAGAAAAATATGAATTTGTCTCAGGCCATAGAAGCACTCAAAAAAGGACTTTGAAGATAAAGTAAGAGAGGTAGAGGAAAAAATGGAAAGAGAAATGAGAGTGATGCAGGAAAGTCATGAAAAAAAAGTCAACAGCTTGAAAGGCCAAATGGAAAAAAGAGATACAAAAGCTCTCTGAAGAAAATAATTGCTAAAGAATTAGGATTGAACAAATGGAAGCTAATGACTTTATGAGAAATCAAGAAACAGTAAAGCAAATCCAAATGAATGAAAAAATAGAGAGCAATGTGGAATATGTCCTTGTAAAAAGAGCTGAACTGGAAAATTGATCCAGGAGAGATAATTTGAAAATTATTAGACTACCTGAAAACCATGATCAAAAAAGAGTTTAGACATCATCTTCTAAGAAACTGTCAAGGAAAATTGTCCTGATATTCTAGGAACAGAAGGTAAAATAAAAATTGAAAAAAATCCACCATTTACCTCCTGAAAGAGATCCCAAAATGAAAACTTCCATTAATGTTACAGCCAAATTCCAGAGCTCCCAGGTCAAGAAGAAAACATTGCAAGCAGCCAGGAAGAAACAATTCAAGTACTGTGGAGTCACAGTCAGGTTAACACAAGATATAGAAGCTTCTACATTAAAGGACAGGAGGGCTTGGAATATGATATTCTGGAAGACAGAGGAGCAGGGATTACAACCAAGAATCACCTACCCAACAAAACTAAGTATAATCTTTCAGGGGGGAAAATGGGACTTCAATGAAAAAGAAGACTTTCAGGCATGTGTGATGAAAAGAACTGAAATGAAGAGAATATTTGACTTTCAAATACAAGACCATAGTGAAGCATGAAAAGGTAAACAGGAAAAAGAAATCATGAGGGAAGTTAAAAGGTTAAACTGTTTACATTCCTAAGTGGGAAGATGATATTTCTAACTCATAAGAACTCTCTCAGTATTAGGGCAGCTGAATGGAATATATCTAGATAGAGGTTACAGGTGTGAATTGAATATGAAGGGATGATATCTGTAAAGCATTTATTTTTTTGTTTGTTTATCGGGGTTTTTTGTTTTTGTTTTTATTTTTTGTGGGGCAGTTGGGGGTTGGTGACTTGCCCAGGGTTACACAGCTGGTGGGTGTCTTATGCCTAAGAAGGGATTTGGGTTTGGGTCCTCCTGGGTCCAGAGCTGTTGCTTTGTCCACTGTGTGATCTAGCTTCCCCATGATGACATCTTTTTTTCCTTTTTTTTTTTGTTGTTGTTGTTTTGGGTGAGGCAATTGGAGTCAAGTGACTTGCCCAGGGTCACACAGCTAGTAAGTGTCAAGTGTCCAAGGCCAGATTTGAACTCAGGTCCTCCTGAATCCAGGGCTGGTGCTCTATCCACTGTACCACCTAGCTGCCCCATGACATCTTTAAAATAAAATTAAGAGGTGAGAGGAATTCACTGGGAGAAAGGGAAAGGGAGAGATGGAATGGGATAAAGTAGTTCATATAAAAGAAACAAGAAAAAACTTATGGAGTGGAGCAGAAGTTGAGGGAGGAGAGGGAGAGTGAGTGAGCCTTACTCTCATCACAATTGTCTCAAAGAGGGAATAACATACATACACATTTGGGTATAGTGATATATCTTGCCCTGTGGGAAAGTAGGAGGGAAAGGGGATAAGGAGGAAGGGGTGATGGGAGGGCAGATTGAGGTAGGGGAAAGTAAGAATCAAAACACTTTCGAGGAGAAATAAGGGGAAAGAAGATAGAGAATAGATTAAATATCAAGGTGAGGGAATAGGATGGAGGGCAATACAATTAGCCATAGTAACAGTGAAAAAAAAAGATTTGAAGAAAGTTTGTCTGATAGGCCTCAGTTCTCAAACACATAGAGAACTGAGTCAAATCTGTTAAAAAATAAGCCATTCCCCAATTGAAAGATGTTCAAAAAACATGAAGTTTTTAGATGAAATAATCAAACCCACCTATAGCCATATGAAAAAATGCTCTAGTTAACTATTGATTGTATAGTTTCAGGTCAAAACAATTTTGGGCACTACCTCACACCTATTTGATTGGATGATAGGACAGCAGAGGAAAATGACAAATGTTGTTGGGGATGTGGGGAAAATGTGACCTTAATATACTCTTGGTAAAGTTGTATACTGATTCAAAAATAATGTAGAGCAATTTGGAACTATGGACGAAGGACTGTAAAACCATGTATACTTTTCAACTAGGTTGGTACCCTAAAAGAGATTTAAAAAAAACAAAAACATTTAATTCCAAATTGGGACAACACCCAACAATTGGGGAATGCCCGAACAAATTGTGGGATGAGATTAGGGAGGAACACTATTGTGTTATAAGAAATGATAAGCAGGAAGCTATCAGAAGGACTTATGAAAAATGCAATCCATCTACAGAGAAAGAACTGATGCTATCTGAATACAGATTGAAATATAATTTTGTTTTGTTAGTTCAAATGTGGAAATGTTTTGCATGAATACACATGTATAATTTATATTGACTTGCTTGAGTTCTTTTTTCTTTCTTTCTTTCTTTCTTTCTTTCTTTCTTTCTTTCTTTCTTTCTTTCTTTCTTTCTTTCTTTCTTTCTTTCTTTCTTTCTTTCTTTCTTCCTTCCTTCCTTCCTTCCTCCCTCCCTCCCTCTCTCCTTCTTTCTTTCTTTCTTTCTTTCTTTCTTTCTTTCTTTCTTTCTTTCTTTCTTTCTTTCTTTCTTTCTTTCTTTCTTTCTTTCTTTCTTTCTTTCTTTCTTTTTCTGGTGGGGCAATGATGTTTAACTGACTTGCCCATGGGTCACACAGCTAGTAAGTGTCAAGTGTCTGAGACCAGATTTGGACTCAGGTCTTCCTGAATCCAGGGCTAGTGCATTATCCACTGTGCTACCTAGCTTGCCTCAACTTGCTTGAGTTCTTAAAGAGGGTTGGGGAAGGAGAGGGGAAGAGAATTTGTAACACAAAGTTTTAAAAAATCGATGTGAAAATTTTTTTTATATGTAACTTGGGGGAAATTCTAAATAAATAAATATGAAGTGAAAAAAAGGATAGCCAAATAACTTCCTTTTCTTTTTCTTTTTTCTTTTTTTGTGAGGCAGTTGGGGTTAAGTGACTTGCCCAGAGTCACACAGCTAGTAAATGTCATTTGTCTGAGGTCAGATTTGAACTCAGGTCCTCCTGAATCCAACAGTGGTGCTCTATCCACTGTGCCACCTAGCCACCCTATGACCATCTTTTTATTAATTTTTCACTTACCATAATTAGTAAAATTATTTATTATGGAGAAATTATATGTCTCTAACTTTTCATATGTCATGCTTATTGGTCCAAATCTCTTCCCTCTGCCTCTTCCAAACCACTGCTATGACTCACTTTTTTTTTCCAATGCCTCCTCTGCCAGAGACAACTTCTTTCTCCTCTGCCAGGTCATGTCAACTGCCACAACTTAGCTCTGAGCTCTTTTCTTCTATGCTGGGAAACAGTTGCTAGGCCTAAACAGTGTGGCCAATCCCAGGATTTGACCCTGTCTGCCTTAAGCTGAGTGAAAGATACAAAGGAATACAAAAATTAAGAAAGCCAGAGATTCCTCTAGGACAGTATATGTGGTCAAATTTTCATGTGCAAGGAATAAGCATTTTAGCTGGTATATGGAAAAACTCCTAGGTCTTGAGTTTGTTGCTCTTCAGGGAAGAGAATGGAAACTGTTTAAATTGATGTAGCCTCCACACCTTTCTTCAGCTAATTACATGGGGTAAAATTGACATATTTGTCCATATCCCCAAATCCCCAATTTCTCTTGAGGAAAATTTGCCATTGTGCTTTCAAGAATTTCCCCAGTGGTTTGACTCAAAGAATAGCAATAATATCGATATAGCAAATTTGAGGTTGGTCTTTCCAAATTTAAAAACAAAAAAACTCAATTTTTTTTAAACATAGTTGTTTGATAATCCTAATTTTCCAGTAATCTGTCTTTGTTCTTCCATTTTTGAGGTGCCTCATACGACCCTCAATTGGTGACTATGTCCATATTTTGAGGTCTGCTGTTTCACCTGTTGTTATTTTTAAAAAGCCAGTCAAAAACACACAAATTATGCAAGTACAACTTTCTTAATGCTTGGAGGTGCATTTTTTGGGGGGCAAAGCCTTCCTCAAGAATACTAGGTGAAATAACCTTTGGTGATAGAAAGATTTCCAGGCCCAACAAAGGTTAAGTACGATAGGTTTAAAATTTGTCTGTTCTAATGAAGAAAAGAAGATATTTCTCCATCCCCAAAAGATAAAATCTCTCCAGGTTGTTTGAAGGTAAACTGAGTTCTGAAGAGATCCCCTAATAGATCTCTGGAAGGTCCAAGAGTTATCTAGTGTCTAAAATATAGCCTAGCCTAATTATTTTCAAGATACCCTTTTTTTTTTTTTTAAACAGAACAATTAGGGTTAAGTTACTTTCCCAGGGTCACACAACTAGTAAGTATCAAATGTCTGAGGCTGGATTTGAACTCAGGTCCTCCTGAATCCTGGGCTGGTGCTTTATCCACTGCACCCCCTAGCTGCCCACAAGATCCACTTCTTAACATTCTCACATTGTTCTCTTATAGCTAAATGGTCACATGCAATTTACTTTCTATTCACAAGAATGGGGATGCCTCACAATAAAGGACCACATTTTGTTTTTTTCTAGTATCATCAGCAAAATCACCATGAGGAGAATGAAGGACAATCCAGGTTCACCTTTCGCATTGTCTATTACCTATGGCAATAAGCTTATTATGTTAAAGGTTATCATGAATTATGCATTCAATTCAAAGAGGGACTGTCAACAAAGTTTGTTGTTGTTATTGCTGTCCTTTAATGTTTTCAGTCCTGTCTGAATCTTTTTATCCCTCCCCCCCTTTTTTTTTCCTTTTTTTTGGTGAGGCAATTGGGGTTAAGTGATTTGCCCAGGGTCACACAGCTAGTAAGTAAGTGTCAACTGTCTGAGGCCAGATTTGAGCTCAGGTCCTCCTGAATCCAGGGCTGGTACTTTATCCACCTAGCCAACCCCTCCCCTTTAAAAAACTATTATAACAAACATTTTTATTTAAAGTTTTGAGTTCCAAATTCTATAGCTCTTTCCCTCCCTCCCTCACCCCCTTCTTGAGATGGTAAGCAAACAAGCTTCTCCCTGAGCTTGGTAGGACGATCCTTTGCGATCACCCTCTGGATGATCTTATCCTCTGGCCCAGTCACACAATTCACCAGGTATTCTCTGGTCAAAGACAAACACTGGACAAAGTCGGGATATCCTGTAATGAATCAAAATTGTCACATTCTTGCTGCCCCCTTATTGTTAAAGCTATGATTCACTGAGCATTCAATAGTATAAGTATTGAGATCTCCCCATGCTGTCTTGGGTCCCCCCACAAGGGATGGGGCCCCGGCAAATGTGTCTATAGCTTCACCTTCTTGCAAGCCTTTTTTCTCACTTAGAAAATAAACTTTCTCTCTAACTTCTGACACCTGTCTCTGGCCTATTTTGTGCTGGCCATACATAGGTTAGAGACTGGTTCTGGAAAAAAGTCCGGTTGACATACCATAAGGTAAAACAGTGTAAGCATAGAGAAAGATGACCAGGTATGACAAAATGGAAAGAGCCCTAGCTTTGGAAACAGAGGGCCAGGATTTAAATCACATATGATATTTGTTAACTGTGTGGCCTTGGGTAAGTTACTTGATTTCCCTAGGCCCTGAGAATAGAGGAGATTTTAAACTAGATAGTTTCTGAGCTCTCTCTTGGCTCTAAATCTATGATCCCATGACTCCCCATACATTCTTATTATTTCCCTTATTTTCTTTATGTTCAGCTTTTGCTCTTCATCCATCTCAAAGTTGGGGTTAATACTTCACACTTTTCTGTTCCTCAATCAATCAAGCAAATACATATTTTTTCATGTTTTGGGGTATACATCCCCATTCAAGAGAAGAAAACACTGAAGGGGAAAAAAAGGAAACAAGCAAAAAACTTGCACCAACTTATGGAAAGTTGTTTCTTCCATGTAACCATACAAGACCCAAGCTTAGAACCTTAATTTGTCCACTATGAAACCTCATGAGGCAACAGGAGTACAACAATATATACACTAGCTAATTTTTTGACCTCACTAGATATTTAGCAATTTGGTTGTCATCTACTTTTCTCCTCCTTCCTTTTTAGTTAGATGAATGGAAAATTGTCAACCCTCCTAGCCAAAAAGATATTTGGCATCATACACCCCAAGTTCACTGTCCTGGAAAATGCATAGGGTAACAATGCCATCTGACTAATTCTGAGACAGAAGCATCACTCTCATCTTTGTCAATTGAACTCTATTCCTGATATCAAAAAAGTGATTATGCCCCCTTTAATCTTTGTAGATTTCACCATAAAGAAACATTATCCTCAGGTGATTCGTGGTTTTTTATTTTTCAAAAAAGTCTCCCTCTGTCTCTTTGTTGCTGTCTCTCTCTGTCTCTGTCTGTTTCCCTGTCTCTCTCTGTATTTTTCTGTCTCTGTCTCTCTATCTCAACCTTTCTGTGTATCTTTCTTTCTGTCTCTCTGTAACTCTGTCAACCTGTCTTTCTCTGTCTCTGTATCTCTGTCTCTGTGTCTCTGTCTCTGTGTCTCTGTCTCTCTCTGTCTCTGTCTGTCTCTGTCTCTGTCTCTCTCTCTCCTTCCAAAACCTATAATGTGGAATTATATTTGGGATATCCCTTGAGGGAAGGATCTGCAACTTTCTCACCTTGGCAAAAAAAAAAAAAAATCACAATTTTTTGTCCACGGTCAGACAAGCTTTGCTTGGCATATCATGGTCTTAACTGCCTCTTCTGTTTTATTTTTCTTTATCTGTTCATAGGTACTTAAACAGTACTCCAAAAAGGATCATTTCCAGGCTTATAGGCAATCTTGCTAGACCTGAGTTCAAATGAACCTGAGTTCAAATATGAATCCAGACACTGAGTAGCTGTGTGACAATGGGCAAGTCACTTAAACTCTGTCTCAGTTTCCTAATCTGTTAAATCGAGATAATAATAGCACCTCACTCCTAGGATTGTTGTGAGGATTAAATTAGATAATTTTTGTAATTTTCAGCATGTTGCTGGAACATAAAAAAGTACTATATAAATGTTAGTCACCATTATTGTTAGTAATATTATTAGAGAAATCAGGACCATTTAGTTCCCTCAGTTGATTGAAGTTGTACTAGAAGAAAGCCTTTTTTCCCCAGCTACTATAGTGATCATAAGATTTGGATTTTTAGAGAAGTTATTTGGATAGGATAGAGTAAAGGTGAATATGAACTTCTCAGTTTGTTTTTTTTTTTACAAAGTGTATTCTATTTTTTGTTTCAGCTGAAGCGTATTACAAAATTGCATCAGGATTTCTTGTGTAAGTCTTTGTCAATACCTGTTGCTGAGATTTCCTTTTTAATCATGTGTTTAGAGCAAATAAATATTAATAGTAACTAGCATTCAAATAGTACGTTAATATTTTTAATCACTTTTCAAATATTATCTCACAACAATCCTTCAGGGATAGTGCTAATATTATGTCCATTTTACAGCTGAGGAAAGTGAAGTGTAAATAATTTAAATGACTTGTCCAGGCTCACACAGTTAAGTGTATGAGGCAGAATATCTTCTTTAATACAGGTCTAGCCCTCTATCTACTCCATATGTAGCTGGTAATTACCTGTCTTATAAATGAATCACATTGTAAATAGGGTATGTTTCAACTCTCTTTTGGAAATAATGAACCAAAACTAAGCTTTAATTGATTTTTCTCGAGGCCCTAATATGGAGATTTAAAGAGGCTGAGATATTGAGGGGGAAAAATAGCTCAATGTCTCTCTTTAGGGATCAGGATTCTCCAGGACTGAATCTAGTCTAGTTGCATGAACCCAAAGGTACAAACCTTTCCAAAGGAAGAAATTAAACATCCTGGCTTCTTTGGACCCAGTATTGATTTTTTATGATTTTAGTTAGAAGGGATGGCTTTCTGTTTCCTTTCAGGGAGAAGGGCATATTGAATAATATGGGTAATGCAAAAACATAAGTTATCAATAAATATATCTTTTAAAGGTAAAGTTAACAGAAAAAGTGAAAACTCTTTCCCCAAGATAAAGCAAAGCATTCAATGTGTTTATGTAAAATAGGTTTCAAGCAGCAATATATAAAAGTAAGCAATTAGTATAATGTATTATAATTTAGTTGCTAAGCTCATTTTTTTAACTGAAGGGATTTTTTTTGTATTTTTTAAAAATAATTGTATTCATTTTTAAAACTACAAATCAAGTAGTTCAATTTATGAGAAAATTTAAATGCATGGACCTTTGCATATTTGTATGCATAATGAGGATACTGGCCAATGAATGCCAAGTTCTTATAAGATGTTTAGATTTGTCTTTACTCGTGAGTTATACAAATGTCATTAAAAGTGGGGTCTTAGTAAGACCATTTCTGATGTCAAATGATGGAAGTGTTTGAACTATGGAAACTTCTAATTGAAGACTCAGATTTGAGGGAATATATAAATGATCTCTCACTCTCTTCCCCAAAAGATTTTGAGTAAGTAAGATAACTGTGAGATACCCATTTGTAGAAATGAAGTAACTCTTATCTTTTACATAGTCACTGTCCCTGAGTACATGGCACATCTGTTTCTCTTCTATTTTTTCTCTCATGATCTTAAGGAAATAAGTATCTATAATTGGAATGAAAGAGATTATGACCTTTTGAGCTTTGAATGGTCACAAACACCATCAAAATTTCCCTTAAAATAAAGTTAGTAGCAGAAACTACTGAGTGGCCTTATGTTGGATTAAAACAATGAAGGCACTCTCTATAACCCAACAAAAAGGGGAAAAATGTGAATGCTCTAAAATCTGCACCCTCATGAGCCAATATTATACATGTGCATATAATGATGCTTTGATAGGCGAGAGAAGAGAGAGGGACAGAGTAAAAGAGATAGAGAAAGAGATACAGATATTTTAGTGAATGACTTAATTTAGAGTATTATCTATAAATGGTATATCATTCTAGAAGCATTTAATTATTTATTAATTGGAATACATCAACTGTCAACTAAGAGACATGTTTACTAGAATGAAGGACTACTTATTAATTACAACTGCCTGTCAGTGTTGAAGGATGTGAATTTTTCTTAGTACATATTAATTGCAAGTTGTTGGTTTTTTATTTATCTATCTATCTATCTATCTATCTATTTATTTATTTTTGGTGAGGCAATTGGGGTTAAGTGACTTGCCAAGGGTCACACAGCTAGTAAATGTCAAATGTCTGAGGCCGGATTTGAACTCAGGTACTCCTGACTCCAGGGCCGGTGCTCAATTCACTGTGCTACCTAGCTGCCCCAAGTTGTTGGTTTAAAAAAAATTCCTAGCAATGAACTACCTTTAGGCAATATTTTTCAACCGATGGCAGTTCTGGGAATGGCATAGGTAGGACTCTAACTAAGCTAATAAGTGATTATCCTTTATAATAGAACTTTGATGATAACCCTGCTCAGTCAATTTGCTAATAACTCTGCCCTGTTTAGGGAACCAAGTTTGGTTTTGTGCCAAGGCATTAGACCATTATAGTAATTTTAAAGGGATGCTAATGATAATTCTACTTCCTTTAAATATCACTATATTTACACTATATTAAAGATCACTATAAATACAACACATTTTTCTTCCTTTATATGACATGTATCTCGAGTCCCCAGAAGAGGTTTTACCCACTCCTTTAACTGTTTATTTCCTGTATGCTATGGAAAACCCTGCAACTAGTTTCATTACACATCTAGGAAAATTGCTCAAAGTACACAATTACTGCTTTCTCATCCATAAACACTATATTTGGAGCAAAATGATTGAAGTCTCACAGTCTGTTGGTCACATAAGGGCTCTCAGCTGTGTATGGAACCAGCTAAATTCAGGATGCTGTGTTTCAGATTCTGGCAAGGCTAGTAAGCAGTTTGGAAATGTGCCATGAAATGCATCCTTGATGGTAAATAAAAGGGAGGGAAAGTTAAAAAAAAGAAGCTGAGAAGGAGTGGTTCCAAGCACCTTAGAAACATCAAGCCAGCATACTTCATGAGACTATGACTGTATTTGACATTGCAGGTTTATATTATTACAAAGTTTGCAGTGGTGCCACTTAAAACTTGTTGATATTAAGCAAAGATATTTTCCTTAAACAGAAAATTAGGATGTGATCACAAACAGCATTATCTATTTCCTATCAAACTTAGCTGTCAACTGAAAAGTAAAAATGGAGATACTCAAATAGATTAATTAGAAAGCTGAGTGAAATAGTTGTAGGAGGTATTTGGATTGAGCGTTAAAACTTTGCAGACATGGGGCAGCTAGGTGGCACAGTGGATAGAATACCAGCCCTGGAGTCAGGAGGACCTGAGTTCAAATCCAGCCTCAGACACGTAACACTTACTAGCTGTGTGACCCTGGGTAAGTCACTTAACCCCAATCGCCTCACTTAAAAAACAAACAAACAAACAAACAAAAATTTTGCAGACATGGCAGCTAGGTGGTACAGTGGATAGAGCACCGGCCCTGGAGTCAGGAGGACCTGAGTTCAAATCTAGCCTTTGACACTTGACACTTACTAGCTGTGTAATGATCTTGGGCAAGTCACTTAACCCCAATTGCCTCACCAAAAAAAAAATCTTTGCAGTCTATCTTAGATAACATATATAAGAGCATATATACTTTTATTTTAAGAAACATATGCTAAACCTATGATGTTTATTTGTAACAACCTTCTTACCCTGCTGGATGCATCCTACTCAGCAATCTTCTCTTCCTGGAAGATGTCTCATCCCCTAGACTCCTTTCTTTGATTGATAAATTCTCCCCAGAGCCCCCATTTGAGGATATTCCCAAGTCATTCTTGCTCACTCTATACTCATTAAGTCTTACTGTTCCTGACTCTCTGGATTTTTCAAACTTCTCTCTAGTAGCTTTCTTATCTGCTTCAGCATCCTTCTCACTGGAAAATGCTTCTTCCAATGATTGATTAGCTACCCCAGTTTCCCAACCTTCATTTGAGGAAGCGCCTAAGTCGTTCATACTCATGCCTTTTCTAGCTTTCTTCCTAACCCTCTGGACTTCATGCCCCCAATTGTCTACCTATTTCCCTTGTCCCACAGTCTTTCAGCTCCCTTTTGTATGTTATCTTCTTCCATTAGAATGTAAGCTCTTTGAAAATTGGGACTATATTTCTTTTGGTTTGTATTTATATTCCTAGCACTTACTATAGTATCTAGGTCAAGTTTCATAAATAACTTATCTATCTTTGTACCTATCTATATATTTTACCTATTTAGCTTTTCTCCTAGCTAGTTATTTTCATCTTTCTTATAACTTGTTTTCACACATGACATTTCATAGCAATGTCTTTGTAATGACTATACATTATCCCTAGAATGCACCCTCCTATCCCACCCTTAGTTTCTCTAGTTTTCTTCTGAGCCAAGCAAATAAAGACTTCTTCAAGCAGAATTGGCAGATGAGAACAATTTGTTCCAATGGTTAAGAATACACCTTAAGCAGGCACTGTGTAGTGCTTAGAGCTTGTTCAAACAGCAAAGATGCCAAAGTCATTTACTGCATCCTAGGCATTCACCAGTAGTCTCGACTTTTCTTTTGCCACTGGACTTTGGTGACTTTGTTTTTTGGCTTGTTTGGTTTTTGTGGGGCAATGAGGGTTAGGTGACATGCCCAGAGTCACACAGCTAGTAAGTGTCAAGTGTCTGAGGCTGGATATAAACTCAGGTCCTCCTGAATCCGGGGCCGGTGCTTTATCCACTGTGCCACCTAGCTGCCCCTGATGACTTTGGAAGAGAGAGTGAAACTGACAACTTTGTTCAACTCTGCCTCTTTAAAACCAAATATTAGTCAAGACATAACTCCATAATATCATTGGTCTTCTTTGAAAAATGAAAGATGAATAGCAACACTGTATTCCTCATTGTTCAGACTTCTGGTGTGGCATGCTTTCCATTATAGGCAGAAACTGGACTTTCAGTTTATTCTACTTTGCATCTGCTGCTGTACCTGGTTTCAACTCCAGAGAACAAGATGTTCATAGGATGGATATTCCCTAGGATCTCCACCCTGTTCTTCTGCTTCCTTTTGTGTATTATCACACCCCCCTTCCCAATGAGATAGTAAGCTCCTTGAGGGTAGGGCCTATCTTTATTATTATCGTTTTTAAAATTAATTGTATCCCCAGCACTTAGGATATTGTCTGGCACACAGTAGGTGCTTAATAAATATCTATTGAACTATTAGAACTTTTGTCATATATTTAATAACTTTATATATTCCTAGATGCTCTTCCCTCTAATCCATTTCCATTTAGCCATTGACAGTCAGATTAGCTTTTATGAAAGGATATTTACTAGAAAAGGGCTAAATCCAAATGTAAAATTTATTCCCCAAATATGTGGGAAACATCCTCCAACCTCTACTTTGCATCATCTCAGTGTCTAGGAAAGGGAAAAGGATTAGGTTCCTTCATAGCTTTGCTTAATTCCTGTAGAGCACAATTCCAGTTCAAAGTCCAAACCCCATCTTGGGCTCAATTCCCTGGCCCCCTAGCTGTACTTCCAGGCAGGACTGACTGGCTGCACCATCTGGACTGCTATCCTGTCTACAAGCTCATTGTGGCATAAACTCTGAGGTTACATGAAGATCACCACCAGATACCTGAAACTGAGGAGAACAGAATGAAACAAACATCTCTGTCCTCATTTCTTGGAGCCAGGGTAAAAGAGGGAGAAGAGGAGAAGGAAATATTTCCCCTTTCATCAGTCCAGTTCCTGGCATCCAAACTGTGGGTGAACTGGAATCTTCATCCTCAAAATTAATGGGGGGGTGCTAAAAGCAGCAGAATGAGATTAACTAGCTCAGTCTTGCTAGCCAGTCAAAGGAGGTTGTGCTCAACCACATGCTGGGGAACAGAGAGGCTTCCATATTAAGCAGTCTAGCCCTGCTCCAGTGCCCGCTCAGGGTATCTCCATGTTTAGCAATCTGGGATGCCCAGATATGCCCAGGTTACATCAACTGTCATGATCACTATGATTAGGATTCTGTCAAGTAAATCAATGCTAGAACTTGGTGCTCTAAGCTTTGGCCTGCTTTGTTTACTACTGCTGAGGGAATATCAGCTTCCATAAGCAGACAGGTCACTTGTTCAGCTAAAAAGGGGGCATGCAATTCCTCTTTCTAAATGACTCTGGCATATATCAAATTCAACAGGTTTCTTCAGAAGATTGATAATTATAACTCCTGGCTTCAATGTCAAAAGGGTCAGGAGAGTGAATGCTCACTGCCTTATTTGTGTCCATTCCCTTCCTCCTCTTTTTCCCCTCTCCTGTCTTTGTGTCGACCATAGAAGTTCCGTCTACCTTGGGAAAACAGATCCTTATTTATAGTGCTGCAAAGATATTAGAGCTGTTAAACTGAGTGAGTTCTTTAAGGTTCATGGCCAAAAGAGCTGACAAAGCGCTCTCTGTCTTCCTCGCTCAAAAAAGCACATCTTTTGTTCCAGAAGATGATAGAAACTGCAGCAGTGAGCACTGACGGTAATTGTCTGTCTCTGGCGGATGGCATGAGAAATGAATGATATGATTCTCTGACAACTGGCTTGTTGTGTGGCAGAGAGGTTGCAATACTGTAAGATTTCCCAAGGAGTAAATGGTTATTCATTGCAATGCAGGTATCAGAATGAATTACTCCACTTTCAGTTTGCTGTCTATAAGCAGGTACTGGTATGTGAAATTGGTCAAGGTTATAATGACTGTATTCCACATAGTCTATCATTTCATGAGAGAGATGTTTAATTTGGAGCACTGTCTGCATGCAGTCTTGGCTGATGTGTTTTTTAGAGATTATACCAGTGTATGATATGCTCTACACTAGCTGTAAAACTCCACAGCTACTCCTGAAGGCAATTCACACATTATAGTTAATAAAAATAAAGGATGGTTGCTCTTTACAGAAAAAAGACATATAACCACTATTTACTGAACTCACTCAGAGTTTCCACATGTGAAGAAAAAAAATAATGACCAGAGCACACACTAACATTTTCACAAAGGTCAAATGAAAGGATGACGGTCATTTCCAAATGACCTATTGATGTCTGCAGTGTGATGGCATCTTTGTGTGCACATTGAAATTTCATAGAGCTGATCTCTTCAGTCAGGTACTCTCTCCACTCCAAAACATTATTGATTTGGCCAGAATTTTCAACAATTGCACAATTTAATTAAATAAAGTTTTTTTCTCTAAAATAGTCATTTGTGACTGATTTAGCTAAAATATTATGTTCAGTTGTGTGATTGAACACTATTTGAGCGTGGTAAGGAAGGAAGGAAAGATAGAAGGGAGGAAGAGAGGGAGGAAGGGAGCAAGAAAGGAAGAAATAGGGGAAGGAAGAAAGAAACTTGACTAGAAGGCAGCATGTGACATTGTGACTTAGAGTACATTCAGCACAAAGACCATCTAACATTTTCCATAACAGGTTAGATTCCTTTCCACTTTAAAACTAAAGATGGGAGGAATTCTGTCCAAAAATAATCATGACAGCTAGAGTTATATAATTCATTTCCATATCCATTTATATAACAATCATTAATATGATCTAGACTGCTACATGGCATTTTAACATCTTCAAAAACTTCTTAGATGTATGCCTTGATCTTTTGAATAAAATTATAAATTTAGAACATACAAAATGTCCCTTTCATGAGCTTCCACTTTCATAGTTTTGTCATTTAAGGTCATATATCATTTTAGTAGCAAATATACCTATTTTTTTAAATCTAAAAATGATCCAAGGTATGGCTCCTTATTTAGAAGGTCCGATATATTGATGCAGGAAGTCAAATATCATAAAATTATTTTAACAGGATCAAATTACATATGTCATCAATCATATTACTTCAATAATCTAAGAAAGGCTTTAACAATACATATTTTAAGTTAATTTTTTCCATTTCTTATTTTTATTCAGTTAAAATTTTATTTTTCCAAAATTAAATGTAACAACAAATTTTAACATCGATTTCTAAAATCTGTGTTCCAAATTCCCTTGCTTCCTCCCTCCCCACCTCCCCTTAATAACTCAAGCAATTCAATATGAGTTATACATATGTAGTCATGAAAACCATTTTAACATTAATCAGGTTGTGAAAGAAACCAGACAAAAATCTTTAGAAAAAAGAACTAACAAAAAATTATGCTTTGATCTGTATTCAGATACCATAAGTTCTTTTTCTGTAGACAGATTGTATTTTTCATAAGTCCTTCAAAGTTGTCCTGGAACATTGTATTGCTGAAGATAACTAAGTCATTTGCAGAGGATTATCTTACAATATTGCTGTTATTTTGTGTACAGAACATTTCACTTTGCATTAGCTTATGTAAGTCTTTCCAGTTTTTCTGATAGCATTCTGCTCTTCAATTTTTTATAGTAAACCACATTTATATTGTACTTTAAAGAGAGATTTCTCTACAATAAACCCATGAGGTTGATTATTGCAATAACGGTAATAGATACCTGACAAAGAATTTTCTTCACAAAAATCCAGCAAAGTAAGTACAATACATTTTATCATCATCATCACCACCACTACTATCATCATCATCTTACATTGCTCTTAACTCTACTTCAAACTTTTCACACAGTTACTATTGCTGTTTCCCTCCATCCTTTACCCTCCCCATGTTATTTATTTTATTTTCTATCCTCGTTAACACTATCCCTCCTCAAAGTGTCTTTCTTCTGACTGCCACCTCCCCCAATTTACCCTCCCTTCTTTCAAACCCTCCCTTCCCCAATCCTCCTCTCCTCCTACTTTCCTGCAGGATAAAATAGATTATTTTACCCAATTGAGTGTGTATGTTATTCCCTCTTTGAGCCAATTCTGATGAGAGTAAGACTCACTCTCTCCCCCTCACTTCCCACATCTTCCCCTCCACTCTATAAGCTTTTTCTTGCTTCTTTTATTGGAGACACTTTACCCCATTGCACTTTCCCTTTCCCTTTCTCCCAGTGCATTCCTCTCACCCCTTAATTTTATTTTTAAAAAGATATCATCACTTCATGTTTAACTCACACCTGTGCCCTCTGTCTAAATATATTCCATCCAGCTGCCCTCATAATCAGAAAGTTCTTATGAGTTACGAGTATAAGCTTCCCATGTAGGAATGTAAACAGTTTAACTTTTTAATATCCCTATGATTTGTTTTCCTATCTAGCTTTTTATGCTTCTCTAGGGTCTTGTATTTAAAAGTCAAATTTTACGTTCATCTCAGGTCTTTTCATCAAGGATGCCTCAAAGTCTTCTCTTTCATTGAATTCCCATTTTTAACCCTGAAAGATTATAATTAGTTTTCCTAGGTAGGTGATTTTTGGTTGTAATCCCTGTTCTTTGCCCTCTGGAATATCATGTTCCAAGCTCTCCAATCCTTTAATGTAGAAGCTGCAAGATATAGGGTTATCCTGCCCGTAGCTCCACCATGCCTTCATTGTTTCTTTCTGGCTGCTTGCAATATTTTCTAGTTCTGGAATTTGGTTATAATATTCCTGGAGGTTTTCCTTTTGGAATTTGTTTCAGGAGGTGTTCGGTAGATTCTTTCAATTTCTATTTTACCTTTTGTTTTTAGAATATCAAGGCAATTTTCCATGACAATTCCTTGGAAGATGATGTCTAAGCTCTTTTTTTGATCATGGCTTTCAGATAGTGCAATAATTTTCAAATTATCTCTCCTAGATCTATTTTCCAGGTCAGCTGTTTTTCCAAGGAGATATTTCACATTGCCTTCTATTTATTCTTTAGGTTTTGATTTATTGTTTCTTGATTTCTCATAAAATCATTATCTTCTATTTACTCAATCCTAATTTTTAGGCAATTATTTTCTTCAGAGAGTTTTTGTTTTGTTTTGTTTTGTTTTGTTTTGTTTTGGTGAGGCAATTGGAGTTAAGTGACTTTCCCAGGGTCACACTGCTAGTAAGTGTCACGTGTCTGAGGCTAGATTTGAACTCAGGTCCTCCTGAATCCTGGGCCAGTGCTCTATCCACTGCACCACCTAGCTGCCCCTCAGAAAGTTTTTATATTTCCTTTTCCATGTCGACAATTTGGCTTTTCAAGCTGTTGACTTTTTTCATGATTCTCCTCTCATTTCTCTTTCCATTTTCCCACTACACCTCTTATCTTATCTTCAAAATCCTTTTTGAGTACATCTATAGCCTGAGACCAATTCATGTTTTTCTTGGAAGTTTTGTATGTAGGAGCTATGACTTTGTTATCTTATTCTGAGGGTGTCTTTTCATCTTCCTTGTCACCAAAGAAATTTTCTAGGGCCAGCATTTTTTTCTGCTTGCTCATTTTGCTAGCTTATTTCTTGACTTTTAACTCCTTCTTATAGTGGGGCACTACTTCCAGGGCACACTGTCCCAAGCCTCAGGGGATCCAGATGGTTTAATGTAAGGATAAGCACAGTCACCACTCCTCTGGCCTGTGCTCTGGTCTTCAAGTAACCACAGGCCTGCTTGCCCTCTGACCCAGAAGAGAATCCTGTTCCATTGTGTCTGGTCTGGCATGCCTGCACCCCTCCCCAACCTGGGACAACACTCAAGATTGCAACTAGGATCCCAGCTGGGGCAAAAAACCAGAGTCCTGCTTCAGTGCCAGCAGAGACCACTGTAATCTCCACATGGCCAACAGTTGGACCCCATCACCATTCATGGGCTGAATTTCAGTATCAGCCACAACCAAGAGGCTCCTCTGGAGTGGCCTGCCTGGGTCTGGATAACAGCCAAGAATCACATACTCAGCAAAACCAAGTATAATCCTTATGGGGAAAAGATGGGCATTCAATGAAAGAGGGGACTTTCAAGCATCCATGATGAAAAGTCCAGAGCTGAAGAGAAAATTTGAATTTCAAATACAAGACCCAAGAGAGGCATAAAAAGGTAACAGGAAAATGAAATTAAAAGGGATAGTAAAAGGTTAAATTGTTTATATTCTTACATGGGAGGATGACAGTTGTTACTAATAAGAACTTTCTCATTATTAAGGCAGTTAGAAGGAGCACATATAGACAGAGGGTACAGGTGTGAGTTGAATATAAAGGATTATATCTTTAAAAATAAAATTAATGGGTGAGAGAGGAATGCACTGTGAAAAATAGAAAGGGAGATATTGAATAGGGTAAATTATCTCAAACAAAAGAGGCAAGAAAAAGCTTGTACAGTGGTGGGGAGAGGGGAGTGAGTAACCTTACTTTTATCAGAATTGGCTCAATTGAGTATACACACTCAATTGAGCATAGAAATCTATATTACCCTGTTTGCAAGTAGTAGGGGAAGAAGATAAGAGAAGGGGTTGGGAGGGTAGATTGGAGGAGAGGGTAGCCAGAAGAAAAACACTTTTGAGGAGGAACTGGTTAAAATGATAGAGAGAATAGAATAAAAGGGGGTTGGGATAGGATGGAGGGAAATACAGTTAGGTATATTAACTGTGTGAAAAAAAATTGAAGCAAGTTTCTCTGAAAAAGCGATCATTTCTCAAACATAGAAAATTGTGTCAAATATATAAAAAGGTGTCATTCCCCAACTGATAAATGATCAAAAGATAGGAACAGTTTTCAGATGATGTAATCAAAGCTATTTATAACCATGTAAAAAATGCTCTAACTTACTATTGATTGGAGAGATGCAAATCTCTCCAAACAGTTCTGTAGTACTGCCTCATATCAATTAGATTTACTAATAGGGGAATGAAAATGACAAATATTGGAGGGGGTGTGGGAAAATGAGACATAAATGCACTGTTGGCAGAATAGTAAATTTATTGAACCATTCTGTAGAGCAATTTGGAACTATGCCCAAAGGGCTATAAGACTAGACATTCTCTTTGACCTAGCAATGCCACAATTAAGTCTGTATCCAAAAATAAATGAAAAAAAGGAAAAACATATGTATGTACAAAAATATTTATAGCAGCTCTTTTCTCATGGCAAAGTCTTGGAAATTGAAGGGATACCCATCAATTGGGGAATGGCTGAACAAATTATGGTTTGTGATTATAATGGAATAGTAGTGTGCTATAAGAAATGACAAGTAGGATACTCTGAAAAACCTGGAAATACTTACATGAGCTTGTGCAAAGTGAAATGTACTGTCTACAAATTAACACCAATATTGTAAGATGATCAGCTATGAATTATTTAGCTATTCTTAGCAATACAGTAGTCTAAGAACTCTGAAGGACTTATGATGAAAAAAGCTATCCATTCCCACAGAAAGAACTGATGTCTGAATGCATATTGAAGCATATGACTAACATGGAGATGTTTTACATAACGACTCATGTATAACCTATATCAAATTTATTCCCTTCTCATTGTTGTGGGGGAGGGAAGAAGGGAGAGATTTTGAAATTCAGTGTTTTGTTTTCTTTTGTTTTGTTTTGTTTTTGCAGGGCAATGAGAGTTAAGTGACTTGCCCTGGGTCACACAGCTAGTAAGTGTCAAGTGTCTGAAGCTGGATTTTGACCTCAGGTTCTCCTGAACTCAGAAACAGTGCTTTATCCACTGTGCCACCCAGTTGCCCCCTGGAATTATGTTTTAAAAATAAATGTTTAAAATTGATTTTACATGTAATTGGGGGAAAATAAAATATCAAATAAATTTAATGTTCTTTTAAAAAAAGAATAGCTTTATTATATTTTTACCTATGCTTATTCCTTCTACTTCTTTTTTTCCCCTTTTCATTGCCAAAGCCAGCATTATTGTACAATATTGAATAGTAATGGTGATATGATCTTATTTTAAAGGCTTCCATGTTATCTTGCTTTCAGATAATGCTTAATCTTGCTTTTAGATAGATATTGCTCATCATTTTAAGAAAAAAAACCTCTTTCCCTATTATTCTGGTGTTTTTAATAGGGAGGGATAGGTATTGTATGTTGTCAAAAGCTCTTGCCCTTTATTTTTACTCAATGTGTTTTTCTGTTTCAAGTGTGTACCTTTTAAATAATATGTTTTTGGATTCTGGTTCCTAATCCATTCTGCTATCTGATTCCATTTTAAGGGTGAGTTCATCCTATTCATATTCACAGTTATGATTACTAACTATCCTATTCTTTTCTATTTACCCTTCCTCTTTTTACTGTCACCTCTTCAAAAGTCTGTTTTTCATTTGACCACTTCCTTCTTTAATCTATCTTTCCTTTTTTGCCCCATTTTCTGTTCACATTTTCCTCTAGTTCTTCCTTGTTGATTAAGATTAATTATTTGCATCTTCCCTCCTGGACCAGTTCCTATGAGAGTGAAATTCAAGCAGTTTCCATGTCCCTCATTATCCTTTTGATTGTAAAAACAAAACAAAGCACTTCTTTGTATCTCTTTTGTGTGAGGTCATTTCCCCCATTCCCATACTTTCCCCCTTCTCTCAGTGCTTCCTTTTTTTCTTACCCCTTCATTCTTCTTTTTAAATCATTTCCAACCTAATGAAATCACACCCATACCCTCTAAGTAGATTCCTTCAAACATTCCTAATAATAATATTCTTAGAAATTACATGTATAATCTTCCCATTTAGAGATGTAAACAGTGTAACCTTATTAAGTCTGTTTCTCTTGAGACTTTCTTTTCTTTCTTTCTTTCTTTCTTTTTTGTTTTTTTTTTTTTTGGTGAGGCAAATGGGGTTAAGTGACTTGCCCAGGGTCACACAACTAGTAAGTGTTAAGTGTCTGGATTTGAACTCAGCTTCTCCTGAATCCAGGGCCGGTGCTCTATCCACTGAGCCCCAAGTCTTTCTTTTTAAAAGATGGAGAAATAACTACTCCTTATGGTCAATATTATAATCTTCTACATATTTGTAGGGGGAAGAGACAAAGAGAGACAGACAGAGACACAGACACACACTTAGAGACACAGAGAGAGAGGAAGAGAGACAGACTGACAGAGAGAAGACTAGGTAGCTAAGGGAAACTTCATTGTTATTTAGATAAAGAAATGGAATTCTAAAACCTTTCCCTAGAGATATATTTTCCTTATTACTCTTTTCTAAATATATATTCATTTTTGTGTTCTTCTTTGAATACTTAAAGATTTCTTGTGAGTGATGAGTCACAAATTGGGTATCAGGGTTATAGAGAGAAAAGCATTGTAAAAAAAAATTTTTTTTTGGTGAGGTAATTGAGGTTAAGTGACTTGCCCAGGGTCACACAGCTAGTAAGTGTTAAGAGTCTGAGGTCGGATTTGAACTCAGGTCCTCCTTACTCCAAGGCCGGTGCTCTATCCACTTTGCCACCTAGTTTCCCCTTGCATTGTAAAAACTCTAAAGTGCTAGGTAGATGAAATCTTGTACCAATATTATTTTTATGAGAGAATCCTTATTATGTAATTCATAAAAAAGTTTGACTCATTGAAGCCACGTATTAATAAGACAATAATTCTTGGAGTTGTACATATGATTTTAACATGAATTATTTTTTTAATTTTGGTAAAAACATACCCAAAAAGCTTTCTAAAAACTTTAGTCAAAACAATTGTGTGAAGACAGAAAATAAGTCAAAGAATATGATATGATATTAGAGGAGTTATATCATTGATTTCTACCCAGGTAACTGTTCATTGTTTTCTTATTATGTACATCTAATAAAAAACATACTTTGAAGTGAGCTTTTTAATGCATTTTTGCATGATGGATGATTGCTGAATCCTTTAAAGAGTGGAAAATTCCATCAAAAAGCTAGACTAGGCAAGAACCTAATTTATAAATCAATTAAGACCTTAAACATGTAGACATACTTTTTATAGAATGCAAAAACTCTAGAATAATCTATGTGTAATATTTCAACCACTTTATTCATTTATTAATATCATAGAAACTTTTGAAATTATAGCAATGATCCTGACCTCACTATACTTTAGTAACACTGGCTATATCTATCCATCAGTATTTTATGGTACTGATAAAAGTTTGAGGGGTATCATTCTCAAATGCTATTGGTTTGGGCCCCTTTTCTGATGTCTCTTCCAATACTGTTATTCCAGTGATTAGTGCCTAGGTTCTATTTAATTTAAGTTTCATTGTTCTTTAACCAATTACTAGCAATTAATATTTACATGCCTATGAATTGTTGAATGGCTGAATGAGTTGTGGCATATGAATGCAATGGAATACTATTGTGCTACAAGAAATGATGAACAGGCAGCTTTCAGAATGAACTGATATTAAGTGAGAGGAACAGAACCAGGAGAACATTGTACACAATAACAGCAACATCATGCAATGATCACATATGCTAGACAGCTTTTCTCAGGAATACAATAATCCAAGACAGTTCCAAAAGGCTCATGATAGAAAATACTATCCACAACCAGAGGATGAACTATGGAGTCTGAATGCAGATAGAACCATACTACTTTTTGGTGTGTGATTTTTCCCTTTTCTTTTGTTTCTTCTTTCACAACAGGACTAATATAGAAATGTATTTAACATGATTGTACATATAAAACCTATACAAAATTGTTTGCCTTCTTGGCAAGGAGGAAGGGAGGGAGGGAGAAAAATTTGGACCTCAAAATTTTATAAAACACAAATGATGAAAACTATCTTTACATGTATTTAGAAAAAAAAATATGTATTAAAAAAGCTAGGTAGCATAGTGGATAGAGCACCGGCCCTGGAGTCAGGAGGACCTGAGTTCAAATCTGTCCTTAACACTTATTAGCTGTCTGACCCTGGGCAAGTCACTTAACCCCAATTGCCTCACCAAAAAAAATAAAAATAAAAATAAAAACATTTTAAAAATAAGAAAAAAAAGAATCAGCATTTACAAATGAACATTTACTTCTCAGATAGAAGAAATACAAATATCTACCACCACCACAGTTCAAGATCTATGGACACATCTCTCCCCAACATTTCCTGGCCAGAGTGGCATCAGACTTAACAGAGTTTTGTTTTTTTGTTTTTTGTTTTTTTCCTCTTAGCATTGGCTAAACTAAACACTGCATAGTTGATAGGATAATCTGTTTTACCTACTACCGTTTGGGTACTGAAGATTGAAAATCATTTGATACCTATCTGGTAGATTTTCTGGGGACAGCAAATATTAAAACTGGGAAAATGGGGCAGCTAGGTGGCACAGTGGATAGAGCACCGACCCTAGAATCAGGAGTACCTGAGTTCAAATTCGGCCTCAGACACTTAACACTTACTAGCTGTGTGACCCTGGGCAAGTCACTTAACCCCAGTTGCCTCACCAAAAAATAAAAAAAAACAACAAAAAATAAAAACCTGGGAAAATGTAATAGTAGTGTTATCAATATAGTCAATCTCATTCTCCTAAAAATCAGTTATGAGATGCTTAATCAATCAATCTCATGGAGAAGTCTTAGACAAACGATGAAAAATCCTTCCAAATGTAGAGATATTGCACAAGAATTATATTTATGGGCTAGGGAAATGACCTCTAAGAATTGTCTATGTATTAACATCTGAAATATTAAGGGTTGGATTTTAGAAGTTTGAGCTAGTTGACATTCTAGCATTCTCAAAGGTAAGATTGAGCTGAGGAAGAGAAAAGAGTTAACAACAGTTGTCAGCTCTACATTTATTTTGGAAAAGACTCAGGCTGAGAAAAACCATGGATAAATGTCACCTCTTTCTCCAACTTCCCCTCTTAGTGACTGATTATCCATATTCAGATAAATATAATCTGCTGCTTTCCAGATCTTTGGAGTAAAATGAATTTTTCTTCAATCATAAAGAGGCCAAGGATTATTGGAAGATAGATATAAATGTAAAGTTATGTGAAGAACTTATGCTGTTCCTAAGTGTTAAGAATTTTCCAGAGCATTTTCACTAAACTTAAATTTTTGTATTAAAAAAGGAAATTAGGGATTCATATATTACTTTAAGTTTAAAACAAGTAATGTCAAAATAGAAAGGGATCCTAGAAATTTTCTAGGCCAATCCCTTTATTTTATAGAGCAAGAATACGAGACACAGGTGTTAAGGGCCTTTCCCAAGGTAACCCAGGTCATACATTATATAAGAATTTAATTGTAGGTTTCTTGATTCCTTTTCCAGTAATAATTCTAATAACCCATGCTCCTTCCATAGAAGATGTTAAGGTTATGTGTTGTAATATGGCAGAAATGAAAAATAAATGTTGTATGTTTATATTTGAAAATTTCTAACTTTATGAGCAAATATTCTCATGACTAATACAAATTAAAATCCTCTGTATCTACCTGGTTCTTGTGAGTTATTGTGGTCAAAAATTAATTGCTACTGAGGAAAGAATCCATAACTGTTCATATGTGCATGTATTTGGTATGTTAGGGCTACCCAAGCATACCTTAGTATTGAAAAAAAAAGAATTGGTAATTTTTTTTCTTGCTTTGTAAAATGAAATTTTCAAAAAAAGTTATTATTTTTAAATGGTTGTTTTAGTTTCTTAAGTCTGATGAATTTTAAAAATAGAATTGTTTATAATTTCCTAAATCATCACTTTAAAGGATTAGTTATCTGGATAAAGTGACCTGCCAAAGCTCACACAATGTAGATAGATCTGAGATTGGAAGCCAGCTCCTCTACTTCCAAAAGTAGCATATCTTTCCCTCTGTAACATTTTCTGACCCAACACTGCAATTCAATAGGAAAGGTAGACCAAGTGCCCCATATATCTATTACTTAATAACTGAATACATTTTCTTTGTTTTAAATATGTCTTTCTTTTAGCAATATCATTCAACATCTGTGCCGTTCTGAATATATTCTAATCACCTGTAAAATGAAAAGAGTGTATTAGATGACAGCAATAGTTTCTTCTAGCTTTAGGCTCTCTAGTGCTGTTCTTTCATTAAGCACTAGTCCAGTGCTTCAGTGGGGATGTGGATTTGACTCCAGGATCTCAAAAAGCATACCTGAGGAAGGAAAACTCTGAAGATTCAGCCAAGATGGAAAGATTATGACTAAACAACCAGGGAATATATTAACTGGGGCATCAATTTAGCTCATGTTAATGTTGCTCACTACCAACCACAACCACAGAGTGATGAATACTTCAATGAACCCTGAAAGACTAAGTTTCAGAGAGGTTGTGATCTGCATTGGTAGGTGGAGTTACTATCCTGATGAAATCATGGACCCTTGGAGTATCAAAGATAGCTGAGGGTATGTTACTGATTATTGTTTCCTTGCTGTAATGTAACAATAACAAAAATAAACCCAATAGCTAGCATTTATATAGCTTTTTAAAGTCTCTAAAACACTTAAATATTTCATTTTGTCTTCACAGCAAACCTGGGGTTGGGATACTGTTATCTCCATTTTATAGATGATGAAAATGAGGTAGACTGAGTTTTAAACTCTCTAGACTACCCAAGGGTCTACACAGTGGATGTCGGAGAATAATTTGAACTTCTCACTCCATATCTAGCACCTACCTTTTTCCTAATAATTCCTTTCTATAGGACTTTTTGCTGCATCAATTTTGTTTTTATGTATTGATTCCTAAACTTGTATTATAACCCTTACTGAAGCAGATGATATCCATTTTAACTGGTTTCAACTTTATTCTGCTAAAATATCATTAAAAAACAAAACAAAACAAAAATGCATTACTGCTAACCTAATGACCACCTCTCTAAATTTAGTTAAGTTGATCTTCAGCATAGAGTTATTGTCTATTGCTTTTATGTATTTGCATTTTGGTAGAAGATGCCAGAGCTATTTGTATTAGCATAGAATTCAACAACTCAAAGCAACCTCCACATCAAAATTAAGAATCAGAGTCTTTAGTGAAGATTGATGTTAAGAGGAGCCAATATTTAGCCAAACATATTTTACATAACAAACCAAAAAGATGTTTAAAGCTTCAGACTACTTGCAAATGACAACTGGTTTAATGTGGTCATAAAATAATCTTGTATAAGCTTTTACAAATCTCTCAGTCACCCATGTTCACAACATCTGCATCATCCTGAACTCTTCACTCTTCTTCATTTCATATATTCTGCTTTATATTAGAACTTTAAGGGTTTACAAATATTCTCTCTCTTTCTCTCTTTCTCAGCAATGATGGTTATTTGACTTGCTCAGGGTCACACAACTAGTAAGTGTCAAGTGTCTGAGGCCGGATTTTGAACTCAGGGCCTCCTAATCCAGGACCAGTGCTTTATCCACTGCATCACCTAACTACCCTCATCACATATATTCTAAGTCTTGTCAATCGTCTTTCATATCTCTCCTATCATTCATCTCCTTTCTGTTCTTATAGCTACCATCCTATTTCAGGATCTTATCACCTCTTGCCTGGATTACTATAAAATCCTCCTAATTGATGTCCCTACCTCAAATACCTCTCCATTATAATCCATCCCTCACACAAAGGTCAAATTAATGCCTGTGAAACACAGTTATAGCCACATTAGTAATCTTTTCAGGAAGAGAAGGACAAATTTAAGATCATCTGTTTGATATTTAAAACCCTCCTTCCAGGCCCATTTCCTGCCATTATGAGCCTTCATGCTCTATATATTATTGCCAAATTTACCTACATGTCATTACAAGTACATGGCTATAGGGAGCCTTGTCCAGTCCCTGATATAACCCATACCAAGAGCTGATTGTTGTACATAAATGTAGAGTAAATAAGTACCACAAGGGATGTTAGAAAAACAAGAATTTAATTAGTGGCTAAAAACAAGTTTATAACATAGAGGATTGATTTGGGGAGGAGGATCAGAATAAAAAAGATTGAAAGATAAGTAAGAACACTCATATCTTAAGTAACCAAGCCTATTTTAACAAAATCACCAAGCAATTCTTGAGATAAAACAGCATTGAGCATCTGGGGTTACTAATAATAAGAGGGGATAGAATAATTCACTAGTCCTCTTACCTGGAAAATCCTTACCTTGCACTAGCTGTTACAATCATTATCTGAGACAAGTATCTCTGAGGGAGATACAGAGAAGCTCAGGACTACCATCCCCTGAATTCAAATGCTATGGGTTTCATTTTTGCATCATGTATATTTGTTTGTGTTTGACAACCATGATCTTAAAGCTATATAATTTTTTATAAAATAATCCTAAATTATGTGGGTCTATCATTATACCATTTTAAAACTTGGGTTTAAGACAGTTGATAGCAGTGCACCTCAGACACTGGAATTCCATCTCTCATCCTTATGTCTTTGCCTATGTTACCTCTGATGTCTGTAATGCATTCTCACTTATCTTTTTCAACTTAGAATCCCAATCATTCTACATATTTTAAATCAAAGATTATCCATGACAAGAGATATTTCTCGATCCATTTTCATCAATAGTACCCTACCCAAACAGTAAGTAGTGTTTGTGCCTATGTATATATATAGGTAGGGAGAGATTCTGTGCTCTCACCTTGCTTAATGTAATTACACAAAGCTCAAGGACATGAATTGAATTGGTCAATGTATTAAGAGAGTAAATGATGATTGGGAAATTTTCTGCAACATCAAAAGTGTTAATTAAACTGTAATTAACTCCAGAGGATTGCAGGGCTTTGACCACTGAATGAAAGTCAGCTGACACAATGAAGGAAACATCTTAGGGTTGGCAAAACAAATCTGATGCAGCTTTGAACCTATGTATAAAAACAACAATCCAGTCCAATGGAGAATGCAGTTTTGAGTGCCTTGATTAGAAAGTCAGAGTCTGAGAGGTAGTAAGAACTCTAAGTTATAAGAAAACTCACTCATGGATGGTGGTATGATAAAGGAGGACTTTTTGGTTATCCCTCCTCTTCTCACACTACTGACCATATCATCTGAGACTGGACTAGTAGAAGACAAAATATCTAGCTAGGATCAGAGGGTCAGATGAAAGACAGACAGACATAGAAAGTTGTTAGTGTGATTTTTTTGTGGTATAGAGAAATACTCAATATGTACTGAAGAAAAGAATAGGTTTTTAGAGTCATCTCAGTCTAGCATCTGAGTGACCCATTCAAGATAGTAATGCCCCAAAGTGACTGGAGTAAGGACTATATGTAAAGGATTTCAAGTATCAGGAATTATGTTACTGTGTTGATACAGTATTCCCTACATAAGTACCTGTCTTATCATTGTACTGTACTTTATATTTAAGTAAGCTTCCTATAAATCTATGTGTGCCCTTTGGCCGTTTGGGGAGAAATGTTTTGCATGAATATTTCATACTATGTAATCATAGTATATGATAGTAAATAATTGTCTATTGACTAATTGTTGATGATAAGTTTACCAGTTGCAACTTCTAAGTCACAGTATTAGAAACAACCACTCATAGGGCTAGCCTAGAAGGACACTTGAGTAAAAGTATTAACCTATGAGTAGTTTTGAGCTAGGTATTCATTTTATTTGGATAGATCACTTTGAATCATCTCTGCAAAACCAAGAAATAGGATACAACTCTTGATAGCAGGTGCAAGAAGCAACAAAGAAATTATTCATTCTCAAAGCAAAAATATGTTGAACTTTTCTGGACATGTGGTTATCCAAAAGCAGGAAGGGTAGGTCTGTCCATGCCCTATTATTCAACAAAATAGTTAAATATTAAATATTCAGATAAATACAAAGTTAACATTAGTCATCAGAGAGTTGACTAGAAAACATCAAAGTGACCCATCAAGTATATAAAATAAACAGACCAATTCTATTATACCATGTTTTGATCTGGTGCCAAATAATGAAAGGAATATACTAGGTCTATTTCCAGATATCATTAGGGAAGAAGGCAAATCACCTATATGTTCTAAAATATTTATAGCAGCTCTCTTTGTGGTGGCAAAGAACTGGAAGTTACAGGGATGTCCAAAAATTGGGGAATGACTGAACAAGTTGTTGATATGATTGTAATGAAACACTACTGTGCTATAACAAATAATGAGCTCCATGATTTTACAAAAACATGGATAGACATATGAAATAATTGAGAGTGAAATGAGCAAAACTAAGAGAATGTTGGATACAGGAAGAGCAGTATCATTTTAAGAACAACTCTGAGCTAATAAGTCATTTCAATTATTACAAATAACTGAATATATCTGAAAATATCTGAATTCAAAGAAAGAATTAACAGATGAATAGAATGATTTTCATGTGATATATAAAATATGTATATGCATACATACACATGCTAATGTGTATGTACACACATGTCTATATATGTATATACACATATACAGATATATACATATACACATACCTATTTGTGTCTAATGGTAGCCATCTCTAGGTTGGGGTAGAGGGGAAAAAAGGGGAAAATAAATTTATATAACTTTATTATATATATTTAAAAGGAACAGTAAGTTGTATATAATAGATTTATAGTTTTGTTTCCTGAAATCTTTCAAATCTTATAAAAAGATAAATATATTAAATATTATTATGAAGAAGGCTTTCACCTAGAAAAGGAAGAGGGTAGGGGTAAGAAGTTTGACTAAACACATATCTATAAAATCAAATTTCACAGTAATAGCTATGCCATTTGAAGAGAAACTATACAGAAGAAAAGGAATAATTCACTAGAGATAAAACTCTGAAAGGAAACCCACAATAAATGATGGTCTGGTGGTCTCAAATGTATCTATGAAAAAGGCCAAAGATAAGGTAATAAAACATTTACTAAGTAACTACTATGTGGTAGTCACTAGGAGAAAAAAATCTCAATAATTTAGGAAATTATTAAACTATAAAAGAAAACAAAGGAAAAGTACATCTCATTGTTTTCACTGACTAATGGCAGGTTAGGGCTCATTAATAAAAGACATCTAATTAAAGGAGTAACATTTTAAAGTAATAATCCATAAATGAGTTTGCAACATGTTATATATTAAAACTATATTTTTGTGAGAAATTCCAGGAACTAGATACAATGCATAAAATATTTCAATTAAGATTAAAAGAGCTTGGCATCATGGTACACAGATATAAAACCTTACTATTAAAGAGGCTCAAATCTTAAGCTTACAATAGATCAAATCATCTTGAGAGTTCAAAGGTATAGTTAGCTAAAGCAGATTAGATATCAGCACAAAATATGGCATCATTTTGGTGTCATCCAGAAATAGGGGGCCAACAAGTTGCCTTGGGGAGGTAAACTTGCCCAGCTCAGAAAATAGCAGATTTGAGTTTCTGTATCAATCAATAATGGAATCAGACCCATGAATGGCCTCTGTACTTTAAGCCTGGAAGAGATACAGAGACAGAAGGTCAAAAACAAATGTCAACTGGCAAAAATAAAAGAAATATTGTCCTGGAAGAATTGTACTCAATAGAAGGAAGAGATACTAAGGCTTAGAAAAACCCATCACAAACTTGGCACAGAAACATGATATAATTGTGACAGAGGACTTCAACTATTTGGACATCTGCTGGAACTCTTTGTGTTCCAAAAGCTAACATGCTGACAAATTTTCAACTTGACTTTTTGATAATTTAATCCTTTAGGATATGAAAGAAGTGACAAGGGAAATTCATAAGGAATAACTGGCTGTTGAGACAGAAATGATGAGAACCTTGGGGGAAGTGTTCATTTTATTTTACGATTTGTGATATAAAAGGAGGAGAAAGCCTTCGTCTTGTGTTCCTACTGCATTTACTTTTAGTGTAAAATTAAATTTATATTATGAAAGTGGTGGGATATTTGTTCATAACATAAAAATCTATCAGAAAGAATGCTACTGAAAATGTTTGTAGAATACATATTTTTGTCCCTGGGAAAAGGAGCAGTTCATTAAGCCTTGATTCTATATAACTCAATTCATTGCACAAACATTTATTGAACAGTATGAGAGAGATGAGACAGGTGTAAATGTAAATAATCCCTAAGCTATAATTGTACAACAAGAGAAAATATTAGATACATATCTCTACCAGAATCCTGCTAATTTTTCAGTGAACAGAATTTAAAGATTCTGTTTTTTTCATATTTTTTCCAAGGAGCACCTAATTTAACCTTATGATGGATAAAGGCAATAATATCAGATGAGCACTAATTTTTTTTTCTTCACTTAACAGTATTTTATTTTTTCCCAATTACACGTAAAGACAATTTTAAACATTCATTTTTGTAAGATTTTGAGTTCCAATTTTTTCTCCCTCCCTCACTTCCTTCCCATCTCCCCAAGGCAGCCAGCAATCTAATATAAGTTATGTAGTATAATCATTTTAAATATGTTTCCATATTAGTCATTTTGTGAAAGAAAAATCAAAACATAAGAAAAAACAGGAGAAAGATAAAACAAAAAAGCAAAAGTGAAAATAGTATGACTCAATCTTTATTCAGTTGCCATAGTTCTTTCTCTGGATGTGGATAACATTTTCCATTATGAGTCTTTTGGAATTGTCTTGGATCATTATATTGCTGAGAAGATGTTTATTACAGTTGATCATCGCACAATGTTGCTGTTATTATGTATAATGTTCTCCTGGTTCTACTAACTTCACTCAGCATCAGTTTTTGTAAATCTTTACAGTTTTTCTGAAATCTGCCTGTTCATCATTTCTTATAGCACAATAGTATTCCATTACATTCATACACCACAACTAGTGAATGATCCAAGAAAAAAAATAAGTGATTATGAAGAACAGTACCATCAAAAAAGGGCTTTGTTTAATATTCACAGCACCTACTCTATTTCCCTGTTTTTTGTCTTTTTATTCTATTTTTTGATAATTGCATGTAAAATAATTTTAATACACATTTTAAAAAAAGATTGAGTTCCATATTGTTTTGCTCTCTTATTAACTTCCCCATCCTTGTGAAGGGAAACAATTTGATATAGATTATACACATGTAGTCATGCCAACCAGATGTCAATGTTAGCCATATTATGAAAGCAAACAGATCAACACACACACACACACACTCAGAGTGAAAAATAATACTTTTCAATCTGGATTCAGACTCAATTAGCTCTTTCTTTTGAGGTGGATAGCATTTTTCATCACAAGTCCTTTGGAATTGTCTTGAATCATTGTATTATTGATAATAGCTGACTCATTAACAGTTGAATATAGTATAATATGGCTCTTCCTGTGTAAATGTTCCCTATATTTATCCATTTTACTTTGCATCAGTTCATGAAAGTCTTCTCAGGCTGTTTTGTTTTTTTTTAAAGCATCGTGCCTATTATTTTTATTTTACCACATTAGTATTCTATCACAGTAATAAATCACAACTTGTTTAGCCCTTCCCCAATTGATAAATATTTTTCCATCAATTTCCAATTATTTACCATTAAAAAGAGCTGTTATTAATATATTTGTACATAAAGATTGTACTCTTTTTTCTTTTATCTCTTTGGGATACAAATCTAGTAGTCATTATGGGACCAAATGGGTGTGCATTGTTTTACAGACTTAGGGGCATATTGTTCTCTAAAATGATTGGATTAGTTCACAACTCCAACAAAAGTGTATCGCTGTCCTATTATTTCCACATACCATTCAACATATGTTATTTTTATTTTCTGTCATATTAGCCAATTTGATCAGTGTTGGGTGGTACCTCAGAGGCATTTTAATTTGCATTTCTCTAATTGATAGTTATTTAGGACACTTTTATATAGCTATAGATAGTTTTATATTTTTCACCCTGAAAACTGCTTGTTCAATCATATCCTATGACTATTTGTCAGTTATGAAATGACTCCTTATTTTATAAATTTGAGTTCTCTATATGAGAAATGAGACCTTTATAAGAGAAACTTGCTATAAAATTTCCCCCTGTGTTCTGCCTCCCTTTTAATCTTGACTGAATTGGTTTTGCTTATCAGAAAACATTTTAATTTAATGTAATCAAAATTATCCAGCTCACATATAGTAATGCTCTTTTTTTTCTTCTTTGGTCATAAATTTTTCCCTTTTTCACAAGTTGGATAGTTCAAATATTCCTTTTTCCTCTAATTTGCTTATGATATCACCTTCTATGTTTAAATCATGTACCCATTTTCACTTTATCTTAGTAGACAGTGTAACATGGTGGTCTATACCTAGTTTCTATGAAAGTGAGTTCTAGTTTTCCCAGTAATTTTTGTCAAATAGTAAATTCTTGTCAGAAAAGCTTGGACTTTATGTTTGTCAAGCACTAGATTATTATGGAAATTTACTAGTGTATATTGTGTACCTAATCTATTCCACTGATCCACCACTCTACTTGTTATTCAATATCAGATTCCTTTGATGATTATTGCTTTGTAATTTATACAGTTTCAGATGTGGTACTGGTAAGCCATATTTCTTAACTTTTTTTTTCATTGATTACCTTGACATTCTTGACCTTTGGTTCTGGACAAATTCTGTTATGAAAGCTAGCTCTTTAAAATAATTTTTGGTAGTTTGGTTGGTATAGCACTGAATACACAAATTGATTTAGGTAGAATTGTCATTTTATTGTATGGGATCAGCTTACCCATAAGCATTTTTTCCCCAATTGTTTCCATCTAAATTTATTTATGTGAAAAATGTTTTGTAATTGTGTTCCTGGGTATTTCTTGCCAGATAAACTCCCCTATATTTCCTATTGTCTTTAGTTATTTTAAATTGATTTTAATTTTCTACTTCTTCTTGTTGGACTTTCTTGGTACTATATAGAAATGCTGATGATTTATGTATGTTTATTTTATATCCTACAACTTTGCAAAATCCTAAATAGTTTCAACTTGTTTTAGTTGATTTCCCAACATTCTCTAAGTATGCCATCATACCATATGCAAAGGCTGAGAGATTTGTTTCCTCATTGCCTGTTCTAATATCTTCAATTTCTTTTTCTTCTCATTACTATAGCTAGCATTATTGTACAATATTGAGTAATAGTGGTAATAATGGACATCCTTTTTTCACCCCTGATCTTATTGGGAAGGCTTTTAGCTCATGCCCATTACAAATAATGCTTGCTGATAGTTTTAGATAGGGATTACTTATCATTTTAAGGTAAGCTCCAATTATTCCTATTTTATGATTTCTAATGTATTTTTTATGAGAATGAGTGTTGTATTTAATCAAAATCTTTTTCTTCACCTAATGAGATAATGGTGTCATTTCTGTTTGTTTTGTTATTGATATGTCAATTATATTTATGATTTTTCTAGCATTAAACTAGCCCCATATTCCTGGTATTAACCTCACCTGATTATGCTATATGATCTTTAATATATAGTTGTAATCTGCTAGCATTTTATTTAAAATTTTGCCTCACCATTCATTATGGAAGTTGGTCTACCATTTTCTTTCCCTATTTTTGCTCTTCTTGGTTTGGGTATTAGCAAAATACTTGTGTCATAAAAGGAATTAGGTAGCACTCCTTTGCCTATTTTTTCTCAATACTTTAGATAATATTGGAACTAATTACATGTTAATGTTTGGTAGAATTCACTTGTGAATCCATCTGGTCTTATTGATTTATTTTCTTAATGGCCTCATTGATGATTTATTCAATCTCTTTTTCTAATATATGATTATTTTTTCTATTTCACCTTCTGTTAATATGACATATATAATAATATATGCTAGTATATACATGCATATATAACATAGATATATACTAGGCAAGCATTTAACAAATTGTGAGATGTTTTAGTATATAATTAGGCAAAATAGGATCAAGTATTTTGCCCCCCTTCTCCTTTTCCTCTATGGTAAAAGCTATTCCTTTAATGCTTCTTTATGTGGGATAATTTCCCTCATTCCACCTTCTCCTTCTCTCTTCTGCCATTGTATCCTTTTTCTCATCTTTTAATTTTATTTTTTTTAATTATCCCATCATAAACAACTCACACTTATGCAATCTTATGCATTTCCTTCTAACCAATTCATATTCCTTCTAACCAAGGACAAAGGTCCTAGGAGTTACAAGTTTAACTTTATTGAATCCTTTATGATTTATCTTTCCTCTTTATGTTTTTATGCTTGTATCTTGAGTCTTCAATTTGAGGGTCAAATTTTCTACTATTTTCATAGCTACTTTTGAGTGTAATTTTTCAGTTCTTCCAAGATCTAAGGAGATATGTGGTCCTTGCTTTCCTGGCCTCTGCTCTGGTCTTTAAGTGACCACAAAACTCTGTACTGGAACTGTGACCATGGCTTTTCTTCCTTGAAGCTGCAAGCATTGGTGTGCTAGTGCACTTATTTGCCCTGCAATTCTAACCCAAAATGTCTATGGGAAATGCAACAGGGACCTTCACTTAGTGCCCAAAAAGGGTTACCTGTAATCTCTTTTTTTGGTGTGTGGGACAGTGAGGGTTAAATGACTTGCCCAGGGTCACACAGCTAGTAAGTGTCAAGTGTCTGAAGCTGGATTTGAACTCTGTTCCTCCTGAATCCAGGGCCAGTGATTTATCCACTGCATCACCTAGCTGCCCCTGTAATCTCCTTCTAACCAATTTGTGATCCTCTACACTCTGAGAGCTGAGAGTTCCAAAAGTTGTTGCTGTTGCTGATCCAGACACTTGCAAGGCCTGTTGCTGGTTGCCAGTTCATGGCCTATGGTCTATTGTACTCCATTACCTTTACTGTCCAACTTTTACATTGTTTTGGGCTGGAAAAGTATTTCATTCTAACCTTTTGGTGATTCTGGTGCTCCAGAATTCAATTTGAGGTATTATTTTAAAATTGTTTATGGGGAAATTTGGGAGTGTTCAGGTAAATTCAAGCCTCTACAATTTTGACCTACATCTATGTTTTTCGTCTCTGTCTTCCCCCTCCCCACCAAAATTTCTTACCAAAATGTCTAGGTCTTTAAAAGTACACTCTTATGGAAGAATAAAAACAATTTATTATTCTGTATTTCGTTGCATTTTGGGATAGTTTTCCTTTGTTGTTTCATAGACAAATCATTTTTATTAATTTCATGAGTAAGAATTGACCTTGAGGGAATAGAAACATATAATACAAATATTCTCATGCTGAAGTTCCCTTTTTTAACTCAAACTTTTATTTTTTTTATTGCAGAGTATAATTACTGAAGAGTCCTTATCCTTCAACTACATATTTTTGATGGCACACCTTCTTCCTAACCTAATGGTTAGTTATTGAAATTCAGTGAAGGAAGATTTTTATAAGCATAATGTGTATAGGAGTCTTTGACACTCAACTCCCAGCTTCTTGACTCCAAGGGCAGTTTAATACCCACTGTCCTACATTGGATTCATAACTGAAACACTATATAAATATAATGCATATTGTTGCAATAATGTGATGCCTGTAGTTGCTCCTTCACAATTATTTGGTTTAAGAAAAATATTGAGTGAGAACTCCTTTACTATTTATTAAATACACACTGATAATAAAGTCTATTAACAGAAGGACAGTTTTAGAATCTTTCAAGGGTCAGAAATTGTCTATCTCTGAGGGCTGTTGTAATGATAGAGTGGGAGAGTATTTGTAAAGCACTTTGAAAACATTAAAATGCTCCATTAATGTCTATTGTTGTTATTTGTATTCACAGAATTTACATTGAAAATGAGCACTATCGATGCAAATGAAAGCTTAGTCATTGCCATGTATAAAGAAATACACTTTAGTGACCCATTCCATAATTTCAAAGTGTGAATAAAAGACACACAAATACATACAAGCAAGAAGCTCAATGAATGTAATGAGTACAGAAAACCTTGAATAAGTCCTTAGCCCTAACCAGTTATTAAATAAGAAACAGTGTGGAGAAACCTTGTGAATATGATGAGAGTAAGAAAGTTTTCAGTGTAAGCTCAGACTTTATTGAACAAAAAGAAGGAAAGAAAACATGATGAAAACTCATTGTACTTGATAGGTACAGGGATTGCTTTCTATTAAAAAGCTTTTCTTAATCCTGATCCACTTTAACTTCTTTGAAGTATTTGACACTGTTAACTACTATAGCATAATTCAAAAAGCCTTGAGCTAGAAGTTGGAAAGCCTGGGTTGAAACCCTAACTTTCTCATTTTTGAGTTCACTTAACTGTTTTGAGCCTCAAGTTTCTCTTTGTAAACTAGAGATGATTTTGTGTGTCTTAGATATTTTGTGAGATTGTTGAGGGGAAAGCACTCAGCAAACCTTTAAGAACAAAGAAATGTTAGCTATAAAAGAAATATTGTATGGTCACAGGGGCAGTTTTTTTTTCCACTTGAATGGAAATATAATTTTATCTATTAATTCAAGATGTCTATGGAATGTCATACCTGCTTTCATCATTCACATCAAGGGATTTAGATGTCATATAACTGAGTAAATCAAGTAGAGAGAACACATTATTGAAAAGAAAATGATGAAGAATGCTATGCTGTCCTAGATAGGAACCACAGTCAGGGACCGAAATAGGTTTTGAAACATGCCAAGGGACACAAATGATGTTGAGTATATTGTTTGGGGAGCAGGTTCTACTGATAATGGAAGCAAATTGGACAATGAAATGTATCAGTACCACCCTAGAATTTGTGTTGCCTTTTCTTATTGAAGCAAAAATAGAAGCTTAAAAAAAAGGAAGGCCAATGAGTCTAGGATTGATGTACAGAAAACAATCTAATGATTTATTTGGAACCCGCTTTTCACATGATGAGCATAACTAAATATGATAACAATAAAAATTAAATGGTGTATATGGGACATGACTTTCAGGAATATTCAATATACTTTGTGATAAAACAGAGTATATATTATAAAGTGAATAGCCAAAAAAAGATCTGTCTTGGACTACCAATAAAGATTCATTTGTCCTTCTCCTTAAAATCAACATGACATAGGAGATAGAATATCAGACTTTGAATCAGAATGATTTGAGTTAAAATCCCATTTCTCACATTGATAAGCTGAGTGATCATGAGTGAATTGTTTAACCTTTCTAAGCAGGTTTTTCATTCATAAAATTAGGTTAATTGTACTAGTAGTAACCTCAAAGGGATGCTGTAGCAAATGGGATAATATAAGTAAAGGCTTTGAAGATTTTAAAGTTTTATATAAATATCTGTAATTTTTCTCTTAGCAGACATAGGATGGCCCAGTGGAAAGATATGGATGTGTCTTAAAAATAACTTATTTAATATCCTTGACAAGCTACTGATAGCTCTATGACTTTAGATATCATTTCCACCATTTTGTTTTCCTTATGTATAAAATGTAATTGAATGAAAGTGTTATCGGGGAAATGGGGTATGGGTTGGGGTTCTTAGGAATTCCTCTTTAAAGAATTACACCCTCTTGCACACAAAAGCAGTTGGAATAAGATGGTAGATTATTTAGGGGCAAGGGAAGGGAAGGGGGGAAGGGAAACCATAAAAGAAATTCTTGGACTTCTCATGGGGAGAAAGGTATGGAACAAAGCACGTGGCTCTGAGGTACCAATCTCCCGGAGCAGGAGACTGGTGGGTACTTTTATAGTGGACTGATGGGGGTGTGACCATCTGCCTGTGGAAAGTTCCTTTAGTGAGGGAGGACCATCCTCCATTGGTGGTGGCTAGAGGAGTTGGGTGAGGGGTGGCTACAGATCTCTCAACCCATCTCTCTCTTCAGGACACAAGGACCGCAGTCACACCCAAATTTATCTCCACAGGGGTAAGGGAGACCAGAATGAAGGGTGGAGGTCCCAAAGCTAGCTAGCTTAGTTTGATCTGGTTCTGCTTATCTCTCTATGTGTATCTGTCCTCTGGTTTAATTTCTCAAGGAGAAGATTCCTTGGTGTGCCCCAGAGAACTTCTGGGGTGCTCTGCACCCTCAACAAAAGGAATTTTAAATGCCTTTCTATTGTCTCTGATATTTTGCTAAATTTCTATTTTCTTATATTTCAAAGACTTTCTTCAACTTTAGTCCCTTTTTTAAAGAATTCTATCACAGATATGTTAAATAATAAAGAATGTAAATACTGGATTTTTTCAAAAGTTTTATTTGAAGTATTTTAAGGATTTTTTTTTAATCAAAAGGCAAAAGTAGGGGCAGCTAGGTGGTGCAGTGGATAGAGCACCAGAGTCAGGAGTACCTGAGTTCATATCACCCTGGGCAAGTCACTTAACCCCAATTGCCTCACCAAAAAAAAAAAAAAAAAAGGCACAAGTAGCCTTTAAGAATAAAAAAAAAATCTCAGCTACTTAAGGAACTGAACACACAAGCAATCTTATCAAGAGAATCCCAGTGCATAAGTATCCATCAAATAAAAGGAATAATAATGTTCCCAATTTGCTAAAGAGAAATTCGACCAAATTTAATGAAATAAATTGCTTTTCTCCCCTACTCTTTGTATTGTACTTATGCTTTAGATAATTAATGATAGCTCTTCACCACCAAAACAACTAAAAAGACATCTGTATCTCCCACATCTTCATTTATGACTTGTTCCCCTTTTTTGTGGAGGGAGAGGTTAAATCATGCATGACCTGTTAATTTCAAATTTGCATTTAAATAGACTAAGTACATATGTACAAGTACTCAAACATAGCATCTTGGTACAGTGGAAAAAGCACTTTAACATAATTAGAAAAAAAACTGAATTCCACTTCCAACTTCAGACACAAAAATAATTTCCTCAATCTGTATTTCAGTTTCTGCTATTTATACAGTGAGGCTAATACATTATATGATCCCCAAAAGCTCCTTTTATTTTCAAAATTCTCAAGAGTAACATTTCTAATTAGAATTCTTAAAGCATTAGGCTTTTAGTAAGGAAGATAATATCACCATTTTTAAAAAAATCAAAATCATACTGTGAAGATTAAATCTAACTACTTACATTTACTAGTATTGTGACCATGGGAAAATTCTCCAAGGCTCAGTGTCCTAAAATATGATAATGGTGATCACAATACATATAATAGACATACAATGGTTTGTTGCAAGGTTAAAAAACTATAATGTATTCAATGCTCATAACAAACTCTTAAACACAATTTAAATGCTAGGTTTGATGATGATGATGCATTCACTTTAAATTATGTAAAGAAAGAAAAAATATGATATACTTATTTAAATTTGTGTACATAAATGAATGAGTTCTTTTCTGGTGCCAAAGTGTTTTGAATATATTCAGAGATTCCATAATATTCTGATTGCTCACCCAATAAGAAGTCACTGGTTCAACAACTTGTGATTCACACCATCATTTTGACATGGCATTCATGCAATTTTTCTTCATCTTTCAGTAGTTATAAACACATTTTTAAAAAATACAATACTCATTAGATTTCTTCTGTTATGGAAGGGAACTGAAATTATAGACTATTAGGTGCATTGGTCTCTGCAGAAAAAGCATAGATAATAATTCATCTTGCTGCCACAAATGCAAGTCTTTAGTGATTTCATGGAGAGCTGCTGTTCTTCTTCTTTATGAACAATTAAAAAACAATTTTGAAAAAATGAAGAAAAATCAAGACCTGTCATATCCACTCTCCAGAAGATTTTGTCAAGTGATATAATTTATTATACATCCTAATATGTGAAAAACAGGTTTCCCAATACATTGGTAATACAACTGTATTTAGAAATGTATATTGTATTATTAAATGTATCTTTCTTATGTTGTCTATTAACAATGTCAAATCATTCTCTGTTTCTGAGAGGGAAAAATAACAATAAGACTATATTTAAATTATACATTTTATTTTATTTTAATATATTAGGTTAAATAATAGTTTTTAGATAAAGTAATTCATTCCCTCTTGCCTTTTCTTCCACTAGCGCCACCTCCACAGCCCCAAACAATTCAAGTATCTGAATTTCCACACGAAGTAAAACTTGATATGTTAAGATGTCCCTTTCACACTCTAATAGGGACAATCTACAAACAGTTGAGTACACACAACTATATACACTTTAAATATGAGATTATTTCAAAGGGGAGACATGGTGGTAAAAATCTCTTGCAACGGGTGGGATTTGAATTGTTTTGAAGGAACTCATAATTTTGCTTTGAATTCAAGAAGAATTGGGTTCAAATCCTATTTCTCACACATGTACACACATACACATATGCTTACATATATGCATGTGAATTTACACATGCACACCTACATGTGTATGCTGTGTGTACATATATATGCCAATATATACACACAAACACATTGTGTACACCTTTGTGTATGTGTTTATATGTTTATATATTAGAAGGCTATCCCATGTACAATTATGATAGTCAAAATCTCTGCTTTGAGATCTTGTTAATGTTTTTGGTTTAAAAATCATACTCTGGCAAAAAAGATTCCAAAACCCTTCAAGTCAGTGACCCTTCCTAGGTAAACAGAACATAAACCAGGAGAGTGGGGACTACCCTTCAACTTGTATTACAGCACTTTGGAAGCACTGAAAACTTGCAGACCTCTAGAGCTAGTTGCCAATTCAAGAATATAGATGGGCAGTTGACTTAAAATTAACCCCCACTTTTTTTGGTAAAAATTTGAGTTCCAAATTTTTCTCCCACCCTCCCTTTTCTAACCCCTCCCAAAGCCAACAAGCCATCTGCTATAGGTTATATGTTACAATCCTGTTAAACATATGTCCACATTAGTCATGTTGTGAGAGAAGAATCAGAACAAAATGGAAAAACCACAAGAAAGAAGAAACAACTAAAAAAAAAACAACAAGAAAAGTGAAAATATAAAGGCTTTCAACTTCATTCAGATTCCATAGTTCTTTTCCTGGATGTGGAGAGCATTTTTCATCATGATTCTTTTGGAATTGTCTTGGATCATTATATTGTTGAGAAAAGTTACATCTATCACTGTTGATCATCACACAATGTTGCTATTACTGTTTATTATGTTCTCTTGCTTCTGCTCACTTGAGTCAGCATCAGTTCATGTAAATCTTTCTAGGTTTTTATGAAATCTGCCTGCTCATCATTTCTTACAGCACAATAGTATTCCATTACATTCATATACCACAACTTGTATAGCCATTCCCCAGGTGATAAGCATCACCGCAATTTCCAATTCTTTGCAACACAAAAAGAGCAGCTATAAATATTTTTGTACATATGGGTCTTTTTTCATTTTTTATGATTTCTATGTTATATGGACATAAAAGTATTGTTGCTGGGTCAAAGGATATGCACAGATTTTTAGACTTTTGGGAATATTTCCAATAACTGTCCAAAATGGTTGGATCAGTTCACAACTCCACCAACAACGCATTTGTGTTACAATTTTCCCACATCTCCAACATTTATCATTTCACTTTTTTTTTATCATATTAGACAATCTGATAGGTGTGAGGTGGTAACTCAGAGTAGTTTTAATTTGCATTTCTCTGATCCATAGTGTGCAAAACCTTTTTATTTTAATGATATCAAAATAATTAATTTTGACTTTCACAATGTTCTCTATCTCAACTTTGGTCATAAATTCTTCCCCTCTCCATATCTGTATCTACATATCTATATAAAGGATAAATTGGATATAGTCAACAGAAGAAAGGTACTAGTATTAAGTAGGATCAGGAAAAGCACCTTGTAGAACGTGGGATTTTAATTTGTTCTTAAAGAAAGGCATAATACAGAGGTGAGGAGGGAAAAAATTCCAGTTAACATGGACAGCCAGTAAAAATGTCCAAAGTTGAAAGATGGAGTATCTTTGAGAGAATAGCTGGGAGGCCATTGCTATTGGATCACAAAATATATGGTGGGAGAGGTGGGTTGGAAATTTGGAAAAGTAGGAGGGGATGTAGATTGGAAGTTTACAAAAGTAGGAGGGACAAAATTATCAAAGATTTTGAATGCCAAATAAACAATTTTGTATTTGATTCTGAAGGGAAATTGTTGAGTGAGAGGTAAAGGGGTCTGTTTATAGTGTGGGAAAGAGTTTAAAGAAATGAGACAGGGAGAATAACTAGAAGGCAATAATTCAGTAGTGATATGATGAGAAATAGTGTCAGAAGAGAGGAAGAAAGGAGGCTATATTCAAGGAATATCACAAAGGCAGAATCTATAGGATTTAGGAATATAAGGATTGATAGCAAGAATTGAAAAATGATACCTAGTTGTGAGCCTGGGGAAGTGTGCATGGGGTTGCTCTTAACAGGAAAATTACAAAGAGAGAAGAACTGAAGTGAGGGAAGAAAGCTAATCATTTCATTTTGGGACATTTTGAGTTGAAGTTCATGATATCCAATAGGCAGTTGGAGATGTAAAAATGGAAGTTAAGAAAGAGGTTAGACATAGATGAGTAGAGGGAATGAAAGATCAGCACGGAAATAATCATACAAAATTTTATTATAGATGAATTAGGGAGTTACAAAACAAAGTGAAGTATGTATTTGTGTGTGTGTGTGTATTATATGTCTCGTATTGCAGGGGGAAGTTAGGGGAAACAGGGAGGTTAAACAGGGAAGGATTCTTTTTTTTGGTGGGGCAATAAGGGTTAAGTGACTTGCCCAGGGTCACACAGCTAGTAAGTGTCAAGTGTCTGAGGCTGGATTTGAATTCAGGTCCTCCTGAATCCAGGGCCAGTGCTTTATCAACTGAGCCACCTAGCTGCCCCCAGGGAAGGATTCTTAAAGGCAATATCTTAGCTAAGTTTAAAAGTAAAGGTACAAATTACATAGAGGAAAGGGAGGGTATTACATATACAGGGAATATACTAAAGGAAAGCACATATGGATAAAAGTACAGTATATCTTTGTTGGGGAGGGCAGTGTCTATTATGGTGCTTTGTCTAAACTGAAAACTAATCCATATTGCTAGCAATTGACATCTAAATAAAAGAGAGGCAGATGTAGCATGGTATGGTAGTAGAAATAGTTCTGACCTTAGCATCAAAACACTGCTTTAAACTAATATGTTTGACCTTGGGAAAATCACTTAAAACCTTTAAGACAGTTTTTTCAACTGCAAAATGAAGGATTAGAGTGAATAATTATTGTCCCTTTTATCGCTAATATGATAGGATTTGAGGATAACATGAAATATATTATTATTTATTATTATTATTAGCAATGGTACTTTCGGTCATTCATGTAGTTTCTACATCCCAAATAAAATAATTTGTAAATATATTGTAAAGCAATATATACATTACACTAATAGCCATATGTGTGTATAGAGCATAGGTTTGTTGCTTTGGGGTCAGAAGTTGCAGTGTCATCATTATGATAACATTATAGTTGTTATGATTACTATTGTTTTTGTTGGTTGTATTATTATTAGAATTTGGCCATATTAAACTATATGATCATCTATTTTAATATATTCTCATATATTTTTATTTTTCTGTACTGCAAAGTAAGAGCATGATATTTCAGTATCCACTACTTTTTCCATGTCTAAATTCACAAAGGCATTGTTGTAATTTCACCCAATTCACAGACACTTTTTTCTTTTGGTGAGGCAATTGGTGTTAAGTGACTTGCCCAGGGTCACACAGCTAGTACATGTCAATTTTCTGAGACCAGATTTGAACTCAGGTCCTCCTGAATCCAGGGCCAGTGCTTTATCCACTGAACCACCTAGCTGCCCCTCACAGAAACTTTCTACTGTATCATACCTGCCTTATCAAAGATATAAACATTTTGGTGGGAACAAAGTTTGAAGTCTATAACTTTTCCAAGTTTTCCTTATAAACTTCTCTTCCAAAATCAATCAATAAATGTTTATTAAGCACCTACTATATGGCAGGCACTATGTTAAGTGTTGGGAATACAAAAAGAGACAAAAGGTAGTCACTTCTTTCAAAGAGTTTACAATCTACTAATGGTGTCAACATGCAAAATTATATATATATATATATAAACCATATATAGGATAAACAGGAACTAATAAACAAAAGGAAAGCATTAGAATTAAGATGGGTTGGAGAGGGATTTCAATAAAATTTGAGATTTCAATTGGGACTTAAAGGAAGCCATTGAGTTCAATAGTAAGAGCAGAGGAAGGTGAATATGCCAGGCATGGGGGAGAGGCAGAGAAAATTTCTGGAGCCTAGAGATGAGTATCTTGTTTGTGGAACAGTCACAAGGCCAGTGTCACTGAATCATAGTATGTAGTATGGAATACAGTGTGAGAAGATCATAAAGATCAGAGAAGGCTGGTTTAAGAAGGGCTTTGAACACCAGACAGATCATTTTGTATTTGATTCTGGAGGCAACAGGGAGCTTCTGGAGTGTCTGGAAGTTATTGAGGTGAGGGTGTGTATGAGATTATAGGACTTGTGCTTCAGGAAAATCATTTTAGTGGTGGAATGGAAAATGGATTGGAGTGTGAAGAAACTTGAGGAAGCAGACTCACTAGAAGGCTATATGATAATCAAGGTAAAAGACTAGTCCTTCATTTTAATTTTGTGTAAATGTTTGTTTCAAATATTTTCTTATAATCCCTATTTTGGTTTCTAATCTATTATACTATTATCTTCCATTTTATGGGGGAATGCTTATTAATCTTTTGTTTGTTTGTTTTGGGTGAGGCAATTGGGGATAAGTGACTTGCCCAGGGTCACACAGCTAGCACGTGTCAATTGTCTCAGGTCAAATTTGAACTCAGGTCCTCCTGAATCCAGGGCGGGTGCTCTATCCACTGCACCACCTAGCTGCCCCTATTAATCTCTTTAATAATGAAAGCCATGATTATTTCTCTCCACCATATCCTTTATCCTTCTTTTATTCTCTCCCAACTCCAGTCTTTATATCTAACTATATGGAGAAATTTAGATAATGTCATCAACACTAGTTATTTGTTATTTATCTAATTCTACTCAACTGCCCATTTTATCCCATTTTTATTAGGGCAGGGGACCATTTAAGATATTATTATTATTATTATTATTATTATTATTGGGATTTTGTAGAGAGAGAGGAAAAAGGAAATTGTAGAAATATAGAGCAAGGAAAACCCAGAGGCATAGAAGCCAGGAAAATGTCTAGAATAGATAATGATGATGGTGGTGGTGTTGGTGGTTGTAAGAGGTAAGGGTATCTTCCAAAATAGAATAATAAAACAGTGGATTTAGGGGACTGAGGATATATGAGACTATCTGGCATGGTCACTGTAGAGTGGGATAAGGACTCAATTGGAGATAAATAGAAGGATAAAAATGTAACTAAAAGCACTAAATTGAGGTTATAAAACATTACTTTATGTATATTAGTTTAAATGATAAACATTTCTATTTAAAATTTTGAATTCCAAATTTCATCTCTTCTTCCTTCCCTCCTCTTACTCCTCCCTTAGTTGTTAGGTTATACATGTGCAATTATGTAAAACATTATCATATTAGGCATTTTGTACAAGAAAACTTGAATTAAAAAAAAATGAAAGAAAGTAAAGAACAGCATATTTCAGTCTATGTTGAATCACTATCAGTTCTTTCTTTGGAGATGGGTAGTATGCTTCATCATTAATCCTTTGGGATTGTCTTGGATTATTGTATTGATGAGAATAGTTATGTATAGTTCTTGATCAAACAATATTGCTGTCACTGTGCACAACCTTCTCCTGGTTCTGCTCATACAAGTCTTTCCAGGCCTTTTGCAATCAACCTGCTTGTCATTTCTTATAGCATAGTAATATCCCATCACAATCATATACCATAGTTTATTTATTCATTCTCCAATTTATTGGCATTTCTTTGATTTTCAATGCTTAGCCACCACAAAAAGAGCAAAACATTACTTCATAAAAGAATCAGGCAAATTAGATTCGTAAATGCTTATAGCAGAATTTGACAAATTGTGTGTAATTTGTTAGTCAATTATCATTTATTAGGTGCCTACTCTATGTCAGGAACCGTTCTTAATACTTGGTGTGAGGAAACAATGAACGCAGGTACTGGGAGTGACCATGTTTTAAAGCTAAGTAGTGTGGGAACAGTAGAAAGAAAAAAGGCAAAGGATATCAAGAGTGAAAGTCCTTACAATGTTGAAATAAATAATGATATAATCAAAATTGTGAAGAGAGAGAAAAATGAAAACAGCAAAGTGATAAGTGAGGATTATAGGGAATAACAAAGGCACTGTAGATCATCAAGAGTTTCTTGATATTTAAGTGGTTTAGGAGGGAAAGTCAGATACAATGAATCCATAATTTAATCTTTTGCCCATAGAGCAATTTTGAAGAACAATAAAGTTTAGGCTATGGCTAGTCCAATTTGTAGCAGAAGTAGAGTGCTAATGTGCATCATAAGAAGTATAGATGAACTGAGAAGCCAGAGTATCAGAGGGTCAGAAACATGAATATTTAAGTCACCACGATTAATATCAGATGACAGGGATGACTCTAAATCAAATATTAAAGTCACTGAAGAAGATGGGAGAATATCCTGGCTATTGCTAGCTCTAACATCACTTCTCTAAGTGCCTTTTCTAAAACTCTAGGTCATGAATTCCTAGTCTTTTTTTGTTTATTTTTTTGTTTGCTTGTTTTTGCTTCATGGACTCTTGGGGCAGTTCAGTATAACATGTGTACTCTATCTCTGAATGTATAAGTACATAAAAACACAAATGAATGCAAGAAAAACAGTTATAATGAAATGCTCTCTGTAAAGGGGAAGACTGCAATCATGTAAAATCTAGCAGCAGATCTAATAACAATAGCAACACCAAAGCAATGATGATGTTAAATGATGTTTCAAGAAATCTACAACAATTGTAATGTAATATAAAATTATCTGCTTTCTGGAGACTGAGCCAAGATGGCAGATGACAGGCAGTAACCCAGGTGAACTCTCCTAATATTTTCCTCCAAACAACTTAAGAATAACATTTCAAATCAAAATTTGGAGTGGCAGAGCCAAGAAAAGGTAGAATATCAGGGAGATGTTTGTGACACTGGGGTGGGTGTCAGCCCAGAGCACACATGACTGCAGCATCAGCATTGGGCCCTGGAAATGGCCACAGCTGCAACAGCAGCTTAAGTTGTTCTCAGCTCAGAGAGGGTAAAAGAGTGAAATAACTAGTCAGAAAGAGATTACAAAGAATATGTTTTTGGCACTGGGAGAAGCTGGTGCTGATTGGCAGTTCTGTTGCTTATATGTAGTTATTGATCCTAATTCCAGGGCAGAAAGAGTACTTGTCATCAATCACAAGGAAGCATGGTCCCTGGTTGTAATTCCAAGGAAAAAAGGAGCAGTAGCAATTGTGACTGTAAGAGAGTAGGGGACCTGGTCATAGTTTCAGGGCCAAGAGGAGTGCTAGAATTTGTGACTTTAGGGGAGCAGGGCCCCTTCCTGGGTAAACAACATGAACCAGTAGAGCAGTGACCACATCACACCTTTTTGGAAGCACTGAAAACTTGCAGATCTCTGGAGCTTGTTGCCAATTCAAGAATATAGATAAGAAGTTGACTTAAAAATAAGCCACAAATCATCAACTAGTTTTCTGTTAAAGTCAGATTCAGTGTGTGCATGTGTACACACATACAATGTTCTTCAAACCATCCATCTCCAGTACCTTCTCATTTTGACCTTGAAAATATAGTATTCATGATACACAGGCTTGAAGATTCTCTATTGTGCACAAGCATAAGCCTTCTCTTATTCCTCACTCCTGAAGCTTATTTTCTCATATATTTATAGACTTTTGCCATTTTCATTATAATCAATAAGCATTAAAATATGAAAATCATATAATTTGAGGGCCTTTTTCTATTTTTTCATCCCCTGAGGCAGATATTGGATTTTAAATATTTTCATAGGAGTCTTTTCCAAATCTTATGAGCAGTGCTTTATTAATCAGTTACATGTGTTAAGCAACATGTAAAACACTGAGGATACAAATCCAAAAGTAAAAACTGTCCTTTCCCTCACACTGTTTATATTCTGATAGGGAGGGAGAGACAATACATATGTGACAGAAATGACCAGTGGGAACTATTTTAATTTGGAAAATTAAGTCCAAAGTGCCTATATTAACAAACTTATTCATGACCAATGGCAATATTAGTTTAATGACAGTTCCAGAACTGGTATAGTGGGAGCAAAAGGCATGGGGATTTAGATAAATGGGGGTAAGAAGATGGCAGAGTATATAAAAAGGGAGAGGAAGTGCAAGAACCAAGTATAAACAATTTTCCTAAGAGTTTAGCATTGAAGGAATGGAAAGATGCTTAGCAATAGCTAAGAGGATCAATTGACATTTTTTATTTTTTTCTTTCATTTTTTTCTTTTTCATTTTTTCCAATTACATACAAAGATATTTTTTTGAATTCCAACTTTTTCTCCCACCCTTCTTTCTCTCCCCCCTTCTTTCTCTCCCCCCTCCTGAGGAGAGCAAGCAATATGACATCATGTTAAACACATTTCCGCACTAGCCATGTTGTAAGAGAAGAGTCAGAACAAAAGGAAAAAAATGCAAGAAAGAATATTAACAAAAAAGCAGCAACAAAAGTGAAAATAGTATGCTTCAATCTGCATTCAGATTCCACAATTCATTTTCTGGATATGGAGAGCACCTTCTACCATAAGTCTTTTGGCATTATCTTGGATCATTGTATTGTTGAGAAGAGTTAAGTTTATCACAGTTGATTATCACACAATGTTGTTGATACTGTGTACAGTGTTCTCCTGGTGCTGCTCATTTCACTCAGCATCAATTCATGTAAGTCTTGCCAGGTTTTTTCTGAAATATGCCTGTTCATTGTTTCTTATAGCACAATAGTGTTCCATTACCTTCATATACCACAACTTGTTTAGTCATTCCCCATTTGAGGGGCACCCCTCAACTTCCAATTCTTTGCTAGAACAAAAAGAGCAGATATAAATATTTTTGTACTTGTAGGTCCTTTTCCTTTATTATGATCTCTTTCAGATATAGACCTAGTAATGGTATTTCTAGGTTAAAGGGTATGCACAGTTTTATAGACTTTGGACATGGTTCCAAATTACTCTCCAGAATAGTTGGATCAGTTCACAGCTTCACAAACAGTGCATTAATGTTCCAATTTTCCCAAATCTCAAACATTTATCATTGAAATTTTTAATTTTAAGGTGGAGATATGGGTTTGGTTTTAGCCAATAATGAAAGAGATATTATGTAAGGATGGATTGAATTAAGATAAAGACTGGGGATGATAGTAGGGGGAATAAACGATAGAAGTGTTGACTTTAGGAGGAAAATCAAAGCAGTCCCCTAATAGTTTAGGTTTGATAGTACAACAAAATAAGATGCTCAAAAGTAATTGACAGTAAGAAAAAGAGATTGACTTCGAAATATAAAAAAAGGATATTTCACAAGGATAGGTGCTAAGGATACCTTAATTTGATTAAGCTGAGCTTCTTTGTATGAGCTCCTCATCATTTTTTAATTCCTCACTATTTACAAGAAATTCATCTTCAACTTGGAATCTGCATTAGATCTTCTTCATGAAAATAACGAACACCTTCAATAATCTTATGTCTCTTTATTTGTGTGCTCTTTTTTCTGCATACGTTTAATGCACCGGTTATATACAGGCTGTGTGGTGTAATGGAAAGAATGGATTATTTGGAAAACCTGTATGGAATTCCAACCTCTGCCACTAATTTACTGTATGATTATGGTCAAATCACGTGAACTCTTTGGGCTGTAGATTTCTCAAATGTAAAATAAAGAAATTAGGTTTAGATGACCTTACTTTCCCTTCTACTTCAAAATTGATGATCATCAATATGTATATAAAACCAAAACTTCAAAGGAAGTGGAGGATTAACTACAAAATTAGAAAATTCTCTAATAGATAATCACTCCATCCTTAGGCAGTAAAATTGATTAAACCATAAAGAACTATCAAAATGTGTGTGTGTGTGTGTGTGTGTGTGTGTGTGTGAGTGTGTGTTGGGAGAGAAGCGAAGGAGAGAGTATGGATTTAAAGGTTAATTATTTCAAACATTTAGATAGCAATTAATACCGATGCTACACAAATTATTTTCAAGAACTGAGACAAAGTCAACAAGCATTTATTCTGTGCTCACTATGTGTTGGACTTTTTATGATATTTTTTAGCAACTAAATCAGGCCCTAAACTTTTTTTTTTTTTTTTTTGGTGGGGCAATGAGGGTTAAGTGACTTGCCCAGGGTCACACAGCTAGTAAGTGTCAAGTGTCTGAGACCGGATTTGAACTCAGGTTCTCCTGAATCTAGGGCCAGTGTTTTACCACTGTGCCATCTAGCTGCCCCCCATGTATATATCTTAAAAGAAAATCTTAACAGAAAGATTTATGTATGTATATGAGTGTATTAACTATAGAAATATGGGTGTGGGTGTATGTGGTTGAGATTGAGGTCAACATAAATATTTCAGGAGAGCTGATTTTATTCGTCAGTAGGTACTCCCTATTTCAGCACAAACCAGCAAACATCTACATCTTTGTGCATGGTCTTCTTGATTTCTAGGGCACAAGATAGTCATCATCTGGCAGCCAAACTTCTGATAATCAATCACTTTTTAACTTTGCATCATAATGCTCTTACAAAAATGAATATAAAGAATATACAACTTTTCATTTTAATAGAATCTGCCAGAAATTTTTTGGCAGCCATACTCTTATAAAACAAACTATTCTTGTTCCCACCATGAAACTTCAGAATATTCAATGATTCAGTTCAACAAACAGTGATTAAGTGTCTTTTGCACACAAAGTATTATTTAAGACATTGAGTGAGATAAAAGGTTTAGCTAATAAATGTTCACTGACCTTATGGAGTAAAAATAAGTACTTGAAATGTTTATTAGATAGAAATGAACAGATTATGATGTAAGATAAGGTGCTGACTAAGGAATCAAACATCTATTGATGAAAGAGTAAACATTTGAGTTGAGCTATAATGACAGATGGAATTCTAAACATAGAAAATACAGCATGAAGAAAGACACAGAGGTGGGGAAGAATGGAGTGTGTAGGAGAGAAAGACCAACCTATTGAGTTGGAGTACCCAATATGTGAAGGTAGAATAACATGAGATAAGACCAGAAAGAAGTGTGTTGCCAAAGTGTAACAGTCCTTGAATGTCAGACACATTTTGAACTTTATTTGATAAGCAATAGGGTTTGAAAGTTGTAAAACAGAAGAATGAAATAAGCAAATCTTTGAATAAAGAAGATAATGGTAACAACAGGAAGAGTAGTTGAGAGGAGGCACAAAGTAAGACAACTTCTTTAGAAGATAATTACATGGGGCAGCTAGGTGGCGCAGTGGATGGAGCACCAGCCCTGGAGTCAGGAGTACCTGAGTTCAGATCCAGCCTCAGACACTTAACACTTGCTAGCTGTGTGACCCTGGGCAAGTCACCTTGCCCCAATTGCCTCACTAAAAAAAAAAAAAAAAGATAATTACATATTATTTAATTATTACATGATTACACATACATACATACATACATAAACTTCTCTGTGCTCAGTACTGTGCTAAGCCCTTTTATAAATATTGCCTCATTTGATCCTCACAACAACTCTGAGATATACTTGCTATTTCTATAATCATCATTTTTCAATAGAGAAACTAAGGCAAATATGTGTTAAGTGATTTTCCTAGGGTTACATAGCTAATAAGTGCCTGGAGCTGAACTTGAACTTAGGTTTTTCTGATCTCAGGTGCAATGTTTTATCCACTGCAGCCCCTGTCTCTATGAGAAGCATTAGGAAAGGAATTGACAACAGATTGTGTACAAGACACGAGCATTTTAGTAGTTTGGGGTATGAGATCAAGAGTTGAACCAAAGATAACATCTTTTTGAAATGAGCCTTTAGTGAGTTGTTGTATTAGGAACCAAAATATTTAAGTAAGAAAGAAGCGTTGTAGTTGTTTTGTTATGGACAGGGGTGGGAAAGAACCAGCCCCGTATTCCTGGAACAAATCCCACCTGGCCATAGTGTATAAACTGGTGATAAATTGCTGTAATCTCTTTGTTAATATTTTATTTAAAAATTTTTGCATCAATATTCATTAGGGAAATTGCTCTATAATTTTTTTCTCTGTTTATGTTCTTCCTAGTTAGGTATCAAGACAATATTTGTGTCATAAAAGGAATTTGGTAGGACTCCACCTAGTTTTCCAAATGTTAAATGTTTGGTAGAATTCACTTGTAAACCCATCTGACCCTGGAGAGTTTGTCTTAGGGAGTTCATCGATGGCACGTTCAATTTATTTTTTTCTAAAATGGATTTACTTAAGGATTATATTTCCTCTTCTGTTAATCTGGGCAACTTATATTTTTGTAAATATTCACTCATTTCATTTATAATAGCAAATTTATTGGAATATGTTTGGGCAAAATAGCTCCTAATTATTGTATTAATTTCCTCTTCATTGGTGGTGAATTCACCCCTTTCATTTTTAATACTGGTAATTTGATTTTCTACTTCCTATTTTTTAAATCAAATTAACCAAAGGTTTACACATTTTATTGATTTTTTCATAAAACCATCTTTTTGTCACCTTTTAAGTTTTTTTTTATATCATCACATCAAAATCACCTTATACCCACACCCTCTGTCTATACATACTTTGCCTATTTGCTTTAATAGAGAGGCAGTTCTCAAGAATTACAAGTATCTTCTCCCAATGTAGGGATGTAAACATTTTAAACTTATTGAATAGCTTTGGTTTGTCTTTTCCCCGTTTTACATTTTTTATAATTCTCTTTTATCTTGTATTTGAAGATTGAATTTTCTCTTCAGTTCTGTATTTTTCATCAGAAAAGTTTGAAAGTCCCCTATTTTAATGAAAGCCCATCTTTTTCTCTGAAATATAATTAATTTTGATGAGTAGTACATTCTTGGTTGTAATTCAAGTTCCATTGTCCTCTGGAATATCATATTCCAAGTCATCTGATAGTTTTAATATTTTTTCCAATCTCCATTTATATATTCATTCCCCCATTTATTTATTAATTAATATATTTTTAATTTATTAATTTGTTTGTTCATTCATTATTTAGTTGTTCATCTATATATTTATTAATTAATACATCCATCTATTTATTTATTTTTTCATTTTTTCATTTATTTATCCATTCATCCACTCATTTATCTATATATCTATTTTTCATTTGCTTATTTATTTATTTGTGTTTCATTCATTCATTTATCTATCTGTATGTTTATTTGTTTATTTAATAATGAACATTGTTATTTAAAGTGTTGAGTTCCAAATTCTTTCCTTCCTTCCCACCCTCCTTCCTTTAGGCACCAAGCCATGAGATGTAGATTTTACATGTGCAATCATGTAAAAGGTTACCATATTAGTCATTTTGTATAATAAAACTTGAATAAAAGAAAAATGAAAGAAAGTGAAAATAGCATGCTTCAGTTGTATTTAATCAATATGATTCCATTAGTTATTTTGGAGGCCCATGGATAGTATGCTTTATGATTAGTAATTTGGGATTGTTTTCAATCATTGTATGGAGCAATACTTTTTCATATAGATAAAAAGATTTTTAAATTTTGGCCATTTTAATTTTTTCCACAAAATGTTATTTATGTCCTATTTATAACATATATTTCAATTTTAGTTTCCTTTATTTCTACTATTAACAATTTGAACAATTAAGGAATATATTGGTCTTTCCCCATGTTTTTTAATTTCAAAAAAGTTACAAGTTTTCCATTTCATGGGGAGTTCTGGGTCATGATTCTTCACACAAGTTGTGAACAATCAGTATAAGAAGGCCCTCTTTTTATTGATTAATGATTAATTCATTAAGTCTATTAATCTGCTAATTCCTTTTTAAAATCTATTAAATCCCTAACTTGTTCTTATCAGATTATCTTCCACATTTCTTTCATTCTCCATCCTCCCAAATTCTTACTTCATCACCATGGGGCAAGTTCATGTACTCCAAACCTCCACAGAAGGAGAGGATCAGCTCACACAGCTTCCCATTTCTTACCTGGTTGCACTACTTTGGGATTTCTGACTGACTTCACCATGTCCTAGTATCTGATGTCTTCTGTCAAAAATCTTTTCCTTTTGTGTGTTGACTTCCCCTTGAAAGTATAAACTCCTTGAGGACAGGAAAGTCTTTCTTCCTTTGTATTTAATTCTCCAAGCCTTAACACAGTGCCTGGCACATAGTAGGTGCTTAATAAATGCTTATTGACAATTGATTACCCAATCAAACACATCTGAGTATCATGCCTCTAATTTTGTTTCAAAATCACATCATGACATAGACATCACGTACTTTTTCAGTCTTCTTATACCTTATTTCATCTACTCTTTGATCCAATGAAACAGGCCTCCTTTTTAGGGAGGAAGAAGACACCCCATATCTAGGCTTCAGACATTTTCTCTGGTTCTCTGAAATGCCTGGAATTCTCTTGTCTCCTAATTTCAACCTTCTAGGTCCCTTCTAGTCTCAACCTAAATCCCACCTTCTAGAGGAAGCCTTTCCCAAGTCCTCTTGATAGTGGATTCCTTATTTTAATTATATTCTTTTCATCTGGGGGCAGCTAGGTGGCATAGTGGATAGAGTACTGGCCCTGGATTCAGGAGTACCTGAGTTCAAATCTGGCCTCAGACACTTAACACTTACTAGCTGTGTGACCCTGGTCAAGTCACTTAACCCCAAATGCCCTGCAAAAAAAAAAAAAAAAATATATATATATATATATATATATATATATATATATATATATATATATATATATATATTCTATTGATCTGTCTATAGCTTGTGTGTACACATTTGTGTGCTTCTTCTCTCTTCCATTAGACTATTAGCTCCTTGAGGGCAGACACTGCTATTTGCCTCTTTTTGCATGCCAACAGCAAGCACAATGCCTACCATATAGGAGGCACTTAATGAGTGTATATTAAATAACTGCTTGCATTCGCTCCTCCTCAAACCCACTTCATGTAATCTCACAGTGGCTTCTTTCCTCCATTCTCCAAGAAAGTGGGAACCCTTGTCACTGCAAATGTCAACCATCTACATGAGCATTTGATCCTAGCCCACCCCATCTTCTCCAACAATTTGGACACTCAATCTTCCCCTCAACATCTCTCAAATTTTCAAACTTTCCCTATTCGAGGGTTGCTTTTCCATTGACTTCAAACATGCTTGTGTTACCCAACTTTAAGGAAACCTTTACTCTACCCTTACCATCCCTTGCACTATCATTTTATCTCACATATTTTTCTAAGTCAAACTCCTTGAAAAATCTGTCTGAACTCCATTTTCCTGTCACTCACTACTCAAGACCTTACAATTTGACTTTGCTCCTCAATCTGCTGAAAGTTCTCTCTCTACATTTATCATTGAATCTTCATTTCTAAATCTCTCTACATTTATCATTGAATCTTCATTTCTAAATCTGATGTTATTTTGTCAGTCCTAACTGACCTCTCTTCTTCAAACCACACTGTTGACTATTCTCTCTTCCAGGATCCTCTCTCCTTTTGGGGATTTCTCTCCTGCTTTACATCCCACATATCTGACAATACTTTTCAAGTCTCCTTTGATGGCCCAGGAAGCACATCATAACCTAGACTGGTGCATCCTCTGATCCTTTAATGCTGAGACTGCAAGGTCCTATATAATCCTGGTTGTTGCTCTTTGACATTTAAATTGCTTGCAATATTTTTTCCTTCTTTGAAGTTTTCCTTTTGGGGTATCATTCAGGAGGTGATCAGTGTATTCTTTCAATGACTATTTTTTTCCTCTGGTTCTAAGACATTGAGGCAGTTTTCCTTAATGATGTCATGAAATAAGCTGTCCAGGTTCTTTTTTTTATTCAGGTCCTTGGGTAGTCCAAAAATTTTAAAATTATTCCTCCTGTATATATATATATATATATATATATATACACATATATATACATATATATATATATAGTTTTGTTTTGCTTTGTTTTTCTAAAGAAGTGTTTTACATTTTATTCTACTTTTATATGCTTTTGATTCTGCCTTACTGCTTTCTGATGTCTCATTGATTCTTTAGTCATTAGCTTCCATTTGCCCAATTCTGATTCTTAAGGAATTATTTTTTCCAGTCAGTCTTTGTACTTCCTTTTCCATTTGTCCAATTGTATTTTTAAGGATTTCTTTTCTTGTCCAAGCTATTCACTCTCTTGCATAACTCTTGTTTATTATCCCAATTTTGTTCTACCTCTCTTAATTGATTTATAAAATCTTTTTTGAGCTCTTCCAAGAAGGCTTTTTGGTCTTTAGACCAATTCCTCTTCTTTTAGTATTTTTTTTTCCTTTTTTTGGTGAGGCAATTGGGGTTAAGTGACTTGCCCAGGCTCACACAGCTAGTAAGTGTCAAGTGTCTGAGGCCAGATTTGAACTCAGGTCCTCCTGAATCCAGGGCCTATGCTCTATCCACTGCACCACCTAGCTGCCTCCTTCTTTTAGTATTCTAATGTAGGGATTTTGCCATTGTTATCCTCTTCTGAGTTTGTGTTTTGCTCTTCCCATAGTAGTTTACTATGGTGGGAGTTCTTTTCTGTTTCTTATTCATGTTTCAGCCTATTTTACAACTTTTAAAGTTGAGCTCTGTTCCTGGGGTACAGCAGATATCCCAAGTTTCTTTTGCTAGGGGCCAGGGGCTCACTCAGTCAATGGCTTTCTACTCAGAGGCCTTAGCAGTTTGTAGCATACTGACTGTACTAGGGTGGCTCAGGCTAGTCATGCTGGTTGTATAAGAAATACCCCAGCTGGCAGATTACCTTTTGCATTGAAGCTGAGGGTCTCACAACTGCACTGCTTTGCCTCTAGCTTGCTGAGCTAGGATTGAGACTCCTCAGTTGCTAATCTGTGTTGTGACTGAGAGCCTTCAGCTGGCCTGCTCAGATCCCTCTGGTTTGAGTTGTGCTCCCCTTTTACCCAGGAGAGCCAGACCTTTCCTGAAGTACTTCTGGGTTATCTTAATCCAAAAGATTGTTTCACTTTGTCATTTTGTAGGTTTAGTAGTTCTTGAATATGTTTAGAGACTTAATTTCACTTTGTTTCCAAGGGAAATTTGGGAGAGCTCAGGCAACTTCCTGGCTTCTCTCTGCCATCTTGGTTCTCCCCAAGTTCCCACCTTTTCTCTACTTTAAATAGATTTTACCTTAATGGAGCTGGGGAGGGAGAGTGATAATGACACCCAATCAAATGATTTTCACCTCAGCTCAGCTGACGAAATCACAGAAGATATAGGAGGTGTTAAATAAATCTTTCTCTACTGTTTAGGTACTTTTTAGCTTATGAATGAACATACCTGGATAAAATAAAAACCATGAGCTATAACATCTATGTTATTGAAGTGGTCTGAAATGATTTGAGAAGGCTACACAGAGATGGCAGCTTCATGGAAGCTTCTCCTCACAGTCATCTAATTACTTCAACTGTCAACTTCATCCTCATTTTAATTTCTTAGTAAGATATCATATGATATTATAAATATTTATTAACATATAGGTTTAACTATAGCATGTATCTATAGATATGGACTAGTATTTTCCAAGTAGTGTGCTAAGTGCTGGGGATACAAGTAATACAAACAAGACAGTATCTAATCTCAGAAAGCTTACAACATAAAGGTGGAAGACAAGACATAAAAAGAAAAGGAAGAGGGGCACAAATACTCTCCAAAGGTCTCTCCTTTATCTGACTTGCTTTTTACAATTTTCCTTAGGCAATTCAATTCATTACATGATTTTGATGACCATCTTTATGTGAATGATTTTCAAATACACACATACTCTCTTGAGCCCTACTGAGTTCAGACTCTCTTATAAAACTGCCTATAGGAGAGATCTATTTGCATGTAAAGTTCATCATTTCCAAAAATAAGCTCATTTCCTTTCTCCACAAACTTGTTCTTCCCATAGAATTCTATCTTTCAGCCTAGGTTGCTGTCACCATTCTTCCAGTGTCTCATGTTTAAAAATGTGGGGTTTGCCTTTCTTTCTTCCCTCACTTATGTTATACAATCAGTTACTAAATTCTATTGATTCTATCTCCAAACATTTAATATAATATAAATATCTATAATCTATCTACTGGACTAAAACAACAACTTTTAAATCTAAATATATGTATAAAATATATATCGATATGTTTATGTTTAGCTATAATATATATGTTTGTGTATGTTTAACTATTGTGAATAGCTATAGATATAGATATAGGCATATTCTATAGGTAAACAGAAACACTGGACCGTGCATACTTAGTGTAGAAAATAGTTTTCCTTCATAGTCAAGTCTAAGGAGACTTATTTTTTCATTCAGGGATTCTTAACATATATTGTATCATGGTGCCATTTAGTAGTCTAATGAAATCTTAAGAGTCCTTCTCAGGATATTTTTAATTATTGAAGGAAATACAAAGTTTCAATTAGAGGTTATTAAAAATAAGCATGGGGGCAGCTAGATGGCGCACTGGATAGAGCACTGGCCCTGGATTCAGGAGTACCTGAGTTCAAATCTGGCCTCAGACACTTAACACCTACTAGCTGTGTGACCCTGGACAAGTCGCTTAACCCCAATTGCCTCACTAAAAAAAAAAAAAATAATAAGCATGGATTTTTCCAATCCAAGTTCACAGACCATCTGAAATAGATCCATGGACCCACAATTTTCAGACCTTATGTTAAAAATCTTTAGAGGTTTCTAATAATCTCTTTTGCATTCAGCAGAGAATCAGGACCATTAGCTGAATATTGCAAGATTTTGCTAAAAAATCAAAAATAAAATGTCCAGATATATGAGCCAAGGCCTGACATGTCCATTCTTTTTTAAGGTAGAAGCTGAAAAATTGTCTAAGTTTGGACTTTCAGATAATTAAAAAGTCTGAAAGGAAGAATTCCTGCAAACTGCATTGAGTGAAGCAGGGAAAAAGCTGCATAATATATAACATACCCCTGTCAATTTGCACTTTGTTCTGACAGATTCATAATACAAAGTATTATAGGAAATCAAGAAAGTTAAAGTGAGGCTTTGCTCAAAGAGTCAATCTTAAATGGTTCTAACAGTAATTCAAATTAGTCATATTTGCTGTAATATAAATGACACATTAACCTTTCTCATGAATGGCATTCTCAGGGGTTGCCCAGAATTCTCATCTCAGTTTACTTGAAGGTTAAAAAGGCAACCTCTAGTCAAAGTGCTGACTCAAAAGATCACTGGTTGGCAGGCTACAAGATAGTCCATAGCAACATTCTCTGGAGTAATTCTAACAACTACTGAGATCATCTCTGAAATATAAAGGAGAGAGAGAGAGAGAGAGAATGAACAAATAGTAGCCTCTTTCCTCTGGCGGCTCTTCTCTCTTTCCCTTTTTCTGTCTGTGCTTCTACCCTCAGTCCTACTCTCACTCTGCATCTAGGTTGTAAGACAGGAAGTGCTTACTTACTTTGCCTGTCCTCGTCTATCCCATCTCTTATTTTCCTTGATTTAGAACATCTAGTATACCTTTTTGCTGTTGTTGTTTTCTGAACAGCTATCTATATAAAATTAGAGAAAATAGACCAAATATCCCCAGAAGTGGTGGTCCACTATCAAATTCATCAAAGGTGTATATGAGTGAAAAGACATGCTTTCCTGAATCTAAGATGTGAGAAGGGATGTGTAGTGGACAACTAAATGGGAAGGTAGGCAAAAGTACCTCAAAGAAGAAAGACTAGGTATCTTGAAGATAAATATAGGTTGCCTCAATATTTTGCTTTGATCCACCCTTGAAAATTTGACACAGATTAAGAGAAAACTGGTTCCAGTGTCATACATAATGTTATGAAAATAGATTAATTGAAAACTATAAGAGACTATTTAATTTTGGTTTAACTTGACATTTATGATTCATAGTTCTTAGTTCCTGACTAATCTTAAAGTAAATATAATTTATCATAGATTATGTTTTTTGAAAAAATTTGAATTAAGTAAAAATGATGTTATTTTTATAGTGACTACTTTTATCAAGGTACATCAAAGTCAATTTCAAAGAAAAGTTAAAATAGTCAGGTGTTCATAAGCTATACACTTACTGTAGTTCTAAATTTTAAAGCTTTGCCAGATCTCAATGTTAAATGTATTTACCTATAATTTTTAGAATCTACTTTCTTATTCCTTTTGTAAAGAGGGAGAAAAAGACTTATTTGTACTAAAATATTTATAGCAGCTCTTTTTCTGGTGGATAATTATTGGAAATCAAAGGAATGCCCATCAATTGGGGAATGGCTAAACAAACTGTGATATATGATGGTGATGGAATAGCATTGTGCTATAAGAAATGACAAGCAGGATGACTTCAGAAGGACTTGAAATGATGTATTGTGAAGTGAGCAGAACCAAAAGAACATGGTAAACAGAGACAGCAATATTGTTTAATGAAGAATTGTGAAAAATTTAACTATTCTCAAAAATGCAATGATCCCAGATAATCCCAAAGGACTATTGATGAAACATACTATCTACCTCCAAAAAAAGAACTGATATTGATGGAACAGACTGAAGCTTGCTATTTTTTATTTTCTTTCATTTTTTTTCTTTTAATCAAGTTTCCTTGTACAAAATGACAAATATAGTAATGCTTTACATAATCATACATGTATAACCCATATCTGGTTGTTTGTCACCTCAGAGAAGGGGGAACAGAGGGAGGGAAAGAGGGATAAAAATTGGAACCCAAAACTATAAATACAAATGTTTATTATTTTAAAAAATGAAAAACAAAACAGGGTAAATATTTGCTCATTTTCAGTTTTCTAGTATCTCCCCTCTTCTCTCTGGTTCCTCAAAAAATACTAGCAATATCTATCATTTCCACAACTCCTCAGTGAGGTTCTAGAGAATTAGATCCTAAGCACCTTACTTGAGTTATGAAATTCCAAGTAGACCAACATTTCTATTTTAAATGAATAGTGATGGGATAAACTTATGATTCATTGCTTTCAGTTCTCATACTGAACTATTCTAATAATGTAGTGGGAGGGAGTAGAGATTCTCTCTTATGTATATTTGCAGTGTAATTTTAAACTTTTACTTTTCTTTTTTATAGCAAAACTGCTAGAGTACTTTTAAAATACAATCCCCCTATTAAAGATGTTATCTCAAAACTGACTTTTAAACTGGTTCAGTTTCAGCTTAAATGGAAGAGAAGAACAATGACTCATGACTCTAGCAATTTTCGTCTGATCATCACGGTCTGTCCAGCCAGGAGGCAAAGGACAGCATTGATGGGAACGTGAGGATGAGAAGCTAAGTTAATTCATTATATGTCATGATAGTGATAGTAATTTTATAGTGACAACAGAAGACAGTGAGAGGGGAAGGCCATCTCTGAGGCTGGTATGAGGACAAATTATTGATAATGGAGTTGGATTGTAAGAGATGTGACATTGAAGTGCAAGGAATAGAATAGGCAAGAAAAGAAGGCAATCGTCTCATTTTATTTAGGCTTTAGTTAAGGTGGCAAAGAAAAGGGAAAATGAAGTAGATGAATCATAATATGCAATATATTTTCCTTTCTATGTCCTGGGAAAATTAAAGGGAATGTTTTTAAAGGCATCAATAGGTCCCTTAAACACAGAGTTCTCATGAGTGTTGGTTTTTTTCAGAGTAATGAAATTGATGAACATTGAACTATGAGTGGATTATTATCACCTAAGTATATTCTATATCAAGAACAAAATTTAAATCTATTTTTATGTGCAAAATGCCAAACAAAAGATAGCTTCTTTATTTTTGAGGTAATTTATATAATCTCTCTTTTATTTCTTTTTAATTTTGGGTCATTTTCCCCACAAAATATCATTTAAATAAGTCCTTATATCTAGTTCCTTCAACTTTACTAAATTAATTTGTATAAGAAAACGTGCCAAGAGAAATTGGAGCTGTCATCTTTTTTTAATGTTCTCAATTAGTTATTTTTTTGGGGGGGGAAATGAGGGTTAAGTGACTTGCCCAGGGTCACACAGCTAGTAAGTGTCAGGTGTCTGAGGCCACATTTGAACTCAGGTCCTCCTGAATCCAACACCAGTGCTTTATCCACTGTGCCACCTAGCTGCCCTCTCTCAATTACTTTTTGAGCTTAGAGTTCAATTCTACCATGCTTTCCTTTTGCAGATGAGGAAATTGGGGGTTATGGGGTAGCTGATAGCAATTTGTCCAAAGTCAAGCAGGTAGTAAGTAGAAAAGGCAAAGAATTCCATTGTGCTTTTCCCTTCACCATATGAACCAATACTGGACACTTCTGAACCTATTCAATTATGCTTTATTTGAAATGAGTTTATATAAACACCCTGATAATTGACATATTCTATAAGTCCATTTATTTCTGAATAAAATATTTAAGTTACCAATCTTTTCTTGTATGTTTCACTTGGTTGTTTAAAGAGCAAAAAAATTTACACAATATCTTTTCATATTAGTTCTAGCTTCAGCGATAATAATAAACAAGACATTAATGTCCCCAAACTAACCTAAAATATATAAATATATCATGTTCTACATAAGTATTTATGAGTGAGACAAAATTTGGGAATGAAGCATCACCACAGTTCATGTTAAGCAACCAGAATACATAACATGGTTAAAGTTAAACATTTTCATTTGGAGATTATTTTGTTAGATCTCAATAGATGCTTCAAAATATGTTGTCCCTTCAAAATACCATCTGAAAAACCATTCCCACAAATGATTATTGCATTTTCCAAGTAATGCTGTTGCAATCTGTCTTATTTTTTCTTCCACTCTTTATTAATCAGGTTTTAGATTTAGCTCCTGTCTTTTGTTAGCTATTTTTAAACCTACATGACAGAAAGCCAGGCAATCTTATTTCAACACTATAATAGAAAGAGACCTCAGCTAAATAGTGAAATGAATCCTTCATTGACTTGGGCTATATTAATGTTTATGAATTCTACCAGTAACCAGTTTGGAAAACAAATGTCTATACTTGTTATAGATTCCATTTATATACATCAGTTGTTTGCCACAATAAGTCAATATAGAGTTCTTTTCACCTTGCAACATGCAAATGAGAGTCAATTTAGTCTTTTCTAGATAAAGGCTTAATATGTTTTTAGAAAAACAGAATGTTAAAACTAAAGGTTTAAAAAGATGAATAAAATTTATAATACCAAGAATGATATAATAAACTTCCTGAAAGGGTGGGAGTGTGCGTGTTTCTGTGCGTGTGTGTGTGTGTGTGTGTGTGTATGTGTGTGTGTGTGTGTGTGTATGTGTGTGTGTGTGTGTGTGTGTACAATATTGGACTTAAAGTGAGAAAAAGTGGATTCAACTCCTTTGCTGTTCTTTGAGCAATTGACTTCAGATATCTTAGCCTTCATCTTCTCATTTATAAAATAGGAGTTATTATCCTTCCCCAACTAGCTCACAAGCATTGTCATGAGGATTAGTGAGATAATAAATGTTTGCTAAATTGAATTGAACAATGCACATCACCAGCTTTGTAGCCATAAAGCACTTTTCAAATGTAAAAATTAGAATTCAGGGAAATTCCCAATAGCATTTGTTCAGTGTTAATTAGCTTTATGTTTTATGAAGGAGCTACAGAGTGCAATGGGCATTCTGAACCATGCTTCTGTAGCTCACAGACACATGTAGAATATCTTGGTACACAGGCCTAGGGAAAGGGAATGTATCTGGTATTTCTTTGATATAAAAACTTCCAAATAAGGCAACTTCCTCTACCAATGCAAATTCACACATTTTATTGCAATTTGTAGTCTTAGAGAGTTTTCTAGACAATCAAGCAATCAATATTTATTAAGTACGTCCTCTATTCCAGGTACTATATTAAGTGCTGGGGATACAAAAAGCAGCAAAAGATAGCCCTCATTCTCAACCAGAGTCCCCTGCCCTCACAATCTAATGGGACAGACAACAAGCAAACACACACACACACACATAAACTATGTACAGAATAAATTTTAAAAAGAGGGAAGGCACTAGAATTAAGAGTAGTTAGAAAAAATAAAATATTGTCAAAAAAAGATGAGGGTGACTTGGAAAAGACTTCTAGCAGAGGTTGGGATTTTAGATGGGATTTAAAAGAAACTAAGACAG